>NW_020799105.1:10929923-10947252 GCF_003259725.1 Athene cunicularia
CACAAGCAATCTGCTCCCTCTGCTGAAGAGCCAGCACAACCCGGCAAGCATCTCTCCTCTCCAGAATGCCCATTTCGTCCTGGGACTGCCCCAACAGAGCGGAGGGCATCCCCTGCTCTGAGCCTGCTGAGGTGCAGGGCCCCTCGGGTCCTGCCAGGGAGCCATGCTGGAGGCAGCCAGCTCCTGCCGTGCTCCTCCGCCTGTTGCTCGCTCACGTTTCACGGGGCTGTGACCCCCATGGGCTCATATCGCCCTGAGCCCTGCAGTGGGGCGGGCAGCAACCCAAACCCGACGGCTGGGGTTTCAGAGGCAAGGCAGGGTGGCTGTGCTCCTGAGGTCACCTCAACTGCAGTGTACCACAGCAGAGCTGTCCCTAGGGCAGACACGTGCCTCTCTGAGAGCTGAGGGGATGCGGGGACTTTGGGTGAGCCCGGCTGCTCCCCCCTCCCAGCAGCCACCCTCTGCACCTCTCCCTGTCAGCTCTTGCACTGTGCCGCTGGAGACAGTCACCATGACCCTCACCAAAGGCTCCTTCACCTACTCCAACGGGGAGGAGTACCGTGGCGAATGGAAGGAAGGTGAGACGGGGCAGGAGGGGTTGGTGTTGCCTGTGCTGGGAGCCAAACAGCCCCCGCGTCCCTGCCGAGCACCATTCTGGGGCAGTCCCTGCCTTCTGTCCAGCCCTGCCTGTTTCTGCCCTCGCCTAGGTCGCAGGCATGGTGTTGGGCAACTGACGTTTGCCGACGGCACCGCCTATGTGGGGCACTTTGAGAACGGGCTCTTCCATGGCTGCGGTGTGCTCACCTTCTCTGATGGTTCCAGGTGAGCATGGCACCCCTGCGTACACCCCTCCTGGGCATCCCCACTTGCTTGTGGGGAGCTGCTGCCTCAGGAACTCCCCCCTTCACAGGTACGAGGGGGAGTTTGTGCAGGGCAAGTTCAATGGCGTCGGCGTCTTCACCCGCTGTGACAACATGACCTTTGAGGGCGAGTTCAAAGGCGGGCGCGTGTATGGCTTCGGTGAGTGCCTGGTGGCATGATGCAGGCAGCCGCAGCCCTGCGCTGCTCCAGCTCGTGGGTGCGCGGGGCCCGGGCAGGTGGTGGGCTCAGAGTGGAGGCATGCACAGCTCAGGGTGTGCTGCGTGCACGGCCCCTGTTTGCTGTGGGCGCTGTGCGTGCAGGGCTCTGGGGTGTGTGGGTGCCACTGGGGGGACGTCCAGCTGCTGGGCAGGCCGGGTTGCTCACAGGCAAATGCTGCTCGTCCCCTGGTTGAAGTTGCAGGTTCAGGCACAGGCCATGCTGGTGGAGGGAGCCCTTCCCTGCAGCTGGATTTAACAGCCTGCAGCAGCACCCTCTCCTCCGGGCACTGGTGTCCCCAGAGGTGCTGGGCAGGCTGCAGGCTGGGGAGTCGGCGCTGAGCTCCTGGTCGCTGCCATCAGCAGAGAGCAGTATTCAGTCGCTGCTCGGCTTGGCTGGGGGCCATTTCTCCTGTGGACACAAAGCCCTTGCAAGTTCCCTGCTGATGAGCGCCTGGGCACTGTGTCCTGGGTAGCGTGGCTCAGCACCCATCTCTCCAGGGACGCACAGCCCGGTGTGAGCGGGGACACCTCCTTTGGAAGCGGGGATCCCCCTCCCATCACAGGCACTGCCTGAGCTGCACCGGGAGCTGCTGGAGAGGCAGCGCCCAGCCCGCCTGTGGGGCTGTCTCCATGCTGATGCCTTCCCTGTGTGCTGGGGAGAGCTGTGCTGCGTGGTGGCAGCTTTGGGAGTGTGCAGTGCTCCGAGGGCTGCTGGCTGTCAGCAGACAGCATTGCCAACCCTTGGAGCCAGACCAGGGCCCTCTTCCTGCTGTCCCTCTTAGGAGGAGGAGCCACTCCATCCCTGGGGGGTGAGCCAGGCCTGCTCATCCTTGATGCTGGAGCTGCAAACCCCACAAGCAATCTGCTCCCTCTGCTGAAGAGCCAGCACAACCCGGCAAGCATCTCTCCTCTCCAGAATGCCCATTTCGTCCTGGGACTGCCCCAACAGAGCGGAGGGCATCCCCTGCTCTGAGCCTGCTGAGGTGCAGGGCCCCTCGGGTCCTGCCAGGGAGCCATGCTGGAGGCAGCCAGCTCCTGCCGTGCTCCTCCGCCTGTTGCTCGCTCACGTTTCACGGGGCTGTGACCCCCATGGGCTCATATCGCCCTGAGCCCTGCAGTGGGGCGGGCAGCAACCCAAACCCGGCGGCTGGGGTTTCAGAGGCAAGGCAGGGTGGCTGTGCTCCTGAGGTCACCTCAACTGCAGTGTACCACAGCAGAGCTGTCCCTAGGGCAGACACGTGCCTCTCTGAGAGCTGAGGGGATGCGGGGACTTTGGGTGAGCCCGGCTGCTCCCCTCTCCCAGCAGCCACCCTCTGCACCTCTCCCTGTCAGCTCTTGCACTGTGCCGCTGGAGACAGTCACCATGACCCTCACCAAAGGCTCCTTCACCTACTCCAACGGGGAGGAGTACCGTGGCGAATGGAAGGAAGGTGAGACGGGGCAGGAGGGGTTGGTGTTGCCTGTGCTGGGAGCCAAACAGCCCCCGCGTCCCTGCCGAGCACCATTCTGGGGCAGTCCCTGCCTTCTGTCCAGCCCTGCCTGTTTCTGCCCTCGCCTAGGTCGCAGGCATGGTGTTGGGCAACTGACGTTTGCCGACGGCACCGCCTATGTGGGGCACTTTGAGAACGGGCTCTTCCATGGCTGCGGTGTGCTCACCTTCTCTGATGGTTCCAGGTGAGCATGGCACCCCTGCGTACACCCCTCCTGGGCATCCCCACTTGCTTGTGGGGAGCTGCTGCCTCAGGAACTCCCCCCTTCACAGGTACGAGGGGGAGTTTGTGCAGGGCAAGTTCAATGGCGTCGGCGTCTTCACCCGCTGTGACAACATGACCTTTGAGGGCGAGTTCAAAGGCGGGCGCGTGTATGGCTTCGGTGAGTGCCTGGTGGCATGATGCAGGCAGCCGCAGCCCTGCGCTGCTCCAGCTCAGCGCAGCCCCGTCCAGCATCTCCCACTTTGTCCCTCCAGCCTGGTCCTGGAGGGTGCTACTCCCTGCCCCTTCACTCCAAGCCCTTCCCTCCCTCCCCAGGTCTCCTGACCTTCCCCGACGGCTCCCACGGGGTGCCGCGTAACGAGGGCTTCTTTGAGAACAACAAGCTGTTGCGGAGGGAGAAATGCCCGGCTGTCATCCAGAGGGCCCAGGGCGCCTCCAAGTCTGCCCACAACCTGACAGCATGACGGTGCCCCACATCCCCCCCTGCTGCAGTGCGGACCCTGCTGCTGGGCGCTGGCTGGCCCCACAGTCCCCAGAGCAGGGACGTGGCACTGCTGGGTGCCCCTCTGCTCCATCACCACCAAGCCCCCCCCCCCACTGAACCCCCACAGCTGGGGGGGATGGGGCCCTCCACTCTCCACCCAAGTGCCCCGGGGCAGCCGTGGTGCCTTCTCTCTCTGGCTATAGCCCTGTCAGCTACCAGAGCAGCAGGGGGGCAGGGTGGCCAGGGCTCGGCCCCTCTGTCCCCCAGGAAGGGTGTGGACGACCGGGGCTGCTAGCCTGCTGCAGAAGATGGAGCAGGTGTGTAGGGGCTGTGGCTGGGCCCTGACCTCACTGCCAGGGTGCCCTGGATGGAAGCTGCTGGCTGCAGCATGTGTCCATAGAGGGGCAACTCCTGGCTCCCTTTGCTACCCTGGTCCCGAGGCAGGGTGGGCACCTCTGGCAGCCTGTGGCCTCCGCCTATAGCTCTGAGTGACCAGCTATCCCCTGCGTGCCCCTAGCAGGGTGACATGGTGCCACTGAAGGACCCAGCCTGCTCTCAGGGCCAGCTGATGGGCTGTGTTGTCCTCATTCCTGTGCCAATCCAGCCCATCCACTGCCTTGGGGACATCTGCAGCAGCATCCTCACTGAGGGGGACTGAGGGACACCCAGCCTGGCCCAATCTGCTTCACGCTGGGGGAGGGCAGGAGCAATGGCGAGCAAGGAGCAGGGTCAAGGGGCACGAGCAGGGCTGCATGGAGTGCCAGGGCTGGAGCAGGGGGCCTGGGAAGGGTGGGTGGGGGATAGGGGCATGGCGAAGGGGCAGGCAGGGTGGGCAGGGGGCACACAGCTCCCCATCTTGCCCCCTGCACATGTTCTTCATCTCCCCCCTGCGTGTTCACCTTCATGCCCAGTGAGGTCTAGCTGGTCATGGTGCAGGGGTCCTGGCAGCCTTCACAGTCTGGTGGTGGTCTGTAGGGGGTGTGCCCTCCCTGCCGGTCTCTGCCCACACTGGTCCCGTGCCTTGCCATGACCCTGCCTTGTGCTGCTGCCTGCACAGGCTTCAGCTGAATAAACCACTTTGCCAAATGCCTGGGCCATGTCCTTTTTGCTGGGAGCAGGGACCGGGTGGGGGACTGCTTGCATGGGCAGGACTGCAGACACAGAGTGGGGGCAGCAGGTTTATTCCCAGCTCACAGTGCAGGGATCCTTCCCAGGTGGGGACAGTGGGACCCTGGGGGCTGGCAGGGATGCAAGTGTGGCCAGGGGGTGCTGGGTATCCCCTCTACCCACTCTGCCCAGGGCAGCCCCATCCAGCAGGAAGGAGTGAGATGAGTGGCTTTTCCTGGCCTCATCCCAGTGTCCCCACCACATCCCCACCTCCTGGGGTCCCTGGCTCCTGTGCCTTCATGGTGCAGGGAGGGGTGAGGGGGACCCCTCACAACCAGCCGTTGGCACTGAAGGCACCCCTCAGCTCCTCAACCTGCGGGGGGCTCAATGGGGCCAGAGGTGCACGGCAGGGACCCCCGTAGTAGCCAAACCATTCCATGGCCTTCTTCAGTCCCGGGATTCCAAACCGACGGGTGACCTACAGGAGGGAGGGTGCGGGCACTTGCTGGTTCGTGTGGGACAGAGCAACATGCTCTATGGGCTCCTGCACCAGCCCCATGCAGGGCTGGGCAGGCTGCGAGGTGGCTGCAGCCCTGCAGTGAAGTACCTGCGGTGGGGTGGGGGGCGGAGGAGCAGCTCTTCCCCCCATCCCTGCCTATAAACAGGTGGCCTTGCCTTGAGGGGGTCAGGCAGGGATCTGCTGCTAGTGGACACACTGTTCCTGGCATGGCAGGGCTAGCATTTCCCACCCCTCTGTCTCCAGGCTTGCTTGGCTCACTGGCTGGGTGCTGTGCCATCCTGTCCCCCTTTGACCACCACTCTACCCCCCACAGCCCCAAGGACGTCCATCCTTTTCTGCCTTCCAGTTCTGTGATGGCCCAGCACCCCCACCCTGCAGCATCCTGGGGAGTGCTGCCCACTCACCGCCGTGTTGGGCTCAATGAGCCGGTGCTGCAGATCACGGGCCTCCTGCCAGTTCCCCTCACGGCACAGGCGGTCCAGCTGGCACAGCGGGGCACCCAGGACATTGGCGAGGGCACAGACCCCCCCAGAGGCACCTGGGGACACCGGAGCACGTTGACAGCCAGTTTGGCATGCGATGCCCAACCAGCACCTCCAGGCATTGCTGTCTCTCACCTGCCTCCTCCCACCCAGCTGCCAGTCCCTACCAGTTCCCCCAGGGCAGCACCCCATGCTCCCAGCTGAGCAGGGGCAGTAGCACCTACCCAGGGCATAGCTCGCCATTAGGAAGCCAGCTGATCCCGCCAGCACCTGGAAATCCTCCTGCCGTGTCTTGTGGACCATCAGCCCCATGCGGGTAATCTGAGGAGAAATATGCTGTGCCCCGGGGCATACATCACCCTGTCTCCCCTCCATGGGGCTCATGTAGCATCCCCAGGGCCCAGAGGAGGGCTGCAAGTCCCAGCTCCTCATTGCCAGCTTGGGGCTAGGTTTGATGGCAGTCAGCCCGAGGAAAGCCTTGCCCCACTCACATCCCCTCCGCTGTCCTTGATCCCGACGATATTGGGGTGCTGAGCCAGGGTGAGGACAGCCTCCAGGGGCAGGTCCAGGCCAGTGTTGGCAGGGACGCTGTAGAGCACCACAGGAATGGGGGATGCGTCGGCGACCTGCGGGCAGCCGGGCAGAACTCAGCAGCTGGGGTGGATCAGAGATGTGCATGATGGGCTCCCTGTCTGTGCTGCTGCCCCAGCTGGGGCTGCCAGCAGGCACCAGTCATGGCTCACCTCCGTGTAGTGCTGGACCAGAGCAGCGTTGGTCATGGCCCCCCGGTAGTAGCAGGGTGTCACGACCAGCGCCACATCGGCCCCTGCCTCTGCCATGCTGACCGTCAGCTCAATGGTGGCCTGGGTGGCTGGGGAGGAGGCAGAGGGGTGAGGGACGCCCCGGGGGGAACACATGGCCCCCACGCTGCCCACACAGGCACTCACATTCACAGCCCGAGCCAGCCAGCAGCAGGCGGTCCCTGGGCAGAGCCTGGTGCACGCAGCTCACCACTTCCAGCCGTTCACGGGGTGCCAGGTAGGGGTACTCCCCATTGGAGCCCAGCACCACCAGCCCTGAAATGCAAGCATGGGGAAGGCAGGGCTCGGGCAGAGGAGCAGGGTGCCCATGGCACAGGCCTTCCTGCCCTCTCCCCACCCCACTCTCGGGTGGGTACTAGGCACCCAGCGCAGCCTGATGCCTGCATCCAGCAGCCCTCTTGGGCCAGGAGGCTCCTGCAGGTGCCCTGCAAAGCCGTGGACTCCTCCACAAAGGGCACATGTGTGTATGTGCCCCCCAGATGGCAGTGCCCACCTGCACCATAGGGAGCACCAGCTGTGCCATCCTTTACCCAAGCACCCTTGTGTTTGCCATGCCTGCACTCTGTGGACTGAACACACCACCTGCCTGTCTCCATTCCCAGAAAACACCCCCACGCAGCACTGCTAGCTGGGTATTTATTGGTGCCTGCAGCCAGGCTGTGCTGCCCTGTCCTCAGCTGGGGCACACAAACCCTTTTCTTGGGACCCTGCCAGCACCACGGGCACAGGCAGGCCAACTCCAGCCCAGTGCTGCCAGGCTCTGCTGCAGCAGCCAGGGCTCCAGGATGCCAGGAGGGTTGGGTGTCCCCATGAGCCTCTCTGCCTTCCTTGTCCCTGGCTGCTCAGAAAACACTCTGCAGCCCACAGTGTACCCTCTCCAGTCCCCATCCCCACAGCCCTGGACTCACAGACTGGTCAGAAGAGGGGAGATGCTGGGGCACATCCCTGCAACCCTCTGGCCTCTTCCTGCAGCCCCTCTTCTACAATCCATCCATCCTGGGCAACCAACAGATATACATCCTGTGGCACTGAATCTGTGTGAGTGTGCAGAGGGCAGGTGCAAGCCTGCAGCTGCATGTGGAGGATGTGTGCAAGCCTGCACATGTGTGGGGTGTGCATGCAAGTATGCACCAGAGTGTGACAGGGGTGTACAAGGACCTATGTGTGTGCCTGGGCTGTGTGGGCATATGCCATGAAAAGGGTCCCACGTGGGTCACCCAAGGGGCTGCCAGCCCCAGAGCAAAGTCTGGCTGGAGGCTGAGCACCTCTGGGAAGCCAGCAGGCTGCCTGCATACTGCTGCACAGCCTCTGCGGCAGGCAGGGAACTGGCAGGAGCCTGCACAGAGAGGGACAGTGGGCAGCACTCACCTCGGAAGGGGATGTTGGCGTAGCGGCGCAGGTTGCCCTCCAGCTGGGCATAGTCCACCTCCTGTGTGGGTGAGAAGGGGGTGGCGAGGGGCGGGAAGATGCCCCTGAGGTCGAGTGTTTGCCCTGGTCCCACGGGGATGCTGAGCCCCCGGCACTGCCTGGGGGCTGCCTGGCGCAGAGCTGCCAGGGCAGGCCGGAGGGGCCAGGCGAGGCGGGTGCTGAATGCCATGGTGGATGGGTGCTGCTGCTGGCCCTGCTGCCTGCCCTGCCGAGGGGCTGTTAATGTTTGACGGGGCACGTGAGGGACCCGCAACCTGGCTGGGCAGATGATATGGGGGGCGGTACTGGGTGAGCTCAGAATGCTCTTCCCTGCTCCAGGAGCTGGCTACTGGAGCTCAGCACCCCTCCGGGTGAGCCCCGGCCAGCCCAGCTGCACTTTCCCTTCCGCTTGCCAGTCCTGGCAGCCACCCCTCTGCCACCTACGGAGACAGGCTGTAGGGCTGGGGAGGGACTAGGCACTGCAGGGAGTCCCCGGGGCTGTTAGCAAGGTTCCCCTGCTCTGGGTTTGGTGTAGGGTTTCCTGTAAACAGGTGAGAAGGAGCGTTTCTCGGTAGGGAGTAATGAGCACTGCACTCAGCAGAAGTCACTAGCCTGCAAAGGGGCTGCTGTGTCCCCCCCAGGGATGGCTCCAGTGGAGAAAGCAGGAGAAAAAGCAGCCATGGAGCAGCTGCCTGGCAGGGGTATGACTGTTGCTTCCTGTCACAACCCCAGTCTCCAGCACAGCATGGACCTGGATTTAGCTGCCCTTGATGTAGTTTTCCTCCCAGAGCTTGCTCAGGTGGCACTTTGAAACACTGCAAGCAACCAGGGCATCCTGCAGCAAAGAGTTCCACCCTTGAACCACTCAAGCCCTGGCCCCATGGTGTCACTAACACCCCAGTCCCTGTGCTAGGAGGCAGGGCATGTCTGTGCTGCCAGATAACCCAGCTCCCCAGATCACCCATCTTCATTACTCCGTCACCCCCAGTGCAGGCTGCTCAGCCCCACAGTCCCCCGGGGCCAAATACTGCTCTTTGGTGGCTTTTATTGACACAGACAAGTATTGGCTGGATCCTGCTCCTTGGAACCAAACCAGTCCCCTGGTCCCTGACCAGCACTGTCAGGCAGGGACCTCCATCTCCCCCTGAGGCTGCTCCTTGGTCTCCAGCGCCTGGCGTGTGTCCACCTGCCACTGCTGCACCAGGTCCGTCGGGGTCTTGCCAGCCTGCAAGAGCAGGCAGAGAGAGGCTGGGGCCAGGGTGGTGTAACATGGTGGGGCAGCAAATGGCCCTGGTGCTGACCTCCCCCTGCTCACGTGGTTCTTGGCCATCATGTCGGCCCCATACAGGATCAGCATTTTGATGATCTTGTAACGGCTGAGCCGTGTGGCGTCATGCAGTGCTGTGTCACCTTCCTGCGAGAGACGCAGCCAGAATGGAGATCAGGGTCCAGCCCTGGGGACAGGGACCCCTTGCCTGTCCCCAGCACTGCTCCCTGGCTTCCCGCATACATGCCTCCCCATGAGGACAAGGGGGATGTTGCCCCCCTGTCATGGTTTCAGCTGGGATAGAGTTAATTTTCTTCCTAGCAGCTGGTACACCGCTGTGTTTTGGATTTAGGGTGAGAATAATGTGGATAACACACTGATGTTTTAATTGTTCCTGAGTAGTGCTTACCCCAAGCTAAGGATTTTTCCCATGTTCTGTCAGTGAGCAGGTGCACAAGAAGCTGGGAGGGAACATGGCCAGGACAGCTGACCCAAACGAGCCAAAGGAATATTCCATACCATAGAACATCATGCTCAGTATATAAACTGGGGGAAGTTGGCCAGGAGGGGTGATCTCTGCTTGGGGACTCTCTGGTCACTAGATAGTGAGCAATTGCATTGTGCATCACTTGTCTTTTTTGTGTTTTGTTTCTCTCTCTTTGCATTTTCATTACAATTATTATTACTCTCATTATTATCATATTTTATGTCATTAAACTGTTCTTATATCAACCCATGAGTTTAACATGTTTTTTCCAATTGTCCTCCCCATTCCACCTTGGGGCGGGGAGTGAGCAAGTGGCTGTGTGGTGCTTAGTTGCCAGCTAGTGTCAAACCACAGCACTGTCCCATCTCTGGCTGCGGCTGCCAGCACCTGAGGCAGAGATGTGAGTGTGTCTGGTCATGCCCTGCTGCAGGTGCTAGGAGCCCCTGGAGGGG
Source organism: Athene cunicularia (assembly GCF_003259725.1). Lineage (NCBI taxonomy): Eukaryota > Metazoa > Chordata > Aves > Strigiformes > Strigidae > Athene > Athene cunicularia. Next base: position 10,939,742 of record NW_020799105.1, read on the forward strand.
TCAGCCAAGGGAGGAGGGATCAGTTACCCAGCCGGTGCTGACTGCGCAACTGCAGCACTCACCCTGTCCGGGGAGTTGATGTCCACTCCGCAGTGGATGAGGTGCTCCACAATGTCAAGGTGCCCAGTCCGGGCGGCCACGTGGAGGGGGGTGCTGAGCAGCTTGAAGCAGGAGGAGATGGACACCAGAGTGGATCAGCACTCATCCCTGCTAGCCTAACACAGGGCCAGTCCTGGTCCCCCAGGGCACACTCATGCCCCTGGCACAGCTCTGTGCCCCCCAGCTCTGCCCTGCATACCTTGTCCTTCATGTTGAGGTCTGCCCCACGGTCCTGCAGCAGTTTGACAGCGTCCAGGTGCCCACCCCGGCAGGCCCAGTGCACAGCAGTGCAGTCCAGCTGAGTGCACAGAGCCATATCATGGCAATGGCAGGGGACACCCCACCCCGTGTCCATCCCCTACCCCAGCCAGTCCCCGTGTCTGGGCTGAGCCAGCAGAGCCCTGCCTGCAGCCACCTCAGCAGTAGGGACAGCACTGCCCTGCTGTGGGAACCTCAGCCCTGCTGTTGTTCCAGCTGTGCCATGCGAGGAGGCTCAGACCAGCATGGAGTCGGGGGCAGGATCTGTCCTCACCCGATCCCTGAAGTTGACAGTGGCCCCGCTGTCCAGCAGCTTCTGCAGGATGTCTGTGTGTCCTTCCAGTGAGGAGCGGTGCAGAGCTGTGCGGTGGAACTGGGGGGACAAGGCACCATGTTGGCAGATGGATTCATCCCCATCCCAGCTGTACCCCTAGCCCTGTTCCAGTGGTCCCAGCCTCTGCCAGCAGGCATGGTGGGGCATGATGGCAGGGGCAGGTAGGGGGCAGCCAGCAGCCTTTGGGGACACTACCTCATCACATGTGTCAGGGGAGCCACCATCTGCCAGAAACTTTTCGATGACGCGCATCTTGCCCTGGACAGCAGCTCGCAGGAAGGTCTCCGGCTCCACAGGACCCTCCTGGTGGCAGGATGGGCTCAGGACTGAGGCATCACAGGGACATGGGAAAGGGGACAACACGGGCCCCCCACTGCCCTGCTTCCCTGGGGAAGTTCTCAGCTGGCAAGGTGACTTGGGGTCTGGCCTGTGGAGACTCTAGCCCCTGTCCCAGCAGCCCCTCCCGCACCCTAGGACCCCCTGACATACAATCTCCAGGGGCTCAGGCGGTGGGGGGGGCTCAGGGGTGGCTGCCCGCTCCTCCCGGCGCTGCCGGCGCTGCTTGCGTAGCTCAATGAGGCGCTGGATGCTCCCCACATCAATGATCTCTCGCCGCAGGTCGACTGAGCTCTTCCGCACCCGCTCCTGGCCCTTGGGGGGGGACATGCAAAGCCCTATTTACCTCCTCTGTGCCCAGCTTCCCCCGACACCCCCTGCTCCCTGATGTCCCTCACCTTGACAGCCTCAAGGCCCCAGTTCCTGGGGCCACGGCGTTTCTCCTCCTCTAGGTCAGGTGTGCTCATCCGCTCCACAGCTGGTGGCTCCCGTGTGCCATCATCTTTGAGTCGCTGCATGGGTAGAGGCCTGCATGGTCCTGGTTGGGCATGGAGCAACCCCACCACCTCTGTCCCCAGCCCACCAGTGGAGGTGGCTCTGGGCACAGCTCACAGCTTGCTGCTGAGGTCTACAGGACACACAGCAGCCCTTGGTCTTATGCTTTCCCACCTGCCCTACTTGGCAAGCTGAACACCTGCTTGCTGCTCAGCTCTGCCCCATGGGCAAGAGCTCCTGGTTTGGGAACCCAATGACCCTCTGAGCCCTTGGACACCTTGCTGCATCCCCCGAGATGGCAGGGTTGGTGCCAGCCTTCTCACATCCGAGTCCTTAAAGTTGAATGCAGCACAAGGCGAGTCCCTGCTGCAGCCCAGGCAGGACCCCCCTACCCTGTGGACCCACCTTCTCCTCCTCCTCCTCCTCTGCCAGCTTCTGCTCAATGAGATCCTTGGCCCGTTGCACATCCAGCTCCATGTCTGCCCACTGTGCACAGCCCTGTGCAGGATGCAGCCTCTCTTCCTTGCCCAGCCCTGGCTCCTGGTACTGCCGGCAGCTCCGCTGACCGCAGGGCTTTATGCTGCCGGCCCCTCCGTCCCGCAGCCCAAGGGCACCGTCAGCTGTGGCTGCTCGACATGACTGGGGCAGCTTTGCCATGAGCTCACCCTCCTGCTTTCTGGTGGCCCTGGCTCACCTCCCCATCCCTGCACCCTCTTAAAGAGACCCACTGCCCCCCTCAAGGGCTGCCCAGAACCCCGTGCTGGGTGCAGGGAGCTGGGTGCACACAGCCCATGGCAGCTGGTCCAGAGAGGCTCGATGGAGCTAGAAAACAGTCTGGGATTGCCCCATCGGTCCTGTACCTGTGCCACCCACCCCAGGCAGCCAGAATGCTCCCTGTGGATCCCATCGCCCCATCTCCACGCAACCAGATGCTGCACCACCCACCGACATCATCCAAGGCTCCCTGGCACCTGACAAGGGGTGTTGCTGCCCACTCCAAAAGGAGGTGTTGTGTCCCCCCCCCACCCCAACCAGTGGCAGGCAGCATGTGATGCCGAGAGCCACAACCCCTCTGCACCACTTTGAAGGATGACCTCAGGTGTGGAGCGTCCCAAGCAGCTCTTCCAGGATCCCAGTGGCTGCCTGGCCTCCCCAGCCATGCACGGGCAGCCTGACAGTGGGACCAGCCTCACGTGGGGCTGTCAGGCAGAGCCAGCAGCTATTCCTGGTAGCAGGGACATTGTTCAGCCTCCCTGGGCTTTGCTCTCCCCCTTTGTAAGATGAGGCCAGTGCTGCCCTATGCTGGGACAGTTAATGCGCTGGGCACCAGCCCTCGGCACAGGACCTGGAGGAAGGACAGATGGGACACATCACTGTCACCATCCCGGGCAGTTCCCAGGGACACCCTTGAGTGCCCAGTCCCATGGGTGCCACAGCCTCTGGCTGCAGAGAGGTGCCATTTTCACCAGGACAGGTGATGCTGGGCCTGGGACCATTCTCCTCCATGGACTGTCCCGCCTGGCCCTGGGACAGGCACAGGCTGAAAACTCCAGAGGGGAACACTGGGAAAAGGAGGCAGTGGTCCCATACCAGTAAGTGGCCTGGATAGCAATGGGATGATGGCAGCAGTGCTGGAGAAGGGTCCAGGCAGGCAAAGAGCTGGTCCTGGTGTGACAGGGTCAGGGTAGCACTGAGGGGCAAAGTTAAGGGATCAAGGCTCTCCCCGGCCACCTTGAGCCCATCCCAACTTGGACAGGTACAGGGACCATCCATAGCTGCAGCCCCCTCCCCACCTGCTCCAGGGACAGAGAAAGGATGAAAAGGCTTTATTGATAAATACAGACTATGTACAGAGGGGAGACATCTCCACCCAGCCCAGCACCCTGGGGCCTCCTGGCCAAAGGGAGTCAGAGCCCAGCAGGTCACAGCCTCTCCCTGCCGGCACAGCCTGGCAGTGGGGCCCTGGCCGTGCTGACCCTCTCGGAGACATTTGGTCTCAAACCTCCTGCAGCAAACGCAGTGTATGTCCGTGTCCCAGCTGAGAGGGGCCACTGTAGTGGCACACCCCCATGCAGCCCTTCCTGGAGGGGATGGGGTGGGGGTGGAAATCACCCAGGTGGGGGGCACCCTGAGGGGGAGGAGCTGCCCCCACTCTGGCAGGGCTTGGTGCATCCCCAGAGGTGCCACTGCCCCCCAGCCCCCTACCCGCAACCAGTGCGGGGTGGGGGCTCAGTTCCTGGGTGGCAGAGGCTGATTGACAATTACTTGCACGACAAAATCCTTCTGGATCTTGGTCTCCTGCAGCCGTGTGCGGTCTGTGAGCAGCTTGCCTGAGAAAAACCAGCGCTGCCAAGCCAGGTCGATGCCCTCCTGCGCCTGCAGCTGCTTCTTCAGCTGCCCGATGGTGTCACCCATGCTGGCGTTGAGCCGCAGGTCCTTGCCGGTGGAAAGTCGCACTTTGAGGGCAAACTCCCGCCGGGCGTTGGGCAGAGGCTCGGCCGGCTCTGCTGCCTCCTCCTCACTCCTCTCCAGGATGAGGTTGACAGGAGGTGCCAGGCAGTAGACAGGCAGCTGGTACCGGTTGCCCAGTTCATCGTAGCACTCCGTCAGGGACCCTGAGGATGGCAGGGTGAGATGCTGTGGATGGGCATCCCTGTGGACCACCCAAATGGGGACAGGGCCACCCCAGGCAGTGGGTCAGAGCCTGCCTTGTCCACCTTGCCTTGGCTGAGCTGCGTGGATGCAGCTGGGGACCCCTCTCCTCTCCAACCTGGGACCCCCATGTGCCCAGATATGGGACACTCAGCACTGACCCCACCTCACCCCCTGTGCCGTCTCTCACCGTGGGGCAGGGTGATGCTGGCTCCATCTAGGATGGCCTGGGCCAGGCTGTGGTCATTGGCCTCCACAGCATAGGCAGCTGCCTTCAGGGCATCCCAGATCTCCTTGCGGCCCTCAAAGGCAGGTGCTGTGTCCCAAAACTCATCGCGTTTGCTACGCAGTTGCCCATCCGTCATGGGGTAGTCACTCTTCCACTTGGGACGCTCCTTCTTCAGGGGCTCATTGCGGCCTGGGGAGGGGAGGGTGAAGCTCAGCCAAGGGACAGGGGTCCCCCTTGGGCCCTGAGTCCCCCACCTCCATCCCCACAGGTTCCTGGGGACCCCTCACACTGTGCACAGCAGTGTCCAAGGAACTCCCCTACCCAGCACAGGACAGCCCCCAGTGCAGCCAGGGGGAACCTGGCTAAAGCTAGCCCTGCCCAAGGTCCCACTGGCCCCATAGCAGCTGCACTCCCAAGTAACATCCTTTGTCCCCAGTAGGGATGAGGGCTCTTGCACCCATGCTAGGGGGACCAGCCCCTGCCCTGTGGGGTGGCCACTAGGCCTCGGGGCCCTTTGAGGCAGAGCAGTATTTATAGCTTGGGGAATTAGCCAGGAAATAAGCTGGAGAGTTGGAGCAGGAAGGGGATTAGAGACTGAGCTGCTGCCCTGGTGAGGGAAGTGGGGCAGGACTTAGTCCTCTCTGCCCACCTCGGGATGGCAGAGACCAGCTGTGATCAAGACAGAAGGCACACAGCCTCCAGGGCATCAGGGGGTGGGCAGCTGCCAGCTTGCAGCAGCCCCAGAAATGGGCCAAACTGAGCTGGATCTCCATGAAACAGCCCCCAACCATGTCCCCAGGGAACCCCAGCGGCCAGCAGTGCCCAAGGGTCTGGGCCACCCCCATGTCAGTCCCACACTGCCCTGCCCTCCCTACAGCAGGCTGGAGCCCTGTGGGAACAGCCCCATCCTGTCAGCCCCACGGCTGGGCAGGAAGCATGGGGCAGGAAGGAGCTGTTGTCACTCACAGCTGAGCTGGGGACAATGAGTGACAACAGCTCCTTCCTGCCACCCCTCTCCCTAGGGCAGCCAGCCGGCACCCTTCCTGTGGGGATGCGACATGGGGGATGTGGAGCCCCAGATGGGCAGGAAGGATGCCTGTGCCCACACAGTGACCTGCCAGGCAATGTGATGCCACACACACACCCACTGCTGGGGACAGCCACCACTGCCAGCTGTGGGCTGAGCTACTTCCTGGGTAAGTGATAGAAGGCACTATATGAAATTTTTTTTTTGTACCAGTCCTATCCCACCCCTTCCAAGACCACTGGAACCAGCACAGCACCCACTTTCCAAGCAAGCACCCAGCCCAGAGCTGGATGCAATACGTGGCACCCACCCCAGTGGTCCCCATGGGGCACAGGAGCTCAGTTACCCCAGGGCTGGACACTGAGCACCCCTGACAGGCAACATCCTGCCTGATTCCCTAGAGGAGTGAGGGCAGCCGGCTGCAGCCAGGGCTGCCGATTCAGCAGTCACGGAGCTGGGCAGGACAGATCTGCAGCACCGCAGGACAGAGTAAGGTCGGAGATAGCACCTGCCCCAGGAGGGCAGTGGAGTAGCAGTCACAGCCAGCCTGAAGGACACGGCTGGGATCATGACTCCATGCTGCTGTGGCCACCAGGCTTGGGTACACGTCCTTGCAGCTGGGCTCGTCATGCATGGCAGGACTCCTGGCCAGCACCATACCCCCAGCTCTGCTTGCAGCAAAGGGAAGAGGCTGGCCCAGGGGATGCAGCAGAATCAGAGCCACGGGGCCTGACCACAGCAGGGATAGGCCACGGCCACCCAGTGCAGGCAGGTGTGCCCGGCAGCCTTGTCCAGGTAGGCAGGGGCTTAAGCCTCATCTATTTATTGCTGCCGCCCAGCTGGGCCCCGCAGCCTCTAATCACCTCCTGCTGCTCTATTCCTGGCCCCTTGTGCAACTCTCCATGGCAGCACCACCGGACAGGTCCAGCCACTTGCTGTGCCCGGACTCGAGCCAACAGGATCTGGTCGGCAGCCTGCCTACCTCCTGCCCTGTGCCTGCAGTGCCCTGCCTGAGGGTCATCCCCCTCCACGGTGCTGTGGTGCAGGGACTCCCAGGCAGGAGGCTGTACCCCAGAGGCTCCCCTGCCCTGGGGCTCACTCCCTGCCTAGCTGGAGCCTCAGGCAACCTCAACTAGTGGGTCCTGGAAGTTGGCTTGACCCTGGAGGAGATGCCAGCCAGATGGCATGCAACACTGCTTCCAGCAGTGCCAGCTGGTCCCCTCCTGGGCCAGGCAGGATTAGGATGTTGCATGGTATCGGCATCCCCTGCTCTTCCTGCTGCAGCTAGCTGGCCACCCTGGGGACAGTGCTGTCACTCGCTCCAGGGAGCGCTGGCAGGACCCCTCTGCAGGGGGTCACAACAACTGTCAGCCATCGCAGGAGCCACTGGCCAGGTGCACTGCTTAGCAGGGTTCCCAGGACAGCAGAGGTAAGCAGCGCACTCCTCCCTTTGAGTGCTGCTGGCCCAGAGCAGTGTCCCTGCACGGCGGGTGAGGGCAGCTACAGTCTTGCTTCATCCTCCACCACCTGAGGAGTGGCTCCCAGGGGCTGGTGGCACCATGCAAGCGAGGGCAGGAGCCAGCCTGGGCACCCCAGCATGAGGGATGGCCCTGCTGCCCCGGAAAGGAACACACTACAAGAAAACAGCAGCAACTGCCAAAGGCACAGGAACACCAGGAGGGGACAGTGACGCATCCCAGGAGAGCCTGGCAGGGAGTGAATAGCAGTGATGGAGACACAAGCACTGCAGCCAGCTGTTGCCTGGCACAGGAAGGAGCACAAAGATCCAGACATGGGATCTGACCCCCCAGCCACAGCAGCTCCAAGTTACGATGCAATGGCCCCACACTCCCACCGAGCTGAGTGAACACACAGCACAGGACGCCGGGACTCACCTGCAAGAAATCACCTGCAATCCCCAGGGCTGCCTGCTCCATGGGGAACCATCACCCTAACTCAAGCCAGCGGGGCATTCCCAGGGTGGGCAGTGGGCACAGCTGGACACGGCAGCCACGGCACCCCGCACATGTTGCTGGAATGGCGGGCACCATCCCACGGGAGAACCTCCCTCCCTCCCACCC
>NW_020799105.1:10948362-10970418 GCF_003259725.1 Athene cunicularia
CGGGCACGCCTGGGGGGTGGTGGGTTCTGAGGGTGAGCGTGGGGCTGTGGGGCAGGGTGTGGGGCTGGGCTTAGGATGCAGTAATGGGGCAGGGCCCAGGCCTGGCTGTGGGGCAGGGTAGGGCAGAGTGTGAGGGCGTGGGACGGTGTGTGGCCATGGGTTGTGGGGCTGGGGCATGAGGCTGCGGTGCGGAGCATGGCTGTGGAGCAGGGTGTGGGGGAGTGGGCAGGGGCCCCAGCTGGGACCTGGGCATTGAAAGGGGGAATGAGGACTTGGGGCTGTGGGGTAGGTGTGGGGCGGAAGAGAGGGTGAGGCAGAAGTGGGTGTGGGTAGATGTTACAAGCTGGAGTGAAAGCAGAGTTGTGGGGTCTGTGGGGTGAGCCAGTGTTTTAGATGGTATGGGGTGGGATTGAAGGTGTTGAGTCTACTGTTGGTGCCAGGGAATGGTGAATGGGTCTTTGGGGTGGGGGATCTGTGAGCTGATGGGAATATGAGTCTGCAGGCCCTGGCACTGGAGGTGTGGGGTGCACTGGGAGCAGCTGTGGGTGGTACTGGGTATGGTGGCCGTGGCTGGGTGGCAGAGAAGGCACCAGTGAGAACGGAGCTCCTGGCCTTGCTGAGATGCTGTGGGAGATGACTGATGCACTGGCTTCACTGGCCCCTGCTTCTAGGGCCCAGTCTCTGACTGTCCTCGCTGTGGTTTCTCCTCCTTTTCTGGCAGGGCTTGAGGCATTTGGTTTCCTTGGATAATTTGTCTTTCTGCTTGGAGCAGCAATTTGGTGACTTCGTTACATTAGGGAATTTGCAGCTTCAGGAATGCAGCTTTCTAAGGATAAGGGAGCATGGTTGTGTTTCTAGACAGTGACTTTCGCATGTTTTGGAAAGGAGTTGAGAGAGCAGAGAAGGACTATGTAGGTTACATTACACAGGGGTAGCTTATAGACCTTTCTCAAGACTGATGGATTGTGAACCGATCCATGGTATCTTGGTGATTGAGATGAACTCACAAAATGGGAGGGTAACCCTGCGGTCCATGTAACACAGAGTGAAGAAAATGCCAAGGAAATTTGGAGGAATTTTCTAAACTATGTGACATTCAAGATGTTGTGAAAGACTTGCACAAAGCCTCCAGCATATTTGGAATAGATGGGGGAGGAGGTGAAAGATAACCTTCCAACTGCTGTCGTCATCTGTGGTCATGTTACAGAAGTGCCTGGAGAAAGCTTTGTCTCTTTGAAAATGTACAAAGAGAAGAGCTGCCCCTGCCCCCCCCAGCTCTCGTTAGCCATATGGCGCTTGTGACAAACCTACCTTGACAAGCAAGGGAGCTGGCAAGTGTCCTTTGGCCCCTCTGACCTCGTATAGTATCACACATCAGAAAGTATTAAATTGCATGACGTATCCTTGAGTGAAAGGGGAGTTTTTTTCTAACGTTGTGGCCATTGTGCAATTGTTGGAAGAAACAACACTGAGCTTCTCCCATGTGTTGCTGACTACTAAATTGAGTGTAACTTGGCAAGTGGAAGAAAGGCCTCAGTGCTGTCACAGGCAGCTTGGGCTGCATGGGTCAGTGGGTGGTGGAAGGAGGCTGAACTCTTTTTAATTAAAAGATGGGGAGAGAAGGATACTGCTGTTACTGAAATCCATCATGTGCTCCCCGTGAATGCTGTGCTCATATTTTGAGGGTGTTGGGGAGACAAGAATGGAAAGCCTGCAGAAGTGATTAATGTCTAGAAGGACCCTGCATGAAAGGGGAGATGTGTCAGGAAAAGGAGCGGATTGATTCAGAGTAATAAAAAACAAAGGGTAAATGGCTTGATTCTGTTTAGCCTCTCGGCCTACAGACACACCAGAATAGGAAGGCAGCCCCTCCTGGTAAAGGGAGTGCTGAGGCTGAAGGTGTGTAATTAACCTTGGGAACTTGCTGCTGCCAGATGTGGAGGCAGAAGTTTCACAGTCTCACCACTGTGCTTGCCGTGCTGATGAGGCAGGTCCAATTATAGCTGTGCTTGCGTTTAAGCTGTGGCCCTGCCTGCAAGCAGGAGGCAGCGCTCGCAGGTTGCGCTGTCAGGGCTGGTGTGGTCACACCACGAGAGGCGAAGCTGGTCGTACACGCTGGTCCCTGAGAACAGAGGGAGTTTTCTCGACATAGCCAAGTAAAGGGGCTGTTAACCGCAGGGACCATCAATAGTCAATTGTCATTTGATCATTACACTTCAGCTCTTTCCTGTTGATTAGGAAACCAGCAGCTTTGTGTAGATGCTGCTTTCAGTCTCTGAAAATGCAGAGGCAGAATGCTTGGCTACAGAAACATTTCTCTCGAACCTTCTCTATGGTGATTCAGAGGCACGAGGGCTTTTCATGAGCTTGCAGAGCGGCATGTTGGGATGCTAGGTGTGAAGGGGATGTATGAGCTCTCCCGACGGCCCACTCTGCTTTGTGCTGGTGCACAGCACTCGCTTGCTGTTGCACTGTTGTTCTGCAATAAATTTTGCCAGCACCTTACAGCTGTCGCTCAAGGCACTCCCTCTTCAGTCTGTGCCCATCGGCTCTGCAACCTGCTGGGCTCCTCTTCTTCCTCACAACTCCCTTTATACGTTCTGTCCCTCAGTCCAGGCTCCTTCTCCCTGCTCTGCCAAACGAAATTGTAAGCTCTGTCTCTGGAGTAGAGGCTGCCTGCTGTCAGAAAGCACTGTCATCCCTTCTTCCCATCCCCAGAGACCGTTCTCTGATGAATAGCGTGACTTAATACTGGAATTAACTGCTTAGGAAGAGTCAGTAAATGCTTGCAACAGCAGGAGATGCTAGCTGAGACAAGGCCTGGGAAAGTCCCGAATGAAACCTTCAGGCTTCTGAGGGTGTGGGTGTCCTGTCAGTTGTGTAGGCAAGACTTCACCAGAATAGAGAGATAAACAGGGCCCTCCAGAGTGCCCAGAAGTGCTCCTGGGCAAAGACAGTGAGTCTCGGTGACTGGAAGGTGCTTTTTTGGTGGAGGAAACCTGTTTTGTCCAGGTAGAGATTGAGGGGTGCTGCTTGTTTCCCAGCACCACCTGAACTGCAGGTTAGGGGTCTGAAGGTGAGGCAGTCTCTTGCCTTCCACGCCATGTCTGACCACAGGGCATGCACAGAGCTTTCCCACTGGGAAGTTGTCATGTTGGTGGTGGGTGGCAGAAGTGGAGATCCTGCCCTTCTGCTAAGGCTGGTGTAGGATGCAGCAGGTCCTTACCAAAGCCTTCTGAGGAGTGACTCTTACCTCAGTTGAGTTGCAAGAATATTGAGGCAGGAGATGAGTGAGGCAACCTGGCTGGGTGTCTGAGTTAGAGCTGGAGATAGACTCTGGGAGTCCCAATGCTTAGTCTTCCTCAGATCACAAAGCTGCCTTTCTCCTTGCCCTCCATCTTGGGGGGAGTTTGTGCAGGTTTTGCTCAGCACAGCATGGAGGTGGCAGAGCCAGGGTGGGAAGTTGGATGATCACTAGTGTCTTGAGTCTTTGCTTGGCCAGTTCTCCCTTGGGAAGCACCTGGGGAGCTACCCTCTATCTCCTCCTGGCTTGCTCACATTAGAGAAGTGGTTTTTGGCATCTCGGCAAAGCGGAGCACAGCGAGGCTTCTTCTCTTGGGAGCCACCCATTGGTGATGAATACAGCCAGACTGCGGTGAGAGGGCAGAGGCAGAGTGCAGGCACGTTCACCCCTTGCTGCCTGCTCTCAGCTCTGGTCCAGTCGAGGCAGCTCTCAGTCCCAGATGTGTTTGCCAGCAGGGCTGGAGGCAGCTCCACCAGCAGAGTGCACATGGCTCCCTCAGTGCTTAGTGAGGTGCTGGCACGCAGGCAGCCTTTCCCGCTGCTGTGCTGGGAAGGGTGTCTGGCAGTGCCTGACTGATGGTCTGGAAGTCTCTTTGGTTCACTCTCTTTACCTCCTTTCTCCAGGGGTGAAAGATGGAAGCTGGACTGTGCTGCAGCTTGTGGAAGCCCTGGGGTAAGAAAAGCCTTATATATGTTATACATGTCAGGGCCTTGCAGGGGAGATTCCCACAAGGAGGGGTGGTGAGAAATAAAAGCGTGCTCATCCAGGACAAGATAGCTTCAGAGCTGGGAGACACACCGCAGCACACAGGCCTGCAAGGATGTTGTCTGCTCACAGCACGGGGCCTGAGCAGTGCTTTGCCCTCCCAGACATGGGAGCTGTTTGGGAAGGAGCAAGACCAGAGCAGCTCCTGATGATGTTCTCCCAGGACTGAGGAGAGGTGTTGTGGCAGGCAGTGAGGGCGCAGGGCACTTATCAGTTGGGACTGTCCCCAGCAGCAGCTGCCTGACCACACAGTGGCACATCGCTATGTTACGAGTTGGCTGGCACTCAGCTTTCGCTTGTGTCTCTGAGCTGTCATGACCTAGGACTCGAGGAGGCTCATTTCTCCCAAGCTGGGGGCTGGGTTTTCTTGTTGTAAGAGGCTTTGTCCTTTTTCAGACCTAGTGATCTTGGGAGTCTGAGTTTGAGGTGCAGAGTGTAGTGCAAGAGCAATTTCTTTGGTCTGACTTGAGAATTGGATTTATTGCTGCGTAGCTCTGGGGCTGGATGTGTGCATGCAGCACAGACAGGGGAAAAGGAGTCTGCTCCCACCCTGCCAGCAAAGCAGGCAGGACTGGGCCACCACCCCCCTGTCTGAGAGCTGCACCTCTTCATATTTATCAGGTGTCTGCTCAGGATGTACTTCCTGCTTGGGTATCCCTGCTCACAACAGGTCTCTTGGGCTTTCTCCCCACTTGCCCTAGGTCTTGCCTGGAGAACACAGATCCTCGGACACGAGGGCGAGGCATTCAGCTGCTGTCACAGGTCCTGCTCCAGTGTTACTCCTTACTCCAGGAGAAGGAAGGTAAGGGCTGCTCTGGGCCCTTGAATGGCCACTGTCAGGTTGGAGTACAAGCCTGTACCGCTCAAGGGTCTCTTCTGCAGTTGGCAAAAGGATTGATTTAGCACCATGACAACTTTCTTACACGTCTCTCAAGACTCAAAGTCCAAGGAGGGCACGGGGCCTCACACTGCAGCCTTTTTGCCAACCTCCCCACACTATTTGGGTCAATCCCTGAACATGCCAGAGCTCTGGGCTGCAGCTGATGCCCCTGGCAGTGTGTGGGTGTTGCACACCCAGGTGTGCTCAGCGCCACGTGGGACGCCTTGGGGACACATCTGCATGTCAAAATCCTTGGGTGGTGATTCAGTGCAGGAAAACCATCCTTCACAAAGCATGTCACAGGGCAGCCCTGCTGCCTGCCCAGGTTAACTCTGGGGGAACCCTGGGGCCTGGAGAGGAGGGGAGATCAGCTTAAGGATGAGAGTGGAGTGGAGGACCTGCCTGGGGAGAGGAATATGCCCCTGTTTGTGGAGGCAAGGAGATTTGGTTGTGTTAAATGCTCCATAGCAACTGGCTAACAGTGGGGGAAGCCAGTAAGTGCTGCCAAACTTTGACTTGGACTGGGGGCCTTGCCGATGGGTAGCTGAACCTGTGTCAGCAGCCTGACAAGGCAGGGGGACCCAGCTAGAAAGTGAGGTAGAGGAAGGGGAGGATGGAAGCAAAAGGTGCTTAATCCTTGGTGTTTGGCTCTGTAAGTCTCAGACTGGTGCCAGGTAGGGCAGAGAGCAGCTCTGCAGAGAGAATATACACAGACTAGCTACTGTTGTAGCTGGAGTCAGGTGTGATGACTGTGATGGGAACTGGGGTGCTCCAGAGGGGCAGCCGGAGGTGGGGAGTTTCAGTGGAGATGCCTGGCAGAGTCAGGGCAGCTGAATGAGCTGGGTTAGAGCCAAGTCACCAGGAGCTCTAGAGGAGGGTGGGCAGAGCCAGCTTCCTGGCAGGGCATGGGTGGCTGCTGTGACACCCCCAGCTCACCCCATCTCCCTTCGTGTCCCTCCTCACGCAGCTCATTTCTTAAGCGCTGTGTCAGGCTGCCTCCTGGGGGGGTGAGTTTCTGCAACAGCTGTGGGCACAGGATGCTGCTAGCTGGCTCTTCCAGTCTGTTTCCTGCTGCCACTCCCCAGGGCTGGGGTGTGCAGGCGCCCGTGGCCGTGACTCAGGAGCCAGGAACGTGTTGTGAAGCCAAGCGCAGGGAAGCCGGAGCTCCTGCTCCAGCCCTGTGCCCCACCCCACAACGTCCTCCAGCATCCGCTGAGCAGGCGTCTGCTGCTTCCCTGCTGGTGTCTGCACCCACGTGTCTGGACAGGTCAGGGAAAATGCCTCTCGGGTAGCTCTGGCACCTCTGCAGTGCCCAGAGGTGGGTGCTGTCCCGCTGCAGTCAGATGTGGGTTGCTGACGGGGGGAGGGTGAAGGTGTGGGAGCCAGGTGGGTGCACCCAACAGTGATGCTTCATCCTGTTCACCAACATGAGATGTGCTTGCTTGTTATCCAGCAGCTGCTTTTGGCAGAGCTGAAGCCAGCACCCAGCAGCTGTGTTTCCTGGGACTAACGCATGTTGGTGTCTGTTTCTGACAGTGCTGCATCTGGTCCTGTTCTATGAGAACCGGCTGCAAGATCATCACCTTGTGATCCCCTCGGTGCTCCAGGGACTCCGAGCACTGGTGAGCTCATGCCCCCCAGCCTGCAATGCTGGAGTGCACTCCACAACAGTGCTGGGAGGTGCAACACCTGGGTACAGGTCGGAGCTGCATGTTGAGCACGGTCTGGCTGGGCTGTCAGCTCCTGCCCGGCAGCATTGCCCTGTCTCCTCTGTGCTCCTGCTGTGCCCATTGCAGAGGGGCAGGGGAGAGGAGTCTGCATTGGTTTCCTGCCCCATGCTGGTACTGGGGCAAGAATTCCTCAGCCGCTCTGGGGAGCAGCACAAATGATAGGCATCTTGTTCTGTCCTGTCTGTGGGGGTAGTGAACTCTTCCTGGCATAGGAGATGATCCTGCACAGAAGCAGGAACTCTTGTATATGGCTGCCATCATGGTTTTCTATTTTTACTTCACTTTTTCTGTCCCCAGAGCATGTGTGAGGTGCTGTCCCCAGGGCTAGCAGTGTCTGTGCTCAAAGCCATCTTCCAGGAGGTACATGTGCAGGTGAGCAGTGTGATTTCCCATCCCCCTGTCCTTGCTCCCCACTCCCTGGGTGTCTGGGGATGGCCTACCTGCCCTGAGGACTGAGCACACTCAGTGGCAGTGTAGTGCATCCTTTGGCACAGTGCACTGCTCCTGCAGAGCTTAGGTACAGCGTGCCTCACTGCAGAGATAGACGCAGACAGCAGCTGAGGATCCTGTTTGGCCCTTGTCCTCCCTTCTCTCAGCCCTGGAGCAGTTATTTCCCTTGCTCTATTCTCCAGGCTATGTTTAAGTGCCCTCAGCACCCAAGTTCTCCTCCAGTTTAAGATTATTTACGCTGGCAGGGCCTTGGGCAGTATCTGTGGCCATGGTGTGACTGTGGTGATGCATTCATGCGGTGATGGTCACAGTTGTGTTCAGGTGCCATTGCGTAGGCATGTGCACACTTTGCATGTGGTAAATGGGATCTGCATGCCAGGAAGCAGCAGCTGAACTGCTGGGAGTCCTGCCCTCTTCTCAAGGGCACCTGCTGCCTTTGGGTGCTGGCTAGCAGTGCTGCCATGTGTGGAAGCTTGTTTTGATTGTTCTGCTCCTCCATCCAGTCCCTGCTGCAGCTGGACCGCCACACAGTCTACAGCATCATCACCAACTTCATGGGCACCAGGGAGGAAGGTGAGGGGTCAGATACCAGAACTGGTCTAGGGTTGCCCAGGCTGGGAGAATGGCTTGCTTTTGCCTTTTCTGAAGGCTCTGTTGCTCTGCCTGGGGAGAGCTGGAAGGGCTGCAGGGCTGGGGAAACCAGGCTGTTTTCATGCCATGTTGGTGAGATCTGGTGTCCTGCATCTGCTCACGCCTCTTCTTTCTGCAGAGCTGAAGGGTCTGGGTGCCGACTTCACCTTTGGCTTCATCCAGGTTATGGATGGGGAGAAGGATCCCCGCAACCTGCTGGTGGCCTTCCAGATTGTGCGTGATCTCATTGCCAAGAACTACGCCCTGGGTGAGCCTGTGCCTGCCCTGCAGAGCTGACTTGGGGACATGCTGCTTTGAGCTGTTGGAGCGATGGCCCTTGGGTCTGACCAGGGCTGGGGTTGTCCCTGACATCCTTTAGGAGCTGCAGAGACAGCCTGTCATGGGTGCTAGACATAGCTGCTGTGCCTCTTTTGCCCAGCATCCCTGCTCATGTCCTCTGTTCTTTCCTTGCAGGGCCCTTTGTGGAGGAGCTTTTTGAAGTGACATCCTGCTACTTCCCCATTGATTTTACTCCAGTGAGTGAGTCTGCCCTCTGCCACAGCCTGTTCTTCCTAGTGTTTTCTCAGGGGGTTGTGTCCCCTCTAGGGGATGGAAGGGGAGCGTGGGCAAGAATCTTGGCTGGACAGTGTTTATCTGCGAGGTGTGGTACCCAGGCTGATAGGCTGATGCCAAGCTGGCTGCAGTGACTGGCATCGCTGTGGCCTTGCTGGAGATGAGCTGGTGCATCTTCAGCTGATGGCTGAGTTGGGAGGGTTCCCAACCAGTGATCTTCTCTCTCTGCTTCCCTTCCAGCCCCCCAATGATCCTCACGGCATCCAGAGAGAAGACCTGATCCTGAGCCTCCGGGCTGTACTGTCCTCCACACCCCAATTTGCTGAGGTAGGAAGCTCCTAGGGGGTTCTTGAGCACCCCAATGTTCCCTGAGCACAGGCTGCATTTCATAGTGCTGCAGCTCCCACTATGGCTCCATGGGAAGGGAACAACTGGGACCAGAAGCCTGCACTAGGGCAGTCCTGTCTCCTGCTGGGGCTGGATATGGGGAGGGTGATGGCACCCTGGGAAGGGGCTGCCTGTTGCAGGTATCCCTCCACCTCTGCTCTCCTGGCAGAGGCTGGGCTTGCAGCCCTGCAGGGCCATGGACATGGTGGTACAAAGGGTGGGCTGAGCCTGAGTGCCTCTCTCTGCAGTTCCTGCTCCCTCTGCTCATTGAGAAGATGGATTCAGACCTGCAAAGTGCCAAGCTCGACTCCTTGCAGACTCTGGTAAGGAGAGATCCCCTACTCCCTTCAGCCTACAGCTGGCCTTTGGCAGCAGCAGCCAGCCACCTCTGAGACCTTCTCCCTGCCAGCCAGAGACTCTCCCTTGCAGAGCCACAATATTCAGGGTCCTAGTTTGGCCCACATCACTTTCCTCATTTTCTCTCCCTTGAGTGGTTTGTGCAGTTCAGCATGAACCTGCTAGGATGAGCAGTGTCCCTGCTCTGTGTCCTCTCATTACTGGCTTCTCTCTGATGCTGTCTCATGTCTCCCTCTTGCAGACTGCCTGCTGTGCCATCTATGGGCAGAAGGAGCTGCAGGAATTCCTCCCCAGCCTCTGGTCATCCCTGCGCAGGGAGGTGAGTACTGCAGGGCCGCTAACAAATGCTCCACCACAGCTGGGCTCCTGCTGAGCAGGAGTTCACAGCCAGACCAGGTGGGCCCCATATCTCACAGCAGCCCCCACCTGTGGCCTTGGACAGCCTCAACTGAAATGTGGGGGGACAGGACAGTCCTATCAGCATGTCCCTGGGGCTTGGATGTGCCACACTGTGTGTTCAAACACATGGGAAGTGAGGGGGGGAGCGTGAGCCCTTTGGCCCATGTTGCGAGCATGAAGCGTGCGGTTGGGGTCAGCACAGAGCTTAGCTCGTCCTACGGCCTCTCCTGCAGGTGTTCCAGACAGCGAGCGAGAAGGTTGAGGCGGAGTGCCTGGCCGCACTGCACGCCCTCTCTGCCTGCCTCTCCCGCTCTGTGCTCAGCTCTGACACTGAGGATCTGTTGGATTCTTTCCTCAGCAGCATCCTGCAAGGTAGCTAGCAGAGACACCTACCCTGCCCTGAGCAGCCAGGCCTGCAAGCTGCTCCTAGCTAGAGGTCTGCCCTCCTGTTCTCTTTGAAGCTTCTTTCTTCTCTTTCTAGCCCTCACAGCCACTGTTGGCTTCTCCAAGGTAATTGACTGCAGGAAGGGAGAAGGGGGCACAGTAGGAAATGCCTATTGGATTGAGTTGCTTCCCTCTCTGCTGGAATTGAGGTGTCCAGGGTTGTGCTGTGCACTGGGAGCTGGGGGAAGCAGCTCTGTTCAGCTGTGCTGCAGCTCAGAGCTGTGCCCTGGAATCACGTCCCAGCCCAGATATCAGCTGCGTCCCTGCACGCAAGGCAGAGGAGCTCTGCTGGTGCAGCTGACGCCCAGCCTATCTCAGATTGCAGGCACCATCTGTGTGAGCCTGACATGAAGCTGGTGTGGCCAAGTGCCAAACTCCTGCAGGCAGCAGCAGGTGCCTCCCTCCGCTCCTACCACTGCGTCACCCGCAGTGTCCTGCCCCTGCTGCTGGAGCAGTACACCAAGCACCCACAGGTGAGGGTCACAGTCAGCAGGGCACAGTGCACCCACTGGCTCTGCAGGGCTTGGTGGGAGCAGGGTGTCAAAATGGGTGTCCTTCCACCCTTCCCTGGCTGTGGGTGGGGACCCAGTGGGAACCCTCTGGGCGCTGGGCTGAGGCATAGCTGTGTCCCAGCAGTGACGGTGATCTGGGTTATGCCTTTGTGTCCCTGCAGAGCAGCCAGAGGAGGACAATCCTGGAAATGCTGCTGGGCTTCCTGGAGTTGCAGCAGAAGTGGGGATATGTGGAAGAAGGTGAGGCTGGCTGGTCCCTCTGGAGGCACTCATATCCCAGGGGGCTGTTGGCTCTGACCTCACCTTCCCATATGCTGACAGAGAAGGAAAGCTCTCTGACCTGGGCAGCTGCACGTGCAGCTCCCTGCTATGTCCTGGGGACACTGCGTGGTTGGGTGTCAAGAGGCAGGGCCCCAGAAAGGGTCTGTCAGGTGCCGCAGTGGTGGCTTGTGTGGTGACAGCCGGGCGCAGGCAGTGACTCCATGCCTGTCTCCCCAGATGAGAGCAGTCTGCTGTCGCTGCAAGCCCAGGTTTGCTCTGTGGTGTTCTCGGCGCTGACGGATCCCAGTGTGCAGCTGCAGCTGGTTGGGATCAGGGCGTTGACTGTCCTGGGCTCCCTGCAAGGTTGGTGACTTGTTTCCCTTGGGGAGGCGGATGGGAGGGGTGTCACCGTATTCTGGGAGACATGGTGCACTGTGGCTGCTGGGACATCCTTGCCTGCTGCCTGTAGGTGCACAGGAGCAGCGGCAGCATTTTCTACTCAGGCCATGAGCTCCAGGGGCACTTGGTCTCTCTCTTGCCTGTTTGTGCTGGGTACTTTGTGTCTCTGTCGTTTGGCATGCTGCTGTGTTGCTGCTAGCCTGGATGAGGGCAAAGGATGCTGGCCAGAGCACCGGCATCTTTGGCTGAGGGCAGAATTTCTCTTTGGTTCTTGTTCCAGGCTTCCTGTCTCCCTCTGACCTGGAGCTGGTTGTGGATCACCTCATTCGTCTCGCTCTGCACGAGGAGGATTCCCAGAGCAGGTGAGGGGCGGGCTGGTGCCACTGCAATCACCTACACTCTGGGGAGAGGAACAAAGCCTGGCTTTGCTGCTGAGAGCAATGAGTCTGGGGGAAGGCACAGGAACTGTCTGAACTAAAAGACCATGTGGTTGTAAGAGCAAAGGGATAAACCAAGCATTCACAGGCTGGAAATCAGAAAGTCGGACCGTCAAAAGTTGGGGGGGCTCTGCTCTGCCTCCCAGTAGAGTGAAAAAGGCAGATTACTGAGGAATTGGTTTCTGGAGGCACCTTTTGGCCCAGATCTGTGCAGCTGGTGTACAAGCAGCCCCAGATTTGCAGTGCTCACATCACACTTCCCACTCTCCCCCTGGCAGTGAAGCAGCGATGGAGGCAGCCGGATCTCTGGCCCCCATCTACCCAAAGGTTTTCTCTGGATGCATGGTACCCAGGCTTGAAGAGGAGCTGCAATCGGGTAGGACTGGCGGCACTGAGAAGGGAGGGATGTCTGGTTTTGTGGTGAAGCCTGTCCCATCCCTGTTCAGCTCCTGCCAGGCAGTGGGGCTGTGCTAGATGGTGTAGGTTGGTGGTTTTTCTTTGGGGATTCCCAGCGCAGGCAATGTGGTGCTGGCACAGGGAAGGCCATGCCCTCGTGGGGAGGAGCTGCCCAGCCACAGAGCAGGCAGAGTGCCTTGGGCCTGGCACGGCCTAGTTCTGCCATGCCACTTTGCCCTATCCACTCTGGCAGGGTCTGGGCTCCGAATGCCCTTGGGTGAGGGAGCCTGGGGTCACCCCAGCACCCCTCTGAGGTGTGTTTCCTCTTCAGAGCCGGAAGAGGAGAGCTCCCGTGACCACTGCTCCCTGCGGCAGCGGTGCCTGCAGGCCCTGGCAGCCGTGTCCATTCACACCAGCATCGTGAGGGAGACTGTCCCTGTCCTGCTGCAGCATCTTCGGAAGGTGCAGAAAGGTAACACAGCCTGCAGCAGGCAGCGTCTGTGCAGGAGCTGCCTTCATTACCATTACCCGTGGTGTCTGGAAGAGAGGGAGGGTGGCAGTGTTGTGAGGAGCCCAGGGCTGTGCTGTGAATCCTGCCGGTGGAGGGGGAGTAGCGAGGGCTGCATTGCCCCGGGATGCCGGTGCAGATCAGGGGGGTGGGTGCTGCGGCTGTTTGTTGTGATGGTGACTGTGCCCTACAGGGAGCGAGGCCGGGAACACCCAAGACATGGTCTCTGTGTGCCAGAGCCTGCACCGCGTGGCCCTGCAGTGCCAGCAGGACGCGGAGGGCTGCTGGTACTACCACCAGACAGTGGTGCCCTGCCTGCTGGCCTTGGCCGTGCAGGCTGCCATGCAAGGTAGGTGCGGGGCTGGAGCGGGAGAGGGGAGAGCGGGGCAGCTCCCCGAATTCTCTGGGGGCTCTGACCCTGCAGCCAGCGCTGCTGCTGCCGCCCTCTGGCAACCGCGGGCACTGCGGGTCACGCTGCCTGCACCCGGCCAGAGGCAGAGCAGCCCTGCCCCAGGGCTAATTTGGGTCAGGGGGCTCCAGCACGTCCCTTTCCAACCCCCTCCGCTGCCTGCAGAGAGTGCCCATCCGCTGCTGGGCAAGGCACTGCTGGAGGAGGAGGTGCTGGCTGCCATGGTCCCCATCATCAGCGCTGCCACTACTCACCTGAGCCCTGAGTGAGTGATGCTGGGGTAGGACGCTGGACACTCTGTTGTGGGGAGGGGGAAGGCTGCGTCCCCCCACTGCTGTCTGTTCAGGGGGACCCTGCGCCTCCTGGGGGGTACCCAGGAGCTCTCTGGTGACCCTCCCAGAGCAGCACATTGCGACATCTCCTTTCTCCTAGGCTGGCTGCCCAGAGCGTGTCTCACGTGGTGCCCCTCTTCCTGGATGGAGAGGTCTCCTTCCTACCCCAGAACAGTTTTCCCTGCTCCTTCAAGCCCTTCGAGGTGTGTTGGGTGCTTGGGGGCCAAGAATGAGGATGCTGGCACAGGCTGGCAGCAAGGACCAGGATGACATGGGTACTGTTCTTCCCCTGCAGGATGGGGAATGCTTGGAGGCACAGAGACGTCTCGTTGCCCTCCTGATGGCCTTTGTCTGCTCCTTGCCCCGCGATGTAAGTTGGTGGGCGGCAGGGTGAAGGGGTGCCCTGACTGAGCACCCTCCTGCATATATCCACAGCAAGCATCATGGGTGGAGGAAGGGAGCAGCTGCAGCCCCGGGCTGTAACATGCTCCCTGTCTCTTCCAGGTGGCAATTCCTCAGCAGGAACGGCTGCTCCAGGAGCTGCTGGCGCTGAGCTGCTCCTGCAACTGCCCCTTTACAGCCACCACAGCTGCCAAGTGCTTTGCGGGTCTGGTGAACAAGCACCCGGCGGGTAAGCGAGCTGTGCAGGACACCGCGGGTCCCTGCCCACTGCTGGCAGGGGAGGGTCTCAGCCTGTCCCTACTGTGTCCCCAGGGCAGCAGCTGGATGAGATCCTGCAGCTTGCAGTGAACAGGATGGAGCCTGGCCTGGCAGAGGGGCCCCGCCGAATGCAGGCGCTCACCCTGCTGCTCTGGGTAAGGCCTGGCCTTGGATGCAGGACAGGTAGGGAGAGCCGGGGCAGGGGGGCCAGCCTGGCGCTGACTCTGATCTGCCTGCACAGGTGACCAAAGCCCTGGTGCTGCGCTACCACCCCCTGAGCTCCCGCCTGACAGACAAGGTAGGCAGTGGTGGGGTGGGTGGTGTTGGAGGGGCCTGCCTCCTCGCCCTGCAGCCAGCTGGGAGCCCCCAGCGGCAGGGCACCCCGTCTTAGGGCTCTGTCCCCTGCAGCTGCTGGGCCTGCTGGGCGACGTGGAGCTGGGTCCCACCGCGGCCGACGGCTTCTCCCTGCTCATGGCTGAGTCGCCAGACGTGCTGCACAAGGGCTGCCACGCCGACGTGCGCATCATGTTCCGCCAGCGCTTTTTCACCGACAACGTCCCCAAGCTGGTGCAGGGCTTCCACAGGGCTGGCCCTGGTGAGTGGCCACCCCCAGCCCAGCCTTGCTGCCCTGTGACCCCTTACCCTGGGGACCTGCACCCGCATCCCCGCTCCCTTCCCTGGGCTGCCTGTAATCTTCTCCGCTCTGCAGATGTGAAGGCCAATTACCTGAAGGGCCTGTCCCATGTGCTCAACCACCTCCCCAAGCCCGTGCTGGTGACAGAGCTGCCCACGGTGAGCCAGCCTTGGTGATGGCAGGGACTGGGGTAGTGCAGTGTGTGGCTGCAAGTTACACACTACTCACATCTGTGTCCTCCCCACCTGCAGCTGCTTTCCCTCCTGCTTGAGGCCTTGTCCTGCTCGGACCGCGTGGTGCAGCTCTCCACCCTGAGCTGCCTCCAGCCGCTGCTGCTGGAAGCTCCCCAGATCATGAGCCTACACGTCGACACACTGGTCACCAAATTCCTCAGCCTCACCTCCAGCCCTGCCATGGTGCGTGTGCCCCCTCCTGCCTCCTCCCCACACCCCTCTCCTCCACCCCTGCAGCTGCCCTCACCCATTTCTCTTCCAGGCTGTCCGCATCGCCGCCCTGCGCTGTGCCCACGCGCTTACCAGCCTGCCCACAACAGTGGTAAGCGCTCCTGCAGCAGCCTGCTCCTGCGTGTAGAGGGGCAGGGGCATCCTAAACCTCCTCCTGGGGGGCAGCCAGCACCCAGCTCTCTCACTAAGAGCCTGTCCTGTCCTACAGCTGCTCCCGTACAAGGCCCGAGTTATCCGGGCACTGGCCAAGCCTTTGGATGACAAGAAGAGGCTGGTGCGGAAGGAGGCAGTGGCAGCACGGGGGGAATGGTGAGTGTGTGGGGCTGCAGCTGCCAGGGTACTGGTGCGTTGGGGATGTGGCTGATGGCACCACTTCTGTCCTCACAGGTTCTTGCTAGGGAGCCCAGGCAGGTGAGCGCCCCGTGTCCCCTCCTGTGCTGACCGACAATCTGACCGGGCCCCTGCTAACCCGCCGAGCCATCCACCTGCTGCCACAGACCCTGAGCCCTGGACTACCCTGAGTGCCAAGGCTGGAGTGTGGGGGCCGGCAGACAGCAACCCTCGCTGCAGCACCTTCCCTGCACCGCCCTCCCTCTTTCCCAGCACCCATGGGGGGGAAGGAACTGTGCCGCTCGTGGCTTTCCCAGCCTCTGCTGCATGCAGGGACAGTGGCGGACAGACTCATCCCAGGAGTGGAGAGGACGGGCCTGCGCACGTGCCTACGGTGTGTGGCAACCCATGCACCAGAGGAATAAATAGATCTGTTTTGGTAGTGCTGTGGAGGG
Source organism: Athene cunicularia (assembly GCF_003259725.1). Classification (NCBI taxonomy): domain Eukaryota; kingdom Metazoa; phylum Chordata; class Aves; order Strigiformes; family Strigidae; genus Athene; species Athene cunicularia. The sequence continues at coordinate 10,964,079 of NW_020799105.1, forward strand.
TCTCCGTGCAGCTCAGGCTGGGATCCCAGTGCCCTTCCAGAGGTCGAGCAGCTCAAGGTGCTGCTGGTTACAGGCCCTTATGGGGAATTGGGGGGATCCCACTCCACCCCTGCCCCCAGGAGTCTGTGTCCCCAGCAGGGAAAAGAGCCAGGCTGCCTTTAAAAAAAAAATAATTATTTATTGGATGGTCTTAAAAAGTCTCCCTGGGGAGTGCTTGGAGGCCAGGGGTGCCATCCTCTGCGCCCAGCCCTGCCAGAGAGCCGAGCTGGGCCATGTCCTGGCCCGTACCTGTGCTAGCCGGGGCAGCAGCTTCAGCTAGAGCAGAGAGCAGCGGCTTGGCTGCCTTTCCCCAGGGCTGCCTGCAGCACCAAGGAACGAAGAGAGCAGGCATCCAGGCACCAACACCCTCCAAAGAGATTCCCGTGGCTGTGGCTGCGGTCGCCGATGCGTGCCAGCACCCACCTTCTGCCAGATGCCTGGGCCAAAGGGAGCCGTGGTGGGGGAGTGGGTCCCCTGTGCGCTCCCCTGCCTGCAGGGAGGGACATCTCTGCAACACCCGGGAGGGCCTCAGAGGGCCAGGAGCGGCGAGCGCTGCTCGGTCACGCAGGGAGGCAGGTCCCAGCTCAGGCCTGTCCCGTGGGGCAGGTGAGGAGAGGGCAGCAGGACACGGGTGAGCCAGTGCCTGTGGGGAGAGGAGTGAGGCCACAGCATAAAGCTGAAGTGCTGGCGGTTCTCGGCTCTGCAGAACCGCCAGGGCTGTGAGCACGTGTCCCCGAGCTGCTGACAGCTGCACTCCTCAGCCAAGACTCTCGGCAAAGGGCTCACCCCAGGGCAGGGCTCAGGAGCCACAAGACAGCTGATGCCTGGGTCCTCTGTGCCTTGCAAAGCCCAGAGTGGCACAGAGCAGGGGCTGCTGGCTGTCCTGCTCTGCCCCAGCTGCCCAACGACAGCCCCAGGGTCCAGCACCCCCACATACTGCTGAGCCATCACCTTCCCAGGCAGGGGCTTCCCTGGGACTTTACCTTGGCGTATCCACGCCCAGAAACACCTTCCAGTTATCCCAGCTGCCATAACTGTAGGGGTTCCTGAAGACCTGTGGGCCAGGGAAGCACAGGTCACATCTGGTTCTGCCCTGCCAGCCCCCTGGCTCTGCAGGCGGTGCTCACCTTGCCTTTCTTCCGCAGCCTCTGCTTCTCCTTCTTGTTGATGTGCCGCTCGATGCTGGTTTCCCCACGAGTGATGAGGGCAGCATGCCACAGCGTGAGGGCACCCAAAGCCAGAGCCACCGAGCTGGGGATGGCAAGGGACAGCAGGTTGCACACTGGCTGTTCTTCCCTGGTGCTGCAGATGCAGGGGGCTGACCCACAGCTGCATAGGTGGGTCTGCCATGACAGAGAGCCAGAATCTCTCCTCCTCTGGGGACCAAGAGCTGGCAGGGCAGGGACATCTGTGCTAGAGCAAGCCAGCCCAGCCAGAGGGTGAGCAATGCCACAGAGCAGGGGGCTGCACGCTGCTTCCCCCAGCACCCTTGCCCCCAGCTCCCCTCACCTGCACAGGACCCAGAGGTAGACAACGCTCTTGTGGAAAGCTCGCTGGCGGAAGGAGAAGGTGGGTGGTGGGGTCTGGTAGTACGTCTGGAAAAGGACCATAGAGAGGCAGGGATTACCCCAACTGCTTTACAGCTTGAAGCCAGACGGAGTGCTGCACCCCTCAGAGATGCAGGGCTTGGACAGCTGGAAGGGACTGCGGCTGGAGCCAACACAACAGCCAGAGTGATGGAGAGGCAGCCTGAGACAGCCACGAGACAGACAGACACCTGAGAGCTGGCAGATGGGTGAGAAGCAGTGGGCTGGAGGTCAGGGGGCAGGGAGCAGCCACGGGACCACTCAGGACGCTGCACCACACCGCAGCTGACACTCAGGGCAGGATGTGTGCACACTGCTGCAGCTTCCCCAGGAGAGCAGGGCCTGAGCAGCACATGCCAAGCTGCTGCCACCAGCCGAAACCCCTGGCAGCGGGGTGCACAGGGAAGCAGACCCCAAGCTGCTGGAGGCAGTGCCCGTAAGCAGAGCTGCCCGGCCAGCCCCAGCTCTGACACACAAGACGAGCAGGGGGGGCTGGTTTTGGCTGTGGGGTGCACCTTGAGAGCAGGGCCCCAAGCAGGACCCAGCCTGCAGGGCAGCTTTGCTCCACACTGCCCAGAGCAGCTGGGGGACAAGGATGTCCCACCTGGTTGACAGCCACCTGCAGTCTCTCCTTCTCAAGCAGTTTCATTCTCTAGGGGGATGGAAAACAGGGCACCAGTTACGTGGAGGAGTGGGCCCTTCCCTCTCACCCTCCCCTCCATGGGACCAGTGCAGCTGGGGCCTCGCAGGAGAAGGGAAAGGGGAAGCAAAGTCTCTACAAGGCCAGGCCAGGCCTGGCCCAGCCTTGTTCTGCAAGCTCAGCCTGGGGAGCCCAGGCAGCCTCGGTGCACAGCAGGGTGTGGGCCAGGGCCTGCCCACTCACCTCAATGGCTGCATAGGCATCCCGGAACATCTCCCAGCCACTGATGCTGCAGTAGATGCAGCCCATGGTCATGAACAGGCAGAAGGAGAAGAAGTAGCGGTGGTTGTAGTGCCCCACACAGTTGTTTAACCAGGCTGCCTCTGGAGTTAAAGTTATGTAACTGTGACAGACCACAGATCCAAACCCACCCCAGGGACCAGGGCGGTCCTTCAGGGCCCAGCCCCCAGCACACTTCCCTGTGCTGGCTCACTAGGGAGAGGAGTGGGGCAGGAAGAGAAGGGGGAAGCAGGGCCGGCTGCCCCCTGGAGAGTGCGGCGGGTTAGTACTGCAGAAGGATACGGCAGTGGTGATCCATCTTCAGCACGCACCTGGGAGGGAGGAGAGCAGAGTCAGTGTCAGCACAAGCACCCTGTATGGGAGGAGGCAGGCAGCCCCCCCAGCCCTGTGGGCTGGGCAAGAGATAAAGCAAGAAGCCGGCAGAGCAGAGGGGCTGGGGGCAAAGGGGAGGGGTCCCGGAGGCTGCCCTGAGCACTGTGGTGGGTAGAGGGAGGGAGCCCTACCTGTTGCAGATGCTGCAGTGGTGGGTGCGAGCCGGCTTGGGGGCAATGCATTTCCTGCAGACGGAGACGCCGGTGAGATCGTCCTTGGTCTGCGTGCAGGTCAGAAGAGATTTGTGCACCCAAGCCCTGCATCCATCCTCTGCTCCCCACACTCCTCACCTCCCCTGTAAACCCCCATACCTCCCCACCCCACACTGCTGAGTCTAGCTGCCTCGATCTGGAGGAAGCCTCCTGCAACAAAGCCACCAGGTTGGTTTAGCTCCTCCCAGTGATCAGCCGAAGCTGGTTCCCAGTGACCAGCCTGGAGAGGCTGTGCTGTTGGTCAGTGCCTCACCTGTGGTGGGTGCCCGGGCGAGGTGGTGATGGCCATGTAGTAGTGGAAGACAATCATGATGAGGTTCCAGTGTCCGTAGGCAAGGTGCCAGCAGATCCAGGCCGGTGTGTAGGTCTGCAGGATGAGGGGCAGCAGGCAGATGTACACAATGGCCACGATGGAGCTAGTCAGCCCGATCACCAGGGCCACAAACACCTATGGGAAAGGGACCTGTGTCACCAGTGGACAGGGCCTGCTCCTTGCTGCCTGGAGAGAGGCACAGGGAAGATCCAGCCCCAGGAAACCAACCTGAACCACACACTGAGGTCCCCACTCCCTTTCTGCCTAGAGCACAGGCAGCCCTAAGACTCAGTTGAGCCAGCAGCCCGCTTGCCCCAGAGCTGGGTGCCCCTGCCCAGTGAGGGTACTCACCACACCAAACCACCGGGTGACGTGGTCCACCAGCCAGTAGACAGGCTCAAAGAGGGAGTCGAGCACCACGTCGCCGTTTGTGAAGGAGTTGTAGAGCAGGGAGCGGAGGCAGAGGTGACTGTAGTGCCACAGCTGCTCCACCTGCCGCACCAGCTTAAACCGCCGCCGCCGGCCCAGCCGCAGACACTTGAGGAGCAGGCGCATCACCGCCGCAAACATCCGCTGCCGGCTCCTCATCCCTGCCACGCTGTGCCTGGGGGAGAGGAGCTCAGTGTGGGCAGGCCACCCCACTGCCTGGTTGTCCTCAGGAAGGCTCTTCCCTCCCGAACGTGCTGACGCCGGTCACCCAGCTCCCTGTGATAACTCTGCCAGACACCTGCCTTCACAGCAGGGCAGGGGCCTCTCTTTTGCCCTGCACAATGATGCAGTGATGCAGAGCAGGGGGAGCTGAGCCCAGACTCCTGGAGGCTCCAGGGCTACTGGCACTGGGAGAGCTCTCTGCATGGAGCAGGGGGCACAGGCCCCTCGGCATCTGGGCTCAGATGTTCTCTGGCCCCTTCTCGTCTTTCCCAGCGGGGAGGGGGCCGGGGGAGCGACATGGAGAGTCTGACTCAGAGGAAACCAGAGAAGGCATGAACATCCAGGACGCTGGGCCAGTTCCAGGGATGATCCCAGACCCAGCCCATCCCAACAAGCTCGGGAATGGAGGAACCCACACAAGACCTATGCTTTTATGAGGAGCTGGGCCAGGATTATCCTTCCTCCCCTAGTCCCTCTCCTCACCCCCAAAAAAGCAGGGCCTTGGATGCTGCTTCCCTTCACCTCAACCTGTGGACCAAGCTGCAGAGGCCACCTTGCACCCTTCCCAATATCACAGCCCCACTCTGAGAGTCCCAACACTTCTTCCTTCCCCTCACCTGCATCCACCTTGGACAACGTGAAGGAGCAGCCCAGGGGCAGCCCCAGGCCGAGGCGATGCTGTGCACCACTCCCCTGTCTGCCGAGCCCCTCATCCCACCGAGAGCTGTGCTGGGAGCAAGGAGGAACCCGAGCCGGCCCAACAGCCAGGAAAACGATCTGCAGGGCTGGGACCCAAAGGCCTCCATGCAGGCAGCGCCCATCAATATTAAGGAGCGAGGCTGCCCCGGGGTTCTGCCATGGCACCTTCTGAGCCTGGGCCGAGTGCTCACCTTGGTGCGGTGCCAGGCAGTGATGCCCCACCACAGAATCCCTTCAGCGGGGACCAGCTCCCTGTACTGCCGTACCCACAGTGTAGCCCCCAGGCAGCAGCGGGGAGGGTAAGAGCAGGAGCTGCAGCATCCAGATGGGCTGTCCAAAGGAGCCAGTGGCTCCCCTCTGCCCTGCCAGATAAGCGTGGGGCTGACCTCAAGGCTAGAAGCAGCTGGATATGAGGATACCAGCCCCACCAGCCCACCGCCACAGGCATGGTTCCTGCCCAGGTTTTCTGTACCCTGCAAAGAGAGAGGTGGGATATGCAAACCCTGGTTTCCCCTTGACTCTGCCAAGAATTTTCCTCTGAAACACATCAGGTGCGAGGTGGAGCAACAATTTTCTGTTGTGCAGCCTTTGGGTGGCACACATCTCCCTGCTGTCAGCGTGGTTAAAGACAAAATGCTGCATCCAGGTCATGGGGTCAGCTGTCCCCTCCAAACACACAGCACCTCCCTGCCCCTCAGAGAGGTTTCCTTGCCTACAACAGGCAGCAGCTGCTCAGCAGGGAGCCCAGATGGGAAGCAGCCAGCCTGCCCCAGGGCAGGACCCAGCTCTGTCCCCAGGCACCTGCCTGCAGACAGCAGCACAGCCAAAGGGATGAGGCTCTAGCAGAGCCGTGCACCCTCCTTGGCCCAGTCAGGCACTGGGACTCCAGCCCTCACACTGCCAACGACCCTCCCCACATCCCAGAGGGGGCACTGAGCCCACAGGGATAGGACAGCAACCACCAGCACAGCCAAAACCACAGGCAGCATCACAGCCCGGGAGTGGGGAACCTTAGATTTGGCCCTGCCCCAGGCACAGCCAGGGCCCTGCTCCTGCCAGGTCCAGCCACGCAGACCCTGCCCTATGGCACCCTCCAGTGGCACCCAAAGCCTAGCTCCCTCAGTTCAGTAGCACCTAGCCCCACAGCACCAAGATACTCTGCGACACCCAGCCCCATCATGCAAAGGCTGCCCATACCAACAGTAAAAAGCCCTCAGCCCCGCTGCATCCCACCCCATAACACCCGGTATCCCCAGCGTCACAGCACTCCCAGCCCCTCCAGGCCCAGAGCATCCCTCTCCATTGCCTCCCAACCCCATAACATCCCCAGGCCCACAGCACCCCCAGCCTCTCCAGGCCCGCAGTATCTCCCCGCCTTCCTACTCTGTAGCACCCCCAGGCCCACAGCATCCCCCCACTGCTTCCAAGACCATTCAGGCCCACAGCACCGCCACCCCTCCCCATCGCCTCCCAGCTCCCTGAAGGCCCACAGTCCATCCCAGATCCACGACATCCCGTAGCAACCAGC
>NW_020799105.1:10970468-10973688 GCF_003259725.1 Athene cunicularia
GGAGGGGGGCTGTGTGGAGGGGGGCTGTGTGGAGGGGGGCTGTGTGGAGGGGGGCAGGTTTCCTTTCCTGTGTGTGCAGGAAAGGACTGGATGGGGGTGGCGAGTGGGGTTGGGGGGGGCTGCCCCGCCGCGCAGGGTCGGCCAGGAGCGGGCACTGTGCCCGGGGTGCAGGCCAAGGCGGTGCGGAGCCTGGGACCCCCGTGAGCTGGACCATGGCAGCGTAAGCCGCTGACCTACCGCCTCGTAGGCGAGCGGCTGTGCAGTGTGGACGAGGCCACGGCTGGCGGCGGGACCTACACCCGGCACGGCTTCATCTTCTCCTCACTGGCTGGCTGCCTGGAGAAGAGGAGCGAGGACAACGGGGTGAGCATGGCTGCAGCACGCGCTGCCCATCCCTACAGCCAGGTGCCAAGGCTGCGCAGACCCTTCCCAACTGGGGAATTGGTCTCCGACAGGGTTCAGCCTGTGCCTGCGAGCCTGGTCCTGTGTGATCCTGTGCACTGGCCATGTACCAAACTAACCCTCGCATCTGCTGCCCTGCAGCTGCCTGTTGTATCAGTGGTGAGAGATGCCGAGAGCCAGCTCCTGCCCGATGTGGGGGCCGTGGTGACATGCAAGGTAGGGCACTGGAGTGCACTGAGATGACAAACAGCGTGGACTTTGCTCTCTGCCTCATGCTGAGGTTTGTTCCTGCACATGCATGGGGTTGGTTGAGAAGCCCCTGGGCTTGTTAGTACCCTCTGTACAACTCCCAGCCAGGCAGAGGCAGCTCCCTTGGGTCCCTCACTCACAAAGAAGACAGATATCAGCACAGGGGACACCTGCCTTTCGACTTTGCCTGCCTCGATGCTGAGGTGGGCTGAGGGGAGGTTTTTCTCTGCTTTCCCTTTCAGAATTCTTGCTGGGGCAGGGTGTGTGGAGAGCAGAGCCTGGGGCAGCTTGGAGAAAGCATGGGGATTAGTTTAGACCCTGACAGTGGGAGAGGGACTGGGATCACAGCAGGTCTCAGTCTTATTTGTGTGTCTTGAGTTGCACAAGTATCATCTTCCTCGCCTGGCTTACTGCTGGGTGTCCCACCTCTGCCACCACTACTTTGGTCACAAGAAGGAGGCCGAGTGAGACACAAGCCCCCTGCTGTCCTGCCTGCACCCTGCCCTTTCCCTGTCTGGAGCAGGGTGCACTGAGGTGACAGCAGGCCTGCGCTGGCAGCTGGCACTGATTCCCCTTTTTCTCCGGGCAGGTTTGCAGCATTAACTCTCGCTTTGCCAAGGTGCACATCCTGTACGTCGGCTCCACACCACTGAAATCCACCTTCCGGGGGACGATACGGTAGGGAGAGGGCTGCATTCCCCACAAGATGGGTTGCCCAAGAGCCCCATCCTCGAGGGGGGAGGAAAGCTTTTCTGGGCGGCACAGCTGGCTGCCCTGGCAGGAGCTCTGCCCCAAGCACCGGGCAGGTGTCCAGCAAGTCCTGGCGAGCACCCAGGGAGACCGGGGCAGCTCCGGCCACAGGCTGGAGAGTTGCCTTCATTTGCTGGCACTCAGATCCCTCCGTCTCCTTTTTCAGGAGAGAAGATATTCGAGCCACAGAGAAAGATAAGGTCAGTGAGGCGCTGCCAGTGACTGCCTCCGCAGCCACCCCTGCTTTCTGCTGGGGGGGGGGCACTTGTCCCACCTCTGACGAGCACCCCGACATGCTGGTTTTGCCTGCTCTCTTCCATGCAGGTAGAAGTGTACAAGAGTTTCCGCCCTGGTGATATAGTCCTGGCCAAAGTTGTATCCTTTCCCCTCGTGCCCACAGGGAAGGCCTGTCAGGGACAGCAGGTTTGCTCGAGTCCCCTGGGGGAGGCATTTCCCTTAACCCTGTCTAACCAGATCTCCCTGGGGGATGCACAGTCCAACTACCTGCTGAGCACGGCGGAGAATGAGCTGGGTGTGGTGGTGGCACGAAGTGAAGCAGGTAGGGATGGTGTCCCCAGTTCAGACAGTTTTGCCTCATTCCCGCCTGAGAGGCAGCTGCTGCGGCCTCCTCACCTCCCATGTGGAGGGACGCAATTTCAGGAAGGGGAACCCCTGATGCCTGGTGTCCCTTAGGGGTGCAGATGGTGCCCATCAGCTGGTGCGAGATGCAGTGCCCACGGACGCACACCAAGGACTTCCGTAAGGTGGCCCGTGTGCAGCCCCAGTTCCTGCAGACCTAGTGGCCCCCCGGGGGGCTGCCACAATCCTGCTGGGGTGGGGCCTGTGGGGCCAGAGCAGCCCTGGGGCAGCTGCAGCCTCCTCCATGCATGCAAGAAGCTGGAACAGCCAGACAGGCCCTCAGTTGCAGGATGGATTTTCTATTTCTGGATAATAAATATTTTTGGAGAGCTCTGTGCTCATCTCGGTTACGGCTTGGAGGGGTGGCCAGGGCAGCCTGCAGTGCGTGGCTCTGGCTCCCATGGCAGAGCTGTCGAGGGGATGGGGATGTTACCCCAGCACTGCAGCAGGGCGGAAGCAGCATGTGTTCCCAGCCCGCTGCTGGGGAAAGGGGAACAACCAGGCAGCTGTGCGGAACGGCAGAGCCCCGCTGTGCAGCCGGGCAGCACTGGCTCCAGATGTTCGGCTCACCAGGTTGGCTTTCTAAGGGAGCAGAGCTTTTCTGATAACGGCTACAGGCTGCAGCTGTGCCCCAATCCGGGGCACATCTCCTGCGGCCACACGTGCCCCGCCCGCCTCGGGACAGGGGCATGCCACACCCTGAGCCTTGAAACCACGGAGCAGCAGGGCGTCACCCCTCCGGCAGGGATTGCAGAGCTGTGCTTTGCTCCCCTGAGCCCCGAGTGCCTTCTGCACCCCCACATCCCTGCCCAGCCCTGCACATGCGTGACCAGAGCCCAAGGGAGTTGCTGGGTGAGGGAGGGAGCCCCACACAGCTGGGAGCACGTGGCCCAAGAAAGCATGGACACCTTGTTATTGCGCACGACTCCTTTATTGAACTGGAACAAGACAGCTGCTATTGTTGAACAGTTAACACTGACCCGGCACAAGCCCAGGCTCGTGGCGCCAGCAGAGGGGGAGGCCACAGACACACACATGGGACAGAGCACAATGGTGCCCGCTGCACCCAAAGAACAAGGATGGGCTTTGGCTGGGGGAAGTATGTGGCAGACAGGACATGAACCTCCAGGTGACCCACTCCCTCCCTCACCCTTGAGTGCTGTACCCCCCCCCCCCCCCC
>NW_020799105.1:10973738-10975928 GCF_003259725.1 Athene cunicularia
CCCCCCACCTTGCAGTGTCTGTGCCTCCTGGTCCTTGTGCCACAGGCCCATGAGGGAATGGGGTACCCATCTTGGTCACCACCTGTGCTGTGCTCACCCCACTGCTCCCAGGATGACTAAATCAAGCAACAAAACTACAGTAACAGGGTGACAAGAGCTGCCGGGAAAGCAAAGCGGAGTTGGAGCCTGGCATGGTGAGGGATCGCTTGGCATGTCCCCCTGCAGACGGGGCTCAAGGGCTGGGATCTCGGTGCGGAGAGCTGTGCAGTTGCTGCCCAGCAGAGCCAGGGCTCCCTGTTGTGCCAGGGCTCCACACGCGCGGCCCTCGCCCCCAGGCACCCCGGCTGTCTGCAGCAGGGAGCCTGGTTCCGAGGGAACGGGCCAAATCCTGGGGAGCTGCTCCAGTTCCGCAGCTCCAAGTTCCTACGGCTGTGGGGATTGTGCACAGAGGGGTGGGGGGAGATGGCAGGGGACTCATCTACTACATGCTAGCCTGCTGCCCACCCTCACTTCTTGACCTTGCCCTGAGCAGCGACAGCTTCCATGGCCTTGCGCACTGTCTCCTCATCCCCCAGAAACTGCATGGGCTTGACAGGTTTCAGGTTCTTGTCCAGCTCGTAGACGATAGGGATGCCAGTGGGCAGGTTCAGCTCCATGATGGCCTCTTCTGACATGCCTGCGAACACAGAGGTGCCATCAGTCACAGCCCTGCTTGCACAGTGACAGCAAGACCCCCATGATACCACTGCAGGGGTGACGTACCTTCCAGGTGCTTGACAATTCCACGCAGGCTATTGCCGTGGGCAGCAATAAGGACTCGTTTTCCCTCTTTGATCTGTGGGACAATTTCCTCATTCCAGAAAGGCAGAGCCCGGGCGATGGTGTCCTTCAAGCTCTCACATGTCGGCAGCTGGTCCTCCGTCAGGTCAGCATAGCGACGGTCCTGGGGGAACGGCCACACTCACGCAGCAGCCCAACACAGTGTGGGAAGGCAGTGGCAGGACCTTCACCCCCCCCACCCCAAATTCCCTGCCTGGGGACCTGCTACACATAGGCAAAGCTGGGCTTGGAAACAAAGAAGCGCCCCTGAGGTTTGAACCTGTGCTCAGCTACAGTCGGGGCTCTGAACCCCTCCTAAGGAAAACCACACATTGCTTGCTCTGGGCAAAGAAACCAGAGCAAACATGCATGCACAGGTCACAGGACTAATGATTAACGGCTGTCATCCCCTCTACTTTGAAACTGTCCATGCAATGCCCAAAAGTTCAACCTCTCTGGGGAGAGAGCAGGACAAACAGCCCAGTGCCGACCAGCACCGTGCATGATGGTTGTGACTGCCGCAATGGAGGCAGAAGGGACCTTGCAGAGGAAGCCAAACCACACCGCAGGGATGTAAGGTGGCTTTTAGGAGCCTCCCAGCAAGGTAGACGAAGCACAATAGGTCTTACCTTGCTGATGGTGCTGTAGAAGGGGTGATCAGACTGCATGGGAGGCGGAGGGATGTCGTACGAGCGCCTCCAGATCTTCACCTGCGCCTCGCCGTGCTTTGCCGCTGTCTCAGCCTTGTTCAAACCGGTAAGAGCCCCGTAGTGCCTCTCGTTCAGGCGCCACGTTCGGATAACGGGTAACCACATCTGATCGATGGCGTCCAGGACGGTCCAGAGGGTACGGATGGCCCGTTTCTGTACCGAGGTGAAGCAGATGTCGAACTCGTAGCCCGCATCTAGAAAAGACCAGGGAAAACGGGGGGGAGACGGGAAACACACACCGAGGAGGTGAGTGCTAGGCCTTATGCAACCGCTGAGGGCCAAGGGCGGTAGCCTCACCGCGCCAGTACCGGTCGCGTTCCCGCAGCCACCGGCCTGTCCCTTAGGTAGATTTTAGGGCGGGCCGGCGGCGGGGACACAATCGGTACCGGCTAAGCCTCCCCCCACCAGTACCTGAGGCTCTCCTCTCTGTACTGAAGGCCCCCCCTGCCCCCGGCATCGGAGAACCCCAAAACCACCTCCGGTAGGCCCAAGGCGGCCGCACCTCGTCCTCAAGGCCTACCCAGCTTCCCCCTCCCCCCCTTTACCGGTCACCGGTACCTCGGAGGGCCTCGCCGCCGCGCCGCGCCTCTTGCTGACCAGCGGGGCTGAGATCAGCATCGTACCAACCGCTGAAGCGGTTCTCCAGGTTCCAGGCGCTCTC
>NW_020799105.1:10975978-10990438 GCF_003259725.1 Athene cunicularia
GGAGCGGGCGGCTCCGCTCAGGCGCCGCTGCCAAGCTGAAGCGGTGGAGGAAGGGCCACAGCAGCGACTGCAACCCCGAGACCCGCCAGCATCGCCTGGCCGCCCGCAGCCGCTTCTGCAGCCGGCCCGCGGGTGAGGGCAGGGAGGGAGGTGGGCAGGGGCCCTCTGGTGCGGGCAGGGGCCCTCTGGTGCGGGCAGCTCTCTGCCTGTGCCCGGCTCGTCCTGGCGGGGACTGCGGGGGCGCGGGGCGAGCCTTTGGGTTCCCGGCTCCCGAGAAGTGGGGTCGGGGCAGGAGGGCCGGGAGCCACTGGTCCCCGAGCTGTAGCCCCGCGAGGCAGAGGCAGCAAACCGGGGAGAAGAAAGGAGCCCGCGGCGTAACGAGTGTGTTCTCATAACCTTCACCGTGATGGCGGGCCTGGGGAGTGAAACGGGGCACGGCCTGCAGCAAAGCCTGTCGCTCTGTCAGGGCCTGGTGCAAGGCCCTACCCGCAGCCACCAGGATAGGTGCCATCCCAGCAGCTTGACCTCCTGGCAGGCTCATGGCAGGAGCTGTTCGGCTCCCAAAAGCCCGTGGGTACACCTGTAAGTGCTGCTGTGGTGTCTGACGCAGAGAGGGACATGACAGAGTCCTGTCCAGAAGACCTTGTGATGGCAAACAGATCTCAGCATTGTCATCTGCAAGTTTGCAGCCAAGGCTGCTTTTAGCCAAAGACATCTTTATCCTGCGAATAAAGAAACATGTCTTGCAGCACACACTGTCCTCTTGCAGCTGTTTTCAAGCTGGTCTGGAACTCTGAGGGATATGAAGTGTGTGCCTTGGCATGGGCTCCAGGTGGAAGAAGATAAATGGGTCAGAGTACAAGTACCTCAGTGTTAAAACTGTGGTACACCAGGACATGTTTGTGAGCATGGGATGCTCTCCTCCATCGGAGGAGATGCCTGGGTTGTGTCCTGGTTTGTTTTCACAGGAATGAGCAGCTCTCCAGCTATTGCTGTGCTTTCTCTCATCTGGAGGAAGCAACATCTGTGTCCCACGTGCTGGAGATGAGCTCCAGCCAAGCCAGTCTGGCTGGGAGGGGAGGTGGGTTTCAGGGTGAATGGCAGAGCAACACAACTTCATGGTTCTGAGCATCCCTCTTCATCTTGGCAGAGAAAAGTAACTTGACAGTGGATGCGGTGAAGCTGCACAATGAGCTGCAGTCGGGATCTCTACGTTTGGAGCAGACGAGTGACAGTGCTCAGCTCCATGTGGAGGAGGATGATGCTGCGGAGGCCGCCACGGAGAGATCCTCTGGAACCTTCCTGAGCGGGCTGAGTGACTGCACCAATGTCACCTTCAGCAAGGTGCAGCGCTTCTGGGAATCCAACTCTGCTGCTCACAAAGAGGTATGGGCTGAGGCAGGGCTGGGGGAGTCTGGCGGGAATGATCCCCTCAGATGTGAGGCTGAGGCCACTGACCTGCTCCACTTGCTGCTCGTAGATCTGTGCCGTGCTGGCGGCCGTGACGGAGGTGATCCGCTCGCAGGGGGGCAAGGAGACTGAGACAGAGTACTTTGCAGTGCTGGTGAGTGAGGGTTGTGGGGAGCTGCTGTTGGCAGCATGGGTGAGCACCCATGGGTGGGTTGGTGGAGGAAGGTGCTGTGCTCATAGCCGAGGCCCTGGGTGTCCTTCAGCAGAGATGCTGTTGGGCTGCTTCTGGTTTCTCTGCCCCTCTCCCCAGTGGTTGGGGAAGGCCTGGCCTGGTGTGAGCCACTTGCTAACCCTTCCTCTGTTCCCAGATGACCACGCTGGAGGCAGTGGAGTCCCCTGAGTCACTGGCTGCTGTTGCCTACCTACTTAACCTTGTCCTGAAGCGGTGAGTGGCTGGCAGAGGAATGGGGAGAGCTACCTGGCCCCATCATAGAAGAGGGGATGGTGCTGTCCCCCCTCCCCAGGCTGGTGAAAGGACCCCAGGCTGGGGATGCAGTTCCCTGTGTGACTGTCACCAGCTGCCTGCTCCTCACCCCACTGACACACCCCCTTCTCTCTCATCAGGGTTCCAAGCCCTGTGCTTATGAAAAAGTTCTCAGATGCCTCAAAAGCTTTCATGGGTATCGTGTCCTCGCAGGCCTGCAGCAGCTCCACCTCTGCCCTGCGATGGGTGAGTAGCCAAGAGTCAGCCAGACTTGCCAGTTCTGGCCAGGGGTCTGCTGAGAGCTAGGGTTGAGGCTGCTGCTCTACAGTAGTACTGGGGGGGTCTCTTTAGGGTGATGCTAACACCCTGCTGCTCCCTTGTCATAGGTCCTCTCTTGCCTTGCCACGCTGCTGCGGAAGCAGGATTTGGCAGCCTGGAGCTATCCCGTCACCCTCCAGGTCTATCATGGCTTGCTGAGCTTCTGTGTTCATACCAAGCCCAAGGTGAGCTCCTGGTGCCCCTCGTGAGGGATGATGCTGCCTTTGGGGCTCGTTTTTGGGACTGGCTGTGCCCCTGAGGTCTGTGGCTTCTACTCACCTGGGCTCTTCTTCCTCCAGGTGCGGAAAGCAGCACAGTATGGCGTGTGCTCTGTCCTGAGGGGCAGTGAGTTCATGTTTGGAGACGCAGCCCCTGAGCATCACCCTGCAGCACCCTCCACCGCCAAGTTCTGTGTGCAGGAGATCGAAAAAGCTGGAGGTGTGGAGTGCTGGAGCAGGGGATCTCCAGCTGATTGTGGGGGGGCCCTATGGCTGAGGGAGAATAAGTACTTTAAGGGAATTGGGGAGGGTATGAGACACCTCTGGGGCGTTCTCAGCTATCTGTCCGTTGCTCTGCTCTTTCCAGTAGTTGGGGGGGTGTTCACGCCGGCTCCATGGATCAGTCCCAGTGCTGTCACAGGGGCTTTGCCACATGGTACCATAGGCTCAGATCTTGCTTTGTTGCAGGCACCAAGGAGGCGACCACCACCCTGCATGTCCTCGCCCTGCTGCGGGACCTGCTGCCCTGTTTCCCAGCGGCCGTGGTGAAGACCTGCTGTGAGACCTTGCTCCGAGTCATGACCCTCAGCCATGTGGTGAGTGTCCCCACACTGGGGATGGCAGCCTCTTTCCCCCTCAGCTGTACCCTGGAAGGGCTTGAACGCCCTTGGCTGCTGGCTGGGAGCCTGTAAATGCAGGATGCAAAAGTGGAGGAGCCCGGGGCAGCTGGTACTTGCTGGCCTGCCTGCTGTGCAAGAGCGAGGCTGAAGACAGGCCACAGTTGCAGCAGTACTGGGCTTCCCGGGGCAGAGCCTGCTTTGGGGTAGGGGGACCGTGGGTGCAAAGCAGAGCCACCTCTGCTGACACTATGTCCTCTGCAGCTGGTGACAGCGTGTGCCATGCAAGCTTTCCACAGCCTCTTCAGCGCCCAGGCCAGCGTGGCCTGCCTGCCAGCTGAACTCAACGCCCAGATCATCACCGTGAGTGTGGGGTGCCAGTGTGGGGAGGGCTGGCAGTGCCACAACACTCACCCCCTGTCTGCTTCCCCAGGCCCTCTATGACTATGTGCCCAGCACGAGTGACCTGCAGCCACTGATGACCTGGCTGTCCACCATGGAGCGAGCGCACATCAACCTGGGCAGGTGCAGGCAGGGGCCACGGCTGGGCAGGGGTAGAAGTGGGTGCTTGGTCTCTCACCCACCTGATCTCACTCCTCCAGGCTTCAGAAGGACCTGTGCTGGGCTCACCTGCCCCGGCTCTTCTCTGCCACCATGAACTGCTTCCTCTCCCCACACTCCCAGGTGGTGGTGGCGGCGGCACAGACCCTGGAGGTACCACATGCGGGTGCTTGGCTGCCCAGGGCCTCGTGGGGTGCTCTGCCCAGGGGTTTAGGGCTTGCTGGGGAATGGTGTGCCCCTCTGGGCCTGCCAGGCTGGGGGATCCGTGGTCCACTGCTGTCCCATTTTCCCCTGTTTGCTCTTGCAGACCCTCCTGAGCGAGTGCATTGCTCCCCACATGGAGGACCTGGGCACCGTCTCTGCATCTGCCCCAGCCCCTGCTGCCTACCTGTGCAAGATGTTCAGGTGAGGAGTGGTACTGTGGGAGAGGCTGTCCCACAGCCTCTAAGCCTGGCAGCACTTTAAGCAACCTCTGCCCAGTCCCCAGTTTGGACTGGCAGGCCTGGTGGGCACCTTGATCGCTGCTGGGTTAGCCCCCACCTGCGTGACTGTCCTCTCTACTTCCCAGGTCAGTGGAGGAAGGCCTGACATACCGTTTCCACGCAGCATGGGATGAGGTGCTGCGGGTGCTGGAGGTCTTCTTTGAGACATGTGGGAAGCAGTGCCACCCCATTATGAGGAAGGTGAGCCAGGCTGGGAGGGCACAGACTCATTCGTGGAGGTGGGTGGAGTGGCTGCACTGCTGCCTGGGCTGCATTGTCCTCTCCAGCTGTGGAGCAGGGACATCCTGGTGCCCGCTGTCCTGCCCGTGTGTGGGCAGGATGTGTGCAGCTTTGGGGCTCGGCGCAGAGACATGCAGGGCAGCTGGCATCCCTGGGCAGGCATAGTGAGTGACACATGCCAGGCCTGCCTCCGTGGCTCCTCTGTGACCGTCCTGCCCTGTCCTTGTAGTGTCTCCAGTCCCTATGTGACCTGCGTCTCTCCCCACACTTCCCCTACACCACTGAAGTGGATCAGGCAGTGGGGGCTGCCGTGAGCACCATGGGCCCCGAGGTGCTGCTGGAAGCCGTGCCCCTGGAGATCGATGGCAAGGAGTGAGTGCAGCCACAGGGTAGCAATTCTGCAGCTATTTGTTACATTCCTGTTCAGTCCCCATGCGGTGCTGGAGGTGTTTGACTCTGCTGAGCCCACGTGTGCCCAGCTTTAGGGCTGAGTGGAGGTGCCCTGTGCCCAGCGGCTGCTGCTGGCACTGCTCCACACTCCTCTGACCTGTGCCTTCCCTCCCAGGGAGACACTGGATTTCCCCCGCAGCTGGCTCCTGCCAGTGCTGCGGGACTATGTGCAGGGTGCGCGGCTTGGCTTCTTCACCAGCTACTTCTTGCCCTTGGCGGCCACCCTGAAAAGCAGAGGTGAGGAGGGTGGCACAGTGGGGGGCCCAGCAGGTGTGGTCCTGCACTCCCCAGAGCACCAGGGTGCTCTGTGGGACCTCCCTTCCCTCCCCTGGGGTGGAGTGGGGCTTTGCCACCTCTGCTTCTCTGCTCATCTCTCCCTTCTCTTCCTCAGCACTGGAGTTTACCCAGGCTGGGAAGAGCGTGGAGGCCAAGATCTATGACACGCTGCAGTGGCAGGTAATGGGGAGTGCCTGGGAGCACTGCCGTGGCATACCTGTGGTGCCAGGCCTGGGAGCGGTGATTTGGGTGAAGGGTGCTGTCCTCCCACTTCTTCTTTTGCCTTCCAGGTCTGGACCCTGCTGCCTGGCTTCTGCACCCACCCCACGGACGTGCTGGGAGCCTTCAAGGGGTTGGCCCGCACCCTGGGCATGGCCATCAGCGAGCGCCCAGACCTCCGGCCTACTGTGTGCCAGGCCTTGCGCACCCTCATCCACAAAGGCTGCGAGACAGGTTGTCGGGGAGGACAGACCCTCGTGGTGGTCCTTGTCCCCAGTGGTGACCTGGAGAGGGGAGGTGCTGATCCATACCCCACTGTTCTCTCCCTAGATGCTGAGCGGGCAGAAGTGGGTCGCTTTGCCAAAAATTTCCTGCCTATCCTCTTCAACGTGTACAGCCAGCCTGAGGAGGACGGAGGCAACAGTGCTCATCGCCGCTCTGTGTTGGATACTGTCCGTGCTTACCTGACCATCACCGACCCCCAGGTGAGGGGGGCAGTGGGACAGGCTGTGCTGCCTTGGGCCAGCATCTCCCAGCATCACGCAGTCTGGTGGGGCTGTGGTGGGTGCCTGACTGGAGGGGACAGGAAGAAAGAAGCTGAGCAGACAGTACCCCTTTGTGCCCCCATGGGTAGGGAGCCCTTACTAGCTGGTGGTCTGGGATTTCCCACTCTTGGAGCCACATCTGGCGCATCATGCACAAGCCCTTTGTGAATTTCTCCAGCTCTTTTTGGACCTTTTGATGCTTTTGGTCTCCACAAAGTCCCGTGGCAAGGCATTTGCCAGGTGGATTGCAAACTCCTGTAAAAGTCAGTACTGATCCTGCTCTGTGTGCCTGCTCTGCAGATGGTGTGTGGGTTCCTGCAGAAAGCCAGCATGAAGCTGACCAGTCCTGAGAGCTCTGAGTTTGCCAGGTAACACCCAGAGACTGGTGCTGCTCTTTTCCTCCTGATGGGCAGCACTAGGGCACTTGTACTGTCCCATATGGGATGTGCTACTCTCATGCATCTGATGAGACTCGCAGCTGAGTC
Source organism: Athene cunicularia (assembly GCF_003259725.1). Taxonomy (NCBI): domain Eukaryota; kingdom Metazoa; phylum Chordata; class Aves; order Strigiformes; family Strigidae; genus Athene; species Athene cunicularia. The sequence goes on from NW_020799105.1 coordinate 10,982,284, forward strand.
CCAACTTGGTCAGGCAGTGTTAGTGATGCTGTAGCTGCCCACCCGCATGTCCTTCTCTGCTGCAGACTCTCCATCCTGGACCTGGTGGTGGCAATGGCTCCTTATGCTGATGAGCAGTCTCTGGGCTCCCTGTACCACACCATCCAGCCTTCCCTCCAGGTGAGTCAGCCCCCAGTCCTGACAAGTGCAGGGGGTGCAGTGAGGCACCTTCTGCTTGCTGGCAGCTTGGACCCACACTCTGGGGGGCTGAGCAGCTGCTCTAGGGGACAGATCCCTGTTGAGTGGCATGGGATGCTGCAGAGTCCCTTCAGACACCATGGCAGGGGCATCTTTGACAGCAGTGGCATGTTGGCTGTCTCTGCAGAGCAAGGAGCGCAGTATGCAGAAGAAGGCATACCGCGTGCTGGAGGAGGTGTGTGCTGCCCCCCATGCCCCCTGCCAGGCCTTCGTCCACTCCCACCTGCAGGATCTGCAGGCAGTGCTGCTGGACTCGCTGAAGAGTGCAGCGTCCCCAGCAAAGAGGGTGAGAGCAAGGGCTGCGGTGGCTGAGCTCAGCTGCTGCTGGGAGGGGAGGAGATGGGGTGGGTGGCAGAGGCAGCCAGGTGTGCATCCCTGGGTGTACCAGTGCTGGGCTGTTTCTTTCCCCAGCCCCGGCTGAAGTGCCTGTTACACATCGTGAAGCAGCTCTCCGCAGAGCATGAGCCCTTTGTCACTGCCCTGGTCCCAGAGGTGAGCATGGGTCCTGCGGGGACCCGGCTGGTTCTGTCTGCAGGGGTGGAGGCAGGGCTGTGACTTCTCTGTGTGCCTCCAGGTCATCCTGTGCACCAAGGAGGTTTCGGTGGGGGCCCGCAAGAACGCCTTCATGCTGCTTGTGGAGATGGGGCATGCCTTCATCCGCTTCGGGCCCACCCCCCAAGGTGAGCTCCATGGCTGCTCTGGCCATGGGGGGATCAGACCCATGCCCAGTCCCCTGCTGAAATGGGCCAGGGATGCTGCTGGGCATGGGGGTGAGCGGGGCCCTGAGTCATCCCCCTCTTGCAGAGGCCCTGCAGCGGTTCCTGCTTCTGGTCTACGCGGGACTCACAGGCTCAGTCACCATGATCAGCTGCACGGTGCTGGCACTGACCTGCCTATTCTTCGAGTTCAAAGGTGAGTGGGAAGCAGGAGGGCTGGGGGAACAGGGGCATCATGGGGGGATGATGCAGCACCCTCTGGTGAAGGGTGCCAGGAGGAGGCTGGCCATGGCTGAGCCCTGCTGTGGTTGCAGATCACCTGGAGCTGAGCGTGGTGGAGCAGCTCCTGCAGAACATCTGCCTGCTGCTGGCCTCCCGCACACGTGATGTGGTGAAGGCAGCCCTGGGCTTCCTCAAGGTCACGCTACTGCTTGTGGACACCAAACTGCTGGCTAAGCATGTCCAGACAATGGTGAGAGACAATGATGAGATCCCACACAAGGTGCCCTGAGGAGGGTGGCGAGGCAGAGTTAGGGCTGCCTTGGGCAGGCAGGGGCAGCTCTAGCTGCACCCTGCTTCTGCCTGGGAGCCAGGGGCACATCCTTGATCTCAATGCCTGAGAAGGCAGTGAAGAGGTCCCTCTTCTGAATGCTGGCATAGACCTGCTAGGGAGCCTGCATGAACCAGTCCTGCAAACCAGAGAGGCCTGGGGTGGGTGTGGGGAAATGGCAGCAGGGTGAGCAAGGTGGCCATGCAAGGGAAGGGTGGAAGGCTGGGTTCCCAGGACAGGGGTGCTTTGGTCTCGAGCTTATCTGTCCTGGCAGCTGGAGGCCGTGGGGAACCTTTCGGACGACATGAGACGCCACTTCCGTATGAAGCTGCGAAACCTCTTCATCAAGTTCATCCGCAAGTTCGGGTGAGCCAGGGACTCCTGGGTCACGCTGGAGCTGTGCTGGGGCAGTAAGGGAGCTCACTGGGAAGCGGTGTGGAAGGGGGTGGGCACTGACCACCCTCTGTGTGCTCCTCAGTTTCGAGCTGGTGAAGGGTCTGCTGCCAGCTGAGTACCACAAGGTGTTGGTGAACATCCGCAAGGCAGAAGCCCGGAGCCGCAAGCAGCGTGCCCTGAGGCAGGCAGCTGTGGATACTGATGAAGAGGAGGTACCACCAGCACAGCCCAGAGGAGACAGGTGAAGATGGGCCAGCTCTGTCAGATCTGCTCAGCTGGTGCCTCTAGGGATGCCGGGACCATCTCCTGGGCTGCTGTGTGCTGTGAGGCACCCCGGGACTTGTTCTCTTTCCATCATCTTCTCTGCTTTTTGCTCAGCATGGAGGAGATCCTGGCTGACTCAGAGGATGAGGAGGAGGAAGAGGAGGAACAGCAGCGGAGCAAGGAGTGGAGGAAGCAAGCACGGCAGAAGGGCCAGGCCTGGCTGAAAGAAGGGGAAGAGGATGAACCCCTCAACTTCCTGGATCCCAACGTGTCCCAGCGGGTTCTGGGTGAGGAGCGGAGCTTCAGATGTGGCTGGGGTGGGATGGATGGGGCGGGAGCTGATGTGATGCGCAGGGATCCTGGGGGTACAACTGCCCCCGGGAGTGGGTCCTTCCCTAGACCCTGACCCATCTTTCTGTGAGCAGCCACCAAGCCAGGCCCCAAGCGGTCCAGAGGAGTGAGCCACGACTTCCAGGTGTCTGAGGACGGGCGCCTGATCATCCATGAAGAGGAGGAGGAGATGGATGATGATGAAGCCAAAGGTACTGCCTGGGCTGGTGGGGGGGCCACGCTACACTTGCTCTGGTACTCCGAATGGTTTTCTTCCTGCCACCCACATGTGAGAGCTTGGGGAGGGTTGTGGGTGGAAGCAGCAGGCGTTGGTGTGGCCTTCTGTCACGCCCAGTGGCTCTCTTCTGGGCCACTGCTACCCAGGGGAGACAGCCCCTTCCATCACCAGGAGGATGCTGGAGGGGATACAGCCACCAGTGCTGGTTTGGGGCACCCTTCTCCTGTGTCTGCTCCATGGGCTGTCAGTACTGGGGCTCTCCTGTGCCTGCAGCCTGCACTGACCCCCTTGTCCCCTGTACCCTAGGAGCAGACGAGGAGATGGCAGATGTGCTACAGGATGTGAGTCTCCGCAGTGTGAGTACAGGGCTCGTGGTCCTGAGGAGATGCTGGGAGAACTCGGCTGTGCCAAACTCCTGCCTCTGCCATGGTGGCTGCAGCTCTGCCTGAGAGGCCAGTGGGGACACTGTGCCAGCTGCTGGGGGGGGTGTGGGAGGCTGGCTGGGGTCAGGGACATGCACAGGCAGTCTGGAAGGTCTCTGGGCCCCCATGGGAGGAAGCAGGAGGTCGGGGTCCACGGGAGGGCAGAACTGTAAGGACAAGCCAGCTGCAGGGTCACCACTGCCTTCCTCTGCAGAAGAAAAGCCAAAAGCAACGTTTCAGAAAAGAGCCAGACGATGAGGAATCCGAGGCTGGGACCTACCCTCAGTACAGAGGTAAGTCTTCCGACGGTGCCCAGTCTGGGGCTCCCCAGGGGGCCAGAACCATGTACCCATCTTGCTGGGCTGCTCCAGGGCACCTGGAGTAGAGATCTTTGCTTGTAGGAAATGGTCACCCTCCATTGCGGTCCTCACACCCAAGATCTGAAGGCAAAAACAGGAACAGTTACCCCACCCTGGAACTGTAAGGGGAAGCCCTGGGACCCACTTCCAACAAATGTTTCCTGTTTTCCAGCCGGAGGCTCTGGGATCCACCGGCAGCTGGACAAGGAGCCAGCCTTTGGTGCCGAGTACAGATCCAAGGTGAAGAACCCAGGGGGTCACAGGGTTTGGGTGTGAGAATGCCTGGGGCTCTGCTGGGGCAGGAAGAACCATTTGTTTTCCAGGGGTCTGATCTGATAGCAGCAAGGCTGGAGGGGATTTCTGCTCCAAGAGGAGCTGCCATTCAGTACCTGTGAACATTTCCAGCCTATCTTAGAGTACAGGTCCTGCCCTTGCCATGGCCAGTTCCTGCTTACTGCTCCGAGCAGGTGTCTGTAGCATCATCTGTGTGTGTGGCAAATCAGCTCCCAGGGCCATGTGCTCAGCTGGCATCCTGCTGCTGCATAGTCTTTGGGATGGCTGGGTGGCAGGGTTGCACCAAAATAGGACACATGCATCTCCTCTGGTGCTGCATATTCTCCCATGTCACTGTCTCCCACAGAAGGGTAAAGGTGATGTGAAGAAGAAGGGCCAGCTCGATCCCTATGCCTACATCCCCCTGAACAGAGCTAGACTCAACAGAAGGTGAGGCTAACCAGGAAGGGCAGAGAACCAGAAATGAGGCCAAAACTCGGGTTTGGTACTGCTTTTTGCCATTATGGGTTTTTTTGTGGGTGCGGGAGCTCCTTGCCAGACTCTGTGCTGCTCCTTGCCGAGTTTGGAACATCCCTGTGCACTAGGTGTGCCCAGTGCCTGCACTGACCCAGCCTTCTGCTCCTTCCTCTCCCCAGGAAGCGGGCAAAAATGCAGGGCCAGTTCAAGGGCCTGATGAAGGGAGCCCAGCGTGGGGCCAAGGCCGGCCGCAGGAACCGTCTGAAGGCCCAGCGCCCCTGAGGAGCCTCAGGTTCTTAGTCTGCATCTGCCCAAGGATGGACAATACCCTGTGGCCTCTGGTCACCAGGGGATGGGGTCTTCGTGAGTGGAGTGGAGCGGCAGGGACTCCTTTGCAGAAGGTGTTCTGTGTCTGTTTGAGACCCGACGGAGTGACTTCCTAGGGAGTTACGGACTCATGGCCCAAGCCCTGCCCTCCTGTGCCTGAAGGAAATTGCTGGGTTGCCTGGTGCAGGGGTGTTAGAGGGTGTGTGTGCGTGTGTGAGAGAGAGCAAGAAATGTGTAATGAATTCTCTATATTGATAAAAACCCACTCTTCCTACCCAACCCAGGTTCCTCCTCTCCTTCCCTAAGAGCTGCACACACTGCACCCCTTGTGCTCTGCCTGCTGCCCCGGTGCAGCGGGTCCTTCTGTCATTGCAGCACTGCATCCCATGGGGTGCATGCCTGCATCAGCCTGGGACCTGGAGCCAAAGCCCTCTCCCCAGTGTGGGGCTTGCCTGGGGGCTGCCAGGAGGAACGCTGCAGCACAGAGCAACTGTGGGGCAGTGCCCATGTCCTGTGCCCTCCTGGCATGCATGCAGTAGGGCCGAGTCGTGGAGTTTGCTAAAGAAAGAAGCCAGAGATGGTGAAGTCCTTTGCTTACAACCAGCTTTCTTACACAAGATCCCTGTTGGTAGGATCTTCTGTCCTAAACTGTGGGCTAGAGGATCTGTGCCATGGGGGAACTGTCTGTGTTGGGCTACCACTAGTTTCTGTCCTGCCTCAGCTTCTCCCATATCAGCCATGCCTGGTTGCATGGCAGGAACAGTTTGTTGCAAATGTCTTCAAATTGGCTGGAAAGGTACTGCTGCAAACCCTCATGCCTTGCCCTTTTCCTTACACACGAGAGTTGAGAGAAGCCCTTTGCTCTGACCACCTTCTGCCAACTAGACCTGACCAGTGCAAATAATCCTGCACCTTTTTAGTTGCCCAGCCATCCCAGGTTGGCCTGAGCATCTGTTTTTGCCCAGTTTCTGCCCTGAGCCCAAAAGATGGTGTTTGGCCAAGGCATGCTGAAAAGAATGGAGCTGAGGGTAGTGGTTGCTCACACTGCAAAGAAAAGGTATTTGCGAACACAGCTGGCTTTCCCCTCCTGTATTAAAAAGTCTTTAGTTCTTTGTCATTTCCTGCTGTGGTAGCTTACATGCTGGAATTGCAGTGCTTCTCGAGTCTTCTCATAAGCTAAAAGGATTGTGCGTGTTCAGCCTCTTACTGCAGGCTTCTTTCTGGAGGCTGCAAATCCAGTTTTGTGGTTCTCTTAATGTGCTTTTTGTTTTCTTTCCAAGATCCTTTCAAAAGCCTGGGTGTGGAGGAGGAGCTCTTTTACTGGTATTGGTCCTGCCTTGCCAGGAGCACTGTCCCTTTCCTGCTTCCCACCCAGGGCTTTCACTTGGACTCCTGAGCCCCAGGGCCAGGTTGTGGTGCTGCTGCTCTAACCCTGCCAGAAGGGAGCCCACAGTCTGGCTCACAGGACATGTATTTCCAGCAGCACCTCCTCTTCAGTCAGCAGGAGCTACATCCATCTTCCTCCACTTCCTGCAGCATTGGCCTGGTGCCCTCCCTTCCCTGAGAGCAGGACAGGGGGAGACAGGCAGCAGTCACCTTCTGAGCCCTGAACACCTCTAACGTGTCTTCAGGCTCACCATAGCTATCTGTCTTCCTGCTTTCTCTTCTCCACTTGGAGACAGGAAGGCTGTAGCTAATTCATTTAAAAGCTCCAGATTACTCTGTATTGTTCTTCATTTGCATGTTGTTGCTTAAATTAGTGCATGCCTGTGTGGAACAGAAGAGTTTCATTAGCACAAAGGGTGGTGTTTGCCTGAGCTGGTGTCCAGAGAACAGATTCTTCTGCAACAACATCTTGTTAATCAGCTAATTAATCATGTAATGCAATAGAAACCCTTGGAGAGGAGACGTCATCCTGCCTGGGGAGGCTGACTGTGAGTCAAGCCTGCTCCCCACCAGCAGCTGTCTCTGACAGGGAGCAGAGCTACTTCTTGGGGGCCCACAGGAGCCTGAGCATGGCTCTGCTATGAGGCAGGGTGAGGGGTGATGTGGGGTCCTGCCTCCTGCAGATACAGCCACAGATATTCTGCGGTTACCCACAGCAAAGTACAAGACAGGGACCTGGAGTGATGCTTGGCTTTCATTTCTCAAGGGGGAGGTGGCTGGAGGCTGCTTCTTCACCCACCACACCGTTAAACCATGCAACTCCTTTCCATAGGCTACAGCAGGCACCAACAGTGTGCCTGTGTTCAGCTACACTTGTGCAGGAAATTGTCACAAAGGGCTCTTACTCTTGCAGATACCAGCTGCAAAACAGAAGGTCTCCAAGTTTAGGGCTGCAGGCATACTAGACACACTTGAGGAGAGGCTGGCAGGACTAACGGCTGGCTGGGTGGCCCCTGGAGTGATGGGACAGTTGCAGACACCCACCCTGAGCCTTATGGCTTAAAGTTGGGTGGAGAAGGAAAACAGAAGCAGCAGCTACCCACCTGTGCTCACTGTGGCATGCTGCTGAGAGGGACAGACATGCATGCCCCATGGGGCTGTTCCCACACAGCATCCAACTGGACTATCACCTCCAAGCACGTTGCAGCGCTTTTGGGGCTCCCCAGTTCAAACTCAGGATTCGGCACACACCAAGGTGCAGAGATGGGAAAACCCTCTTGGGGCAGCAGTATAAGAGGAATCTTGATGTTTATGCTAAAACGATTGGCAGTAAGATAATTAAGTGTGGAGGTTTAAAATGCTGAGGGACCACTCTAGCTGAAATCTAGTCAATTAAAAAAATGTCAGATTGATTCCTAGTCCCCTCAGAGCTGATCTATGGTTTCACTTGTTTCTAAAAAGTTGTCTGTCTTTTCTTGGTTGCTACCTGAACAGTGTGCAAACCCAGGTGCAGTGAGTGTGCAGGGTTACAGGGACCCTGGCTGTAGGCAAGGCAGGTGCTCCTGCTGCCAAAGGGATAAAAAGAAAACTGCTTTTCCAGTGTCTCTGTTCCTCTAATTTCTCCTTGATGGTGAACAAAGACAAAAAATATTCAAGCGGATATGTAAATTGGGGTTTATGGTGTGATTCACGCTTCTTAGAGCACTTGGTGTGGTCTCTTCGGGCTCAGGCAGACCCTGCTGCATCAGTTGCACGTAAGCCACGTTTTAAAAGTTTTCCTTGAAATAAAATGGTTGCAACATGTATTTTTCTGCTGAATACTAAGGCTTGGGATGTTACCTGGGCACAAGACTCCGCCAGACCCACAAGAATTTCCATGGCTCTAGACTGGTGCTGTGCACAAGCCCACAGCTTGCGTGGGCCGGCCGTGTGCCCGCGCAGGTCTCCCAGCAGTGCCCTTCTCCTCCCTCGCTCTGCCCGGCTCGGTAAGAAGGGTTTGTAGGCGGCCAGCGGCATCGCTGTCCAGTCCGCCTCCGCGTCTGCTCCGCACAGCCTCCTACCAAAGCGGGGTGCTCAGGAACAGGCAAAATGGCCCGTGCACCAAGGACTGCCCGTGCAGTCCTTGCCTGCTTCGCCCCGCAGCAGTGGGAGCGAGCCAGGCCCCGCGCGCTGCTGGCTCC
>NW_020799105.1:10990488-11017834 GCF_003259725.1 Athene cunicularia
CCCCCCCCCCCCTTTCTTTCTGCATGTGTGGTGTGGAGCAGCAACCTGAGTATCCTTTGAGTGCTAATTCTTGTAGACCTGCAAAATAAATACTGTTGAGGGCTGATGCCTCATATTCAGCCTGAATCACAGTGGTGCTGTACTGTTCTCTGCTGAGTGGGACCCATCCTGATGGCCCTTGCTGTGCTTATCTGGGGGCACGGCTGTGGTGCCTGGGCTGGGGTGGAGCATTGCTCGGGAAGGAGGGATGAAAAGATGGTGCTTATGTCTGAGCAGGGAGTGCCTCAGACGCTGGACCTGGTAAAGGGATGAGTATGCTTTGTGCAGCTGATAGTTAAAACACTTTTGGGAAAAGCATTTTAAATGTGGCCTGGATCAGTCTAAATGACTGAATTTATTTGTTATATGCTGACAGTTGTCCTTAGGATGTAATCTTTACCCCCCCACACCCCCGCAAGTGACTGTGTTAAAGCAAAGCCTGGAGTTTTACTTCAATGCTTCCCATCACCCACAGGTAGCACCAGCAAATCGATCTTTCTGAAATGGCTTGATAGTGTCACTGCACAACTGGACATCAAGAGCTCACGTCATAAACTAGCAATTGCTTTGCAGTTCTGTCACCACAAAGACCACAAAGCTTGCAGGTTTTTGGGGGGGTTTTGTATTTTGTTTTTTTAGAAAATAAAGCTCCATGACTGTGTTTTTGCCCCCGTTTCCTCTCATCTGGAGAGAAGCACAAGTTAGCTAGTAAAGCTTGCATGCTGTGCGTGTGGTCTTACTGTATGCTGACTTAAAGATTGGAAATGAAAGCTGGTTGTCTTAACCTCCTTACCAAATATTACTGAATGCGACAAAAGATGATTTGTGTGAGTCTCTCTTTTGTTTGTGGTCTCTCTAACCTCTGCCTGGCTCTTCATAACTAAGAATGATGATCGCAGTGTGCCCGAGTGCTCAGTTTCAAAGGAGAAACATCTGTCTGTTTAATGAATGCATTTAATGTTTGATTCAAGCAGCGCCTAAACACTCTGCCACACGCTCCGTGTTCGTGTTGGCCATTTGATATGGCAGAGGTGGGATGAGTGGAAGGGAAAAAAGCAATGGGCCTGGAAGGTAGGCTGTGCTGGAAAAAGGCATAAGGCATTTTGCTAAAATGGCTTGATAGAATGTCACTGCACAACTGGACATCAAGAACTCACATTGTAAACAGGCAATGAAAGGAGACACAATTGCCATCTCTGTTTTACTGCAGATAGGAAAATGTTCACTGTAAACATGACTTAATGGCCAAAAGTCAGTGACTTGCTGAGGGTCATGCAGAAGAAATGGTTGATTTCAGAATTAAAGCCAAGTCTGGCTGCTTTTCTCTGAGGATAGCCTGGAGCAGGGGACAATCTTATTCAAACATTCCCTCTTCCATAGCTGTCACTAAAATCTTTGAGACCTAGACTTGCATTTAACCCCCTACTTAGTCCAAGCCCTGTCAGACGCACATCCAGACCCAAACTGTGTTGCATTTGCAGTATTTTTGTATGTTTGCATGTAACAGCCTGTCCTGTTCTCATCCGGGGCCTGGGATGGGCTTGGACAACAGGATCCTTGTTCTGCTACACTTCAGTTTATTGTCTGTTTGCGTGAAGAGGGAGCATTGCTTGCCCACATAGCCCAAATCAGCATCTGGGTCTCCTTACCAGCCTAGTGGTTGCCTTGTTTGCTGTGTGCATATGAGAATGTCACTGGGCTTCATTAACACTCCTTTAAAGGTGCCTGGGCACTGAGTTCAGCCTGAAACTGAAGCACTGATGCTGGACACTGCTGGGAAATCAAATTCCTTGTGCTAAAGGTCAAGAGTCTTCAGTGTGTGTTGGTTGAATAAGTGGCATGAACAGATGGAAAGGAGACAGGGCAGCATGGAAATGTTGGCTACTATCTAATGGTTGCACTGAAGTCAAGTTCCTCTTGGAAATACTGTCCCTCTGTATGCTGGGTTAGGCTCCTGGTCACAGTTGAGGTCTTGTGTTTTTCACTTGTTTCAGGGTCAGCTCTTTCTGTAGGATCTCATTTTCACTTGTCCTTTAGCTGGGGGCAAGAACAGGGAGCCGAGGCCCTTTCCTTGGCCTGTGCTCTCTGCTGGGTTCAGGCATCAACCTGCTGTGCTGCTTTTGTGCAGGCTTTCACCAAACCTGGGCTATGATCCCAGGGACCGACACTATGCTCCAAATCACGGAGGTCTTGGAACCAGCATGGGTAGAGAAATGGGAGGAACCATGGCCCTGTGGTGTCAGAAATTTGTCTGACTTCTTGTTTCAGAGCTTCACAGGTCTGGTGTGTTCCTGGCCTCTCATCCCAGTAATGCATTATTCTTACTGCTGTGTTTGAGTATTGGGCCCTTTTCTCTGAGGTGCAACAGCCTCAATCCCTGGCTCTTGGCCTTTCTCACCTCTACACTAGGTAATTGCACTTAAGCTATCTAGAGTTTCCTCATAAATTTTTTCAGAAACTGTAGATTGTAGGGAATGTGATAAGCTGCTTAAATAATTGCCTGCCAGCTGCCTTATGAGAACTTTTAATGTATTTGCTTTTGGCCTATAAAGCTCTAATAATTTGGAGTCCAGCCAAAACATCCTTTCTTCTCAAGTGGTAATGTGTCAGCTCTGATTTTCAGAGACAGGAAGTTCTCCGGGGAGCCGGCATTAGTTTCCCTTTTGTTTTTCTGGAGCTCAGACTCAAGGTTGAAACATAGCTTTATGGTTTGGGAGTTCCATATGGGCATTCCTACAGCCCTGCTCATGAGCTGTCATACAGCAGGAGACAAGCGTGCTGTGGCTGGCCATGCCTTGGAGAGCAGGAAGCCTTCTAGGGAACATCCTTCACAAGCTTTAAGGGGTGCCTAGAGCTCTCCTCTCACAGATGTGCCACTCCACACCTTCCTGAGCAGCCCTTGGAGCAGCACATAAATATATCACTGCTCCCTGGGCTCTGCAGAGAAACCAGGTAAATCCAGCCAGAGATGACCTGTCAGGCTGGATGGGAAGAAAAACAGTTTCTGATCAGTATGGGAGAGTTGCATAAAGTGACAGCATAGGTTATTGTCCTATGAATTCTGGTATCTGTGTACAATATTCCAGTTTTTGACATCCTAGCCTGCCCAAATCCCCTGCTCAATAACTAGGCTCCCATTCTGCTCTGTTTGGTGAGTTAATTTGGCTGCTTTGTGTATCTCTGTCTCTCTGGTACTCCATGCTGGGTTGCTCTGTGCTGACCCAGCCTGTTTATCTGTGTGGCTCAGCAGCCCTGACCAGATGTCACCAGCTTATTTAAATACTGGCATGCATCCAGGGGTGCCTCATTGCCATTCCAGCTTGTGAGAGTTTACACATCTGGAACATGGGATGTGGCCTCTGACATACTCAGTGGTGTCTGCAGAGGATTGCTGATGAGAAGGGATTTGATGTGCTCTCATCCTTTGCAAACGCCACCATGATACAAAATACAGATGCAAGCATGCAGCTTGCCCATTGCATCTCCAGGGTGAAGGAGCGCTGTGGAATTACGAAAGTGTAATGAAAAAAACAAGAGCTGTGACTTCCTGAGTACATTTGTTCTTTGTATTTGCCGGGCTGTGCCCACAAAATCTCCCCTAACAGTGCTGTGGGTCCTGACCCAGGTCTTGGTAACCCTTTGGTCCAGAAAAAACAACAGCAGTCAGGTGAAGGGGTGAGTGCTACAGCACGCTATACTCGAATTGCGATGCTTTGCTCGACCACTGACAGCTGATGGTGGGATGGGATTCCCAAATGTGTTCTGGGCACCAGTTGGTACTACCAGTTTTGGGTGATTATCATCCTGTGGGAGGGCTGGAGGAAAATATCCATCCTTCCTTGCTTTGAGTTCCCAGACTAGTTGCTACAATATCTTGTTAATTTTGCTGTGCTGTTTTTGTGTGATTGCTCAAGTACTCATGTCAGAAGTAAACTTGATTGTTGTAGGGCTTCTCTTTACAGATAAGTGAGCTCTGACCTGGACACTGGCTTGGAGCTACTGGATTGAGAAGCATCTACATGGTATATCTGTGCTAGTCTCTGAACTACATCTTTTCCCTGCCTCAGAAGGATGCTCTAGGGCTCTTATCTTCAAGTGCAAGGGTGACAGTCAGGGGTGCCTGCAGCAACTTCTGAGTGCTAGGGGAGAGGCCAAGGAGGTAAAGGAAGGACTGGGCCATGCCTCTTATTGACTTTCAGTATGCTTAAAATGGGGAAGTAAACAAGTTAAAGACATTTTAAAATGAGGAGAATAAGGGAATGCTACAATTGTTGGCAACTGAAAAGTACCCACTGGCACACTTTGAGGATATGGCAGACACGTGTGAACCTTGCAGTCCACCCAGCTAAGGAACAAACAGACAAAAGTGGGAAGAAACTTCCTACCTGGGATATGAATTAAGTTGAAGGGCAGTCAGTTGATGAGAGTCCATGGACAATAAAGAATTTTAGATTACATGAGAAAGCTGTGGGGGTCTGTGGGAAGATGTGTTTTTGAAGTTTGTTAGACTCATAGTCAAAGGTCATGGTGGGTAATTCTGCAGTGCATGGGGAGAAAAGACCAAAAATCCCTGTCCCAGACATGGGACACAGCATTCAGGACAGATACCACCTGGCCCCATGATCCATGGTACATTATTCACAAAGCAAATGGCTTAAATTAGTAAAATAAAAAAATATGCATTGTTTTGTCATGATTATATGACTGGGGCAGGGAATATACATCAATACAGTTTCTATTCAGACTAGCCCCAGACTCTGGTGACCTTCTTCCAAAGGAGAGGTAGCATGCCTGCCTGGCATATTCTAGGTGGTGGGAAGTGGCTGCAGGGCTTCCTCAGGTTGTAACCCTCTCACCCTGATGTGGGGGTCCGGATGCAGCCACACAGTGCCCTGCGGTGCTGCCAAGCTCCTCTGGCTACCTGGTGCTGCTGGCCTCTTGTCTCTGCTTTGCCAGCAGCTCCTGGCCAGTGCCTGGAGCGCAGCTTTTGCCTCCTCAGCTCTGCGTCCCAGCCGTCCCTGCCTGATAGCTTTCAAACCAGCTCCTTTGTGCTCAGTCCCATGTCGCCCCTCCCGCAGAAGCTGGATTTCTTCTAAATGTCTGCAGTGTGACCTGATTATTTTTCCCGTCCTTCCTCGCCCTCCTTTTTAATAGTGTCTACAGAAAAGCTGGCAGAGTTCAGTTATATCAGTCATGCTGACTGATAGTGTTGCCTCTTCTCTTGGGATTCCTCCTCTTTTCTGTCCCTCCAGCATTCATTTCAGATTTAGCTATCAGCCTTCTGAAGACAGGGTATTGCCTTTGTTCTGTGTTTGTACAGCATGGAGCACAGTGGAGTCCCCAGCTGTGACCGAGGTTCCTAGTGCCACAGTGATAAAAGTGAATAGATCAGTAACGAGAAGAGGCAGCTGCTGCCATCTGAAAAGATTCAGTTTTGGTGCTGGTTTCAGTGAAATCAGGATTGGATCTAAGGCTCTTCTGTTACTGCTCCCAGTAGGGGTTTATATTAAAATAAAGACACAAACTTTAGACTGTGTTGAAAGTCATGAAAATCGGTGCAGCATTTATACTTAATGCTTTTAAACTGTGTTATTCTGATGTTAAGGCAGACATATGAGCTTGCAGATCTTTAATGTGAAATTACTGGGTTTCTGGCAGTAGCTGTGTTTCTGCATTTTTTAGAGTCTGGGTAGGAGGTTGAGCAGTTGCACAGCGTGGGATCATCCAGAGCTGTGGTGGTGGTGCTGGGAAAGCAGCTTGGTGAGGATCACAGCAGTGAGCATGCAGTTCCTCTCTAAGGTGCCCCTTAGTTTTTTTTCCTCCTTCTAGCACTAGAAGGCATCTGGATACTCTGATGTTGTGGTGATGGCTGACTGAAGTACTGCTTTGTTGACTTTAAAATAATCTATTGGTTATTATTAAAGATATCACAAAAGAATTCACTGAGGTCAAACTTGAGAAATTTCACGCTGAAATGCAAATTTCTTGATATTTCATATATATCAAGCTGTCTTGATACTGCAGTTTTCTTTGACACTGGTATTACGTTGCATTTTCAGTTTCTTCCAAAGCACACTCTGCCCCCCCTCCCCGTTCCCGCAACCCTTTTATCTTCCTGGATAGGTCTGTCTCCAGGTTCACGTCACAGATGTGTAGCTGATGTTGCCAAGGTCTGCTTTGAGTCCTTTACTGAGACAGAATTTGAATTCATAGATTATAGCAGTGACTTGGATATCCAATTTACCCAATGTCCAAAAGATGGCCAGGTGTTATGTTAGTTCCAGGTTGTCTAGCACAGGCTGCCATCACATAATAGCAGCTTTCTTCTCCAGCTCCTTGCTGTTTAAATTGCATACTGTTATCTGGTTTCCATAGCCAAGAGGCTGAATCGCTCCACATTAGCTGTTTAAATGTGAAGAAAGCAAAGCAAAAATGAAAAAGGCAGTGTTATCTAGTATAGCTTACTTGTATTAAGTCTAGAAACAGTAGGCAAGGATCAGCATCCACTATGCTATGCCATCACAAAAGGACTCTGCTTGTAAAGACCTTATGAGTATAACCCTAGGCAAAAATTGCTTCGTGTTTTTCTTGACATTTTTCAGAGGCAAATCAGTCATCCTATGAAGAGTTTCTGTGCCAAATCTGAGGCCTGAATGTGATCTTTGTTACGCTGTCTTACAAGAATGTCTGTCTGAAGTACGGTCCTCAAAGCAACCTTAACTCTGAAATCTCTTCCAATGTCTCTGCAGTCCTTTCCCATTAGCCTTTTTTAATATATATTTTTTTTTAATCTAGGAAATAATTTGTCTTCTAGTCCTTTTGTACTTAAAATGATTCCACATAATTCTACTACAATTCTTTCATCTCTTTGCAAAATCTGGGATGGCTCCTATTGGCTCTGGAAATACCGTCTTCAGACATCCTCATTAATTGATTCCTTACTCTGGCACAACATAGGAAACGATGCTACTTCTATCTCCCTGGGGAAATACAAGTCTGTGCGCATCTGTCCCGTCTCCCTTTGTGCTTAGCCAGGCAAAGAATTGCTCGTGTTTTGTGTTCTTTTAGCACTGCCTGCTTACTGCCCTGCTCTCAGTATTTGGGAGCAGCCTGGCTCTTTCTCAGTCTAAAGATTTTGTTATTACAGAGGGAGATTTTCGTTCATTATCTGCCTTATTTTCAAAAACTCTTTAATCCTTTTACTCCTGTATGGTAAAACTTTTCTATTGTGGTGTCTGAACAGTTAGCTTATTTGTGATGAATACCAAGTGTGCAAAATGGCACTGGAGATGGATTTTGCCCACTAAATTAGGTACATCAGGCTCTTCTGAAATCTGCAGCTTCCAGTTTTTCCACTTTCCCAGTTAGAAAAACACAGCTAATGCCTTGCCCCAAAGGTACCTCTTCCTTTTCTTTCTTGGCTTACTTGTGTTGTCCTTATGCTCTATTTCATGTTGATTGAACCTGTTTCTGGTTTCATGTGGGTGGAGTTAGAACAATATAGACTCTGTAAAACCACTAAAACAGTTAGGTCTCACCTATCTGAATGCAATCTTGCTGCTACATGAGCTAATCTGCCTGCTTGCACAGCTCTTGCAACACAGGTTCAATCACCAGGTTTTGCCAGTTAAAGTCTCATTTTTGTCTTAGTTTCCAAGGCATTTCCCTGGCCTGGATCTAGTTACCTTAGGGATTAATTGATCCATCATGATTTTGACCTCCTGCACTATCCACTCCCCATGAAATGATGGGGCTGTCATGCCTGAAGCAAGAACGTTGTGTGTGACAGACAGCTTTCTTTGTGACTTGGCTGGGATCACAGGGTTCGCTTCTAAAAGATACTAGAATGGCAAGAATCTCAGCACAATATAAGACCCATTTTTTTTAATCTGCTGTCTTAATCACAACCCTATTAGTACAAGGTTTTATTATTCATTGCGATTTGATTTTATTCATGGGATCGGAGAGGAAGCTATTTATTCTTTTATTTTATCGTCTTTTGACATGTAGTAAAGCAATCTGAAATCACAGCACCTAGAAAATATAACTCTGTAATTGCAAGCAAAGCAAAAAAAACCCCCAAACCAGTAAACTCCCTGAATACATGTTTGTCTCCCCTTTGCTGCTGTTATATAAACTGTGAGTGCAGGTAGAGTACATCCATCTCCCTTTTTTAACATGAAAACAGCAGATGGGGCACATGGCTTTTTCTGAAGGTTATAGTGTGTGCAGCAGTGAGGATTGGCAGGGTTATTGTGTGTAAAGCCAGTGGGGGCTTTATCTTTGCTAAGAAATAGGGGTTTGCTTCACATTTCCATTTTGATTAGCAATAATGATACAAAGGCAAATTTTCTGTGTGAGGAAGAGCCTGCTAATAAAGTGACCTTTCAAAATTAAGTAGCTCATTGAAGTGCCATACCACAATAAGAGTACACAAGGCTGGTCCCAGCTGCGGCAGGCAGAGAACCTGGACAGGAATCCAGAGAAACATGGAACGGGAAGCCTGAAGTGGATGAACGGTACATGGTGGCACAATAATAGTAGCAAAGAGCAATGGCCAGGTGCTGTTTCCAGCTCTGGAGGGGCTGATCTATGTGCTTCGTCTTTGAAAGAATCTAAAAGTGTGAAAGGCAGGGGCAGACAGTGTTTCTAGCAAGGTTTCCAGACACAGGGTTGTGCAGTTAGGGGACTCAGCTATTGTCCTGCCAGGGCTGTAACATTGGTTGTGCTTGGATGCTGTTGGGAATGTGTTTGCATGGCTTTACTCATGGTAAACACAGGATAGATTTGGGGCTATTTTGTGGGTTCCTCTTGGATACAGGTGGAGAGCACTTAATACCACGCTGGTCCTAATTCAAAACCCCAGTTTCTATGTAGGAATTATTTGCTGTTAAACTCCAGCTACGCAGCCTTTGGCAAGAGACATGAATCAATTTGTCCAGCTTTTCTTTTCTGTTTTGTCTCTGTGTGAAGGCTGATGCCCAGTGTGTGCCAAGGGGGCCTTTCAGACCCAATAATGCGCCCTTGTGTCTCGTAGCATGCGTGGAATTTGCATAGGCTGTGCTGGGACAGGCAGGTTTCTTTTGTTGCTGGAAACAAGGAGCAAGTTCTTTTCCCTGTCTCTGCTTCCTAATGCCTCTCCAAAAGCTCTCAGCACTCATGTAAGAAATTTACTTTTTTTCTACTTATTTTTGCATTAAATGTTCTTAAACTTTGTGTGACTTGTAACACTGGTTGTGCAGAGAAGTCATGTCAGTCAGTTCTAGTTGACAAAATTGTTTAATTTTTATTCTCTGAATCCAGATATCTAATTGTCAGAGGGAGCAGATAATCTGTGATGCTTGATGTAACTTCTGCAAAGTATTTGCATATCTTCTCTGTGGGGAAACAAAACTGTGAGTGAATAACAGTGCACGGATCATTGCAGGCAGGGTCACTGGGCCTATACACTTGCTATTAACCCTTCTCAGGATCTGTATTGCCACAGAATGAGTTGTCATGGGTTTCAGGCAAAGGGCTTGCTCCACATTATAGGCAGAGCTGGCACTTGTTTGTGCATTGTAGCCCTGTGCAATGAAATGCGAATATGATCAGATCGATTGGCAGTTGCTTTTTGGCAACCGATACCAAGTTGTTGCATTTTGGTTGTGATTTATTGCAGATAACAAACTGCTGAAAAACAGGCTGGGAGGTGCTCTGAAAAATATGGCCCCCATTTGGAGTCAGCAGCATGCTTGCTAGGCCACTCTGAACCATGCATCTGGGAGCCTTTAAGAGCTTTCTAAAATTTTAGATGACCTGGCAGATTGCCTTGCAGTCTGCCTTGCAGACCTTCCTTCTCTCCATCCTCTGGAAGGAGTCTTCTGACATCCATGGAGACTGGAGGCAAGGGGAGAGGGTTTCATATGGATTCTCACGGTGCAAGTGTTGCTGAGGGCCCGGTTTCCTCTGATTTCAGCAAGTATCATTCTCTTTGTAGAACTTGAGCCCCAACTTTTATTCTGTTATTCTGATCACACATCCTGGAAATCATGTCACGATGGTCTTTCAGGTCAAAGGTGTACAGCAGTAGCTCAGATAACTGTTGGGGAGGGTGGAGGCAGGATGGAGTTCAGGTGCCTTGCCAGTATGTGCTTTAATGTCCTTCCCTTTGTTAGGTGCTGTCGATTTACATCAGAATAAGTTGCTGGGATCTCTGAACTAGTAACTGAAGTGCTCTGTTGCTTGAACCAATGGAGTAAGGTCCAGTGGGTTGCAAAGGCTTTGGTGGCAGGCTGTTGAGCCATGAGCACAGATGCCCAGTGTGGTCCAAACATGGTGATGTGGCCTCCACACCTCGGAAGAGAGGAGAGGAAGATCAAGGTGCTTTGGTCTTCTGTGGGAAAGTCTGCTTTGGAGGGAAAGCCTTTGGTGGCACCAGGGGTGATCGTCAGAGCATGTGCTTCCCCCCCTGGCTGCCACACTGCACCCAAGGGACTGACATGATCCCTGGTACACCGGCACATCATTTCTGTTACCTGTGCACTTGGCAGCTGCTGTTGGGAAATGATGTACAGTGAGAGCTCACAGCTGAGGAGGGATGTTGAAACAGTGGAAAGGAAAGTATTCTATAAGAGTGCAGGAATGATTAAAGGGCTGGGGAATGTCACGCAGTGTGTGCAAGCTTGGGTGTGTAGGCAACCTCCACCCAGAGCCTGGGATGAACTGGCACACCAGCTCCCAGCGCCAGGCCAGCACTTCATAGCCAAGTATGACACTGGGGCAGTAGCTTGTGACTGGGGAGTAGTGACACTAATCCTCACATTTAAGTAAAAGAGGGACAGGAGAAGCAAGCTAGGCAACTCTAGCCTGTGGGCTTGACTTCAGAAGTGTGCAAGTGTTTGAAACAGTGGTGGGAATATGGTAATGGAAGACCTAGAGGTAGATGGAAATTGGGATAAGATTTAAGTGTGAGCACTGAGAGTGCTGATTAACCTCTTTGATAACTCTTTATTTTGATTTTAAACATGGTGAATGTAGCTTACCTAACCTCTGGTAGGGCTAAGTATCTGTTACAGATAACCCTTAGCAGAGCAGTGTCTCAGATGCATCCCTTTTCCCATGCCACATGAGAAGCTATGAAATGGAGAAAGTAGGTGTTAATAGAGAATAGGGGAGTCAGATAAAGGACAGCCTGAAGAAGAGGCAAGAACTGGATGAGCCAAAAAGAGATGTTCTAGAAGAAAGTTTATATGGGGTTCCTCAAGGACTGATCTTGTGTGGCTAATGCTAATATTGATGTTCACGCTCACTCCAGACTCAGAGTGCATAGCTGGGCACTTATCGTGGCTGGCAGAGAGCAGTAACCAAAGAGTTGACAGCTTATCACCTGGGAGCATTTGACCACATCGTAGTGAAAGTGCGGGTCAGTGTTATTGCACATTTATTATCTTAAAAACAAAGTTCCAGGGTATGGGAACTATCTGTTGATAGGAAGATAGGGATGATGGAATGGCAGTGGGAATGACAAGTATAAACTGGGCATGAAAAAGATTGGGATTTAGATTTTCAGGCAACTTGGAGTGAATTTCTGTGAAGGAAAGGAGACAGAACCAAACATTTATGACTGAGAGTTCTAAGTTAATGTAAAATATTGGGTGTTATACCTGCCTGAGCCAGTAGGATGTAGACACAGTGAAAGTTTTAGTTGGGTGTTGCCATGTGTTGCGTATGTTACCATCATGCTACAGAGTGCTTGTCTTGGGCTGTGTTGTACAAACAGGCCAGAAATGTTTTTGCTCCAAAGGGAAATGTAACTGCACTGTGCTGAACGCTCACCAAAGACAGACAGTGCTGTTGGTGTAGACTGGTAGCTCCTGTGTCAGCAGATGTCTCCTTCAGGGCACACCAGCTGGCTGTAAAAAAAAACAAAAAACAACCAAGCAGTGAGGAGTTACTGTATTTTTTTTCTCCTTCCCTTTTTTTCCAGTGATGCCATCTGCAATTTTGTCATTTGCAATGACTCCTCCCTCCGCAGCCAGCCCATCATCTTCAATCCTGACTTCTTTGTGGAAAAGCTGCGCCATGAAAAACCAGAGGTGTTCACAGAGCTCGTTGTCAGCAACATTACCAGGCTCATTGACTTGCCTGGGGCAGAGCTGGCCCAGCTAATGGGAGAGGAGGACCCAAAGCTGCCTGGGGCAAACAGCACAGCCTCTGGATTTTTTCGTTCTCTGATGTCTCTGAAGCGCAAGGGTGAGTATGGCATGATGTCTGGTGCCTACCTTTGGGGTGATGCTGACTGTCATAATCCATTACACGTAGTTTACAAAACTTTCAGTGTAGGCCTGTTATGCTTAATACTATAGGTCTGTAATCTCTGGGAATGCCACCTCCGGAAAGGAGCGAAACAGAGGCCAGGAGGTTCATCCTGGAAATGCCCCGCCACTTCTAGAGTGCCCTTCTTCTGGAGATTATTGCTGTGGTTTATGTCAGGTTGGCCTTGGTGGGTCAGCTGGTTGCTGTGCTCAGTGCAGCACATGCCACAAACATACAGCTTTGCTCCCTGACTGTTTCTGGTCTAGCTCTGTGGATAGCACTGACCTGGAGAGGGGTGCCTGACCAAGGTGCAGGTTCTTCCAATACACACCAAGGTATCCTTGTCTCTCTGCTGGTTTGTGTCCATGGTAGACTATGCTCTGTTTTCCTTAGCTTGTTAGCTTTCTTCTTAAGTGATGGAGTATCAGTAAAGGCTGAGAGCATCAGGTTCCGTGAAGAACACTAATGCCCAGCTTTTCCAGGCCACTGACTTCACTTAGGGTCCACTGTCTCTTTCAGTTGCTGTCACACCTCTCTGAAAGATCTTGTCTGTGCAGCTCAGAAATCTGTAAGCATCTCCCATCCAAATGCCAGTGCCACTCTGATGCACATCCCAATCCAGTGAGTCAGTTACAAAACTGCAGACTGACTCTGCTCAAGCCCAGATTCAACCCTGGGTGATGACATATTTCTCTGAGAAAAGCATTCAGATGGAGTTTTCTTCCGGTAAACTCACTATTCTTATCTTCTCTTTCAAGTTCTGCTGCCCACACTCAAGATGAGCCTGGTTCTCCTGATAAATTCAGTTAAACCTTCTCACTCATCTAGACAGAAACTGCCTCCATCTGGGCACCTCTCACATCCTTTGTCAGCTCTGGTTTCCCAGCTAGACTGGCTGTCTGCTGGCAGAGAAGCTGTGGGTAGCTGCCTTCAGATGTTGGCAGCCTGAGGTTGAACACTTCTAATTAGTCGTCCCCTTTCTTTGAGCAATTCTGCCATTGTGAGTACCTCTGAGAAGGGAGCTATCACTGTCTTTATTTTGGTCTTCAGTCTTTAGATATCTTCTCAAAGTGTTTCTGATTCTATCAAACCTATTCCTCCATTGTGTTTCGTAAGGACAAGCTCTGCACCACCCCCCCTGCTCAGGCTCAATTTTCTAATGCTGTCTTCAGCCCTCTACTCCTGGCTCACCCAGTGGGAGCCCTGGTAGATACACTCACCCAGGGCTGGACACCACTGCTGGGGAAAATCAGGTGCTCCAAATCAAGTCCTTTGCATCCTTAGGTCAGAATTAGTAAATATTGCCATGACTTACAATGCTGCTCTGTGATGACAGGTCTTTACACTGCCCCAAACTGCAGCTGGACTGTGCTCATACCTGTTACTGCTCCTGCCTCTGTTGCAGGAGAGCAGCAGGACACCTTACATTCAGACACTTGCCACCTGACAAACAGGAGTGAGTAACCAAGTGGAAAATGTTTTCTTAGCATTTATGGAAACTTCTGTGTTCTTGTCAGAACCTTCTAGGAGGAGCTTGTGATCCTTCTCTAGCTTGTTTTTTTAAATTATCTGTACTCTGCTGGAGCACTGCTTTTATCAGACCTGATGTCTCCTGCTAGCTCTCTTCCCCAAGAGCTCCGCCTTCCCCCATTCAGACATCTCCATGGCCATGTGTCTCACTACAGCTACAGCTAGCAGATGTTTCCAAGTCTGCTGGCTGCACTCCCAGGCTGGAATGGCACTGTCTCCCTGCATTGACAGGCACTGTCTGTGAGCTCCCTGGCCAAACTCTGAGAAAAAGAAGTTTGTGCGTACAGAGAAAATCAGTTTCATGTACTTTGTGTTTCATCTTGGAGCCATCATTTGTTTTTCTTTGTGTTATAGACCAGCTAGAACAAACAGGTTTTATTTCTTCAAAGCCAGAGGCAAAGAACCATAATGCTCAGAGCTGATCAAACTGCAAATACTTACATCTTCTTTGAGCATCAGGAAACTCAATCTCTTGCTGCTTCTTAGTTTCAGAAGCAATCATACAATAACACCTAAGCTGTTGTAACTCAGCATCCATTCTCCAGACACATCTTTCAAGTTTCTTTGAGAATCAAATTCACATTCAGATATCAACTTCTGACTTCAAAAGTAAATTGAATTTGTCATGCCCTGCATGTCTCAAGAAGATGCATTTTCCTCTTCCTGGCCACTATTGATTCTATCTGTTGAATGTCTAATGAGTTTAGTTTTCCTAAAGGACAAGAATCTTTTGCCAACCATTCTCTCCCTTTGTATTTGGGCCTTTCAGATCTTACATGTGGATCAAGAGCTCACATTGCCCTCCTTTCTCCTGCAAGACTGAAGCATGTGCTTTATCAGAGGGAGGTCAGAAAGTTCTTGATTTAATAGGAGGCTGGAGTTCCTGGTGGCTTACAGTGTATTTCAGAAGCTCTGGAAGAAAGTGAAACATTCTTCAGGCAGAATAAATTTAGTTACATGGGAAGGCTGCTAGAGAAGTGCATAGGGTTAACCAGGTCTTTCCCACATGCTGTGAGCATCAACAAACACCACAGACCAGTAAGATCTGTAGTACAACAGACCAAAAGCTAGTAAATCAGAATGTGCTATGAGGGGGGGGGGGAACTCCAGGAGTGAGAGGAGCTGTCAGTGCTCCATATGGAGAAGGGCCCAGCTCATTGCTTTGCTGCTCCTTTTTTTATAGTTGTTCATTGTTCAGACTTTGTATTTTACTGTACTCAAGCCAGGGCAGCTGACATGGTATCAGGGAATTCCAGGGATTACCAATCCCTGAAAAGAAGGACAGTGTGAGCCAGTCAGATAATGTCTGCTCTCTCCAGTAGTGCTGATTGTTCTCTCCCATAGTCTCATAGCTACACCTCTTCCTTCTGCTCCACTCCCTGTCAAGCCACAATGAGGACTAATCTGGACTTTCCTTCCCAGGTGTGGAGTGTGTCAATGTAGCAACCACCTGGCCAGTCACATCTGCCCTTCCCACTTTGCTGTTTCCATAAAGTCCAGGCTTGCAGATGATATGCCCTTTAAAACTGAAGCATCTGTTCTGGTGATGTTTTTTTTTCAAGAGCTAGAGAATTATTTATAGAGAAAATGCTTTAGCTGATAAAAACTATAATTAAACTGAGGTAGGAAGCAGGATGATGAGGCCCTTACAAGTACAGCATGGTGAGATGAAGCGATTTATTTGGGAATGCTTGTGATATCTCACATCTGTGGGGGTCCTTGTGACCTTCACCCTTAGCATTTTGTACATTTGCATGCTGAGATCCTCTTTTTGGGGACCACTCATCTCTGTGCCCTGTTGGAATCTGAGCTGCCTGAACAAGTTATCTTCTGTTCTGCAGAGAAGGGGGTGGTGTTTGGCTCACCGCTGACAGAAGAAGGCATTGCACAGGTTTCCCAGCTAATCGAGTACCTGCACAAAAGTAAGTAACTCTATCCTGCTGTCTTCCTATCCCAAGGGGTATCTGACCCACCCCAGGTCTCTGGTGCAGACAGTGAAAAGCTCTGAGCTCTCCAGAAGCAGGAGTTTGGGGCTGTACTGGATGACCGTTCCCTGGAATTGTCTAGCAGATATGTTAATCACTTTCCCTCTGTGCATGGAGTTTTTCTATTGATGGGAGCTAGCTTGAAGTCATATCTGTAAATGCAGTTCACTAAAGTTTGCTGTTAAGCTCTAGAAAGGGGAGGGAACTGCTTTAGTAAGAATATGGGAATCAGCCTCTGATTAATCAGTGGCCTTTTTTCTCCACTCTGCCAAGCAGATCTAAGAGCAGAAGGCTTGTTTCGAGTGCCAGGCAACAGTATCAGGCAACAGATCCTAAAGGATGCTTTGAACAGTGGTACAGATATTGACCTGGACTCCGGGGAGTTTCATTCCAATGATGTGGCCACCCTGCTTAAGGTGTTTCTGGGTGAATTACCAGAGCCGCTGCTGACACACAAGCACTTCCATGCCCACCTCAAAATCGCAGGTGAGTGAGCAGCAAGAAGCAGTGATAAGCAAAGGGAATGGAACTAGCCTCCTAGAAAGCTGGTAGTGCTACAGAGCTGTGCATTAGGCTGCAGAAGGGTAATCCTTAAAAGCAGGGTAAGAAGGAACCTTCCTGCCTTCTCAGCCTAATGGTGGAAAGACTGGAGCAGAAATTCTGAGGGAATCAGACCAAGTCTGTCTAGGCCAGCCTTCTCTCTCCCATATTAAACAGATACCTCCAGGAGTGGAGCACACATTGGTAACTTTGTTCTCCATCTGTTTTAGGTCAGGGTTTCTCCTGAGCAAGGTGTGGTTTCAATCTACTTAGTAACTGTTATTGAACTACCTTATGTGAACTTCCTGCATCTTGCCTTCAACCCATCCCAACTCTTAGCAACTGTGTTCTCCTATGGGAGGAGTACCACAGATTAACACATCAGCTGGGGAGCTTAGGAGCTGGGCAGAGAGAGACAGAGGGCCAAGAACTATGCAAGACTTTGGAGGAGACTGCATATGAAGAGGGAAGGGTAACTGATTGCAATAGGCCTCCTATTAGGGAAGTTAATGTTATGTTCTTCATGTTCTGCCTTGTGATTTGGCAGACTTGACATTGTTTGATGAGAAGGGGAATAAGACCAGCACTCCAGACAAAGAACGCCAAATTGAAGCCCTCCAGCTGCTGTTTCTGATCCTTCCCGCGCCCAACCGCAGTCTGCTCAAACTGCTGCTGGACTTGCTCTACCAGACTGCCAAGAAGCAGGACAAGAACAAGATGTCTGCCCACAATCTTGCCCTCATGTTTGCACCCCACATCCTGTGGCCCAGAAACGTAAGCAGTGCCTTAGTATCTGTGGGTGGGATATTGCAAGGTAGAAAGCAGAAGCAGGCAGGCAGGCCTACTGGGGAAGAACCAAGATGGGAAGGTTAATTGTTGATACAGTGATGGGAGGGCTGGAGCCTGGGATGGTGAGGTGGAACTTCCCAGCAGGACTCAGTGCTCATGTTTGGTCCAGACTGCCGTAGGTCTCATTTGGAAGTGATGCTTCATCTTTTTCAGTAAAAAAGCACAGCACGTCCTGCTTCTTTTAAGAATGGCAACTCCAGACAAACCCTGCAGATCTCTCTCCAAGGTATCTTGTGCTGCTGGTGAACTGTTCGTCCCCAGAGTTTTCTGGTTCTCCTCCTCTCAGAGCAGCTTTGGCACCATGAGCTCTTCTTGTCGGGGTGCTGTGAGCCCTGCCTGCCTGTCTCCTCGGAGCAGGCCTCCTGCTGAGGCACTGTGTGTGGCTGTGTCCCAGAGACAGCAAGGGCAGCAGAGACCCTTCCTCCTCTGCTTCTAACTGCTGCGCCTTTGGCTGTGTCCCCTTGCCAGGTGACAGCAAATGACCTTCAGGAGAATATCACAAAGCTGAACAATGGAGTGACCTTCATGATCAAACACTCTCAGAAACTATTTAAGGTAAGTGCAATTTGGGGTCTTGCTCTCCCTGGCCCTTCAGCAGGAGACTGAATGCCCCTTGTCCAGGCAGATCTCAGGTGTCAAGTGTATATTCTGGGTGCTTTCTTCTGTGGTAGGAGAATTTCTACAAGAAGCTGTTCCTTTAGTGACTAGGGAGGAGGTCTTTGCTGGGCAGGCAGCCCAGGAGGTGGCTTCATGCCCGGGCAGGTCAGGAGCAGGGTGCGGTGTAACACCACCCTCTGCTGGAGACCCAGCACCTGCTGCCCGGCTGGGAAACCTGGTTCCTGGGGACAGGTACCCCCCGAGCTCCCCTCAGGTTCTGGCAGGATGAGAATCTGAAGGGGCTTGTCCTGGATGAATGCTGCCAAGAGATGAATATGTAATAAGATGTGCCATGTTGTTGTGAACTTCTCTGCAAGTGGTAGTCAACCCACTGCTGTTCCAGACCCAGCCTGCAGTCCTGGGCCTCTGTCTAGCTCAGGGCAGGGTGCTGTGGTAGGACAGTCAGGAGTGTGGGGCTTTCTGCAGGTTCCTCCAGGGAAGTGTTCTGCAACAGGCAGTCTCTTGACTTATCAGGACCTTCCTGGTCAGAGTCCAGGACTCTGCTTTCTGTTGAGTCCTCCCACAGAATGTTTACGTTCTGCCCTGTCAGGCCCCTGTTTGGCCACCTCAGAACTAGGGGGAATTGCTTGGAAAAAGTTCCTGTGGAACCCTGCTCTTACTCTTTTCCACTTGTGTTGGTTGCCTGCACCAAAAGGAAACTCTGAACAGGGACTGCACTGGGCCATGAAATCCCCTTGCTTTGTCTGCCGTAAGTGGCTGAGTCTTGAAGGAAGTGGCTTGTGTGGTCTGGTTGAAGAGCAGCTCTTGCTGGGGTCACTCTTGTGCCAGGGCCAAGCATACTAAACGTACATTTTGCCTTTTCTCTGCTCATCATCCCAGGCCCCAGCGTACATCCGTGAGTGTGCCAGGCTGCATTATCTGGGATCCAGAGCTCACACATCAAAGGTAAGGCCGGCAAATGCAGTGCCGGCCCTCCATGGAGGAGCAGAGGCTGTGATACTATGAAAGGATCCTTGTGAGTGAAAGAAGCTGAAAACAAACCAAGTCATGAAAGAGGATCTGTCAGAGAGCAGGAGTGAGGGAACCATATGGTGTGGTAGTGCAGGCAGCTGCATTAGGGATATTGGGCAGAGTTGAAGCATCTGTTAATCAAAAGCACAGGGAAAGCTACCAGTCCCTGTTTAGCAGCAAACCTGCTCCCCGGGCCCAGTACATGCAGCACCTGTTCCTTCATGGGGTTGCGCCTTCCAAACAGACGTGCCTGCTGCCGTGGCCAGGCTGCTTGGAAGAGGGTCTGGGATAAGGGCTACTTGCTGCTACTGGGACAAGATTTGTCTGTGTCTTGCCAGCAAATGCTTCCCTGCCTCATATAGCTGCAGAAGAGGGAAGATGCATTGCAAGGAGCTGCACTGACCCTTCGCAAGCCTGGAAGGGCCTCTGCAGCTGGCATCCGGGAGGGGAGGGAAGAAGCAATGGGGTCACCTTTGTATTGCTGTCACCTCTTCCTGGCACAGGGCCTGCTGGTGCAGTGCTGCTGCAGAGGGGTAGGGAAAACACAGCCTTGTGCATTCACTGGGGTTGAGGCATCTCACAAGCCTCTTCCCAGCCTGGCTCAGATGGGTGGCTCATTTGGATTAAAGCATGGCAAGCGATTGCTGTCTCCACTTTCCCAGGACGACCTGGATTTGCTGACATCTCCTGGCTCCAAGGAGCTGCAGCCCCTCAAGTCTCAGAAGCGAAGCCGTCTGGACACTTGCCATCAGGAGGAGACCCAGCAGCGCACAGAAGAGGCACTGAAGGAGCTCTTCCGCCACGTCCACAATATGCCTGACTCTGCAAAGAAGAAGAAGCTTATCCGACAGGTAGTGTGGGGAGAAAAGATATCTTTGGGGTGTGCTTGTCAGCACAATCCTGGGCACAGGGCTAAAGGCAGGGCCTTTTTGAGAGCTGCTTCTAGTCCTGGGTGGGCTGGGGATAGTGGGCTTTGGGCTGTGTAAGGGGCAGAGCTGTAAGAAGGCAAGGGAGGAGGCCACCCTTCCTGGATGTGGAGCTTGCTGCACCAAACTGTGCTTTGAGCTCTCTTTTTTTCCAGGCTAGGGACTTGCCAGTCAGCAGTTCCCCATGGCCTTGTTGAGCTTCCTCCCTCAGAAAGGGAAAAGTCTTGTCCCCTCTTGCCTTCATGGAGTAGACAAACTGGTCTTTTCTCAGTCCTGTGAGCATTCCCAGCCAACTTGCTGCTCCAGTGACTGGTTGTTACAGTCAGCACCAGTCCTGGCTGCCAGCCTCCAGCTGCTGCCCAACCACCTTTCTGCTCCAACACCTGCTGCTTTTGGCTAATCTGGTAGCCAGCACAAAGCAGCCTCACACCCAAACTCCCTGTAATCCTGGATGGGAGATGTGGCCTTCCTCTGCTTTATTCTCACTGCAGCTCTGAGCTGCTCCTCCATTTTGGGGTGCAGAAGATAAAAAACAAAGGAGGAAAAGAGGGTCGCAGGTAGAACTGCACACAGCAGCAAGGAACGGGTGTAATTATAATGGTAACTGTGCTAATATACTGCCCTCACATTTCCTCCTAGTTTAATAAGCATCCTACAGCTCTCACTCCTGGCTCTGATGTACCCACATCCCCAGCACCGCGACGCACCCGCTCGCGCTCCTTCAGCGGCCTCATTAAGGTAAAGGCAGCTTCTGACCTGTGCTCTCTGCTGTGAGTTTCTGATGTTGCTCTCTGCTTCTGCCTTGCCCTGGCTTGAATGAGGCCCTCAAAGGGTAGGGACTGTTCAAAGTATTGGCTGCTGAAGAACACAGATCCGCTGGGGCCAGGAAAGGCAGTACAGTGGCAATAAGCCTTGTTAGTTTAAAGTGTAATTATCTATGAAACGCTTGGCTGTAGGATCTGTGCATCTTCTGAAGGGTTGTTTGCTTCCCGAGATGAGAACTGACAGGGAGCTAGTCATGTAGTCTAGCCTGTTAGCACAGGTGTTAGCACACTGTAGGCTGCCCCACAGCAGCATGTGCCTGTTGCTGACAGGCTGGGCTCCTAGCCAGGCTTCAGGTCAGCTCCCAGACCCTTTACAATCAGGCAGACTCAGCCTAGTGGCATGGTATTTAAGGTGGTTCTGCTTTGTAATTTTTGTCCCAGCTTGGCTTCCTTTTTTCTTTCCCAGCATCCAACTGCTTACCAGCAATGCGTCCTGCTTCTTCCCTTTCTTTTTCACTTTGCACTCTAAGCACTAGCCAACAGCCCTTTCTTCTTACGGCAGCGGAAAGTTTTGGGAACGCCGGTTATCCTGGAGAGGAAGAGCAGGGATGCCACACCGGAGCCCGAGCGAGTCAGCAAAGAGAATGTCCACCTGGTAAGAGCTACTCCAGCACTGCTGAAGCTGCTGGCACAGGGAGCGTGGGAGGGGAGTCTGAGTGCAACTTGGGCATTCATTTCAGCGATCCTTGGGGGGCTGCTTGCTGTTCTCTGTCCAAGAGAAGGTTTCCAAGTTTTTTCTGTATGATTAAATAAGGTCTTAGGAAGCTGCTGTGAGGAGAGGAGAGCAAGAACAGATGGCAAGGGCAGCACCAGGACAGGGGTGGCAGCCCTGGGCCTTCACCCCAGTCTCGTCCCTCTGGCTGTGTTCCTGCCATGGGGCATTGGCTTGCGCCCCCTTCTCTCCATCCTCCTCCACAAGGTGTACAGATCCTGCTGTCTGCACGTAGTAGGGCTGTCCCATGGACCAGACAAACCAAGAGTGGATTTGGGTGGTAGCTGCTCTCTGATGGTACAGGCTGCTCCTGGGGAAGGCTGTGGATGCCATTTCATTGCCCAGCTCTCTATTCCTATTGCCGTCTCTTGACCAGTTACAGAAATGTGGATCTCCAGCTCACATGTCCCAAGCAAAGCTGAAATCTTTGGAGGGCCGGAAAGAGGTGAGACAAACATACAGGCCTGTTCTCCTTTTTGTGGGGAGCCTGACCTGCTGGGCTCTGACACCTGCAGAGGTGATGGCAGGCATGCAAGCTCTGCAGTCCCCTGGCTTGTAGCACACTGCTGTGTGCCGAGCCACTGGTGTGCTGGAAGCTGGGCCTTGAAGGTGTGTGCAGCCCTTCTACCTGCAAGCTGGCAGGCTGGCTGCCACAGGAAGCAGAGGGTACTGCTAACAGCCTGTCAGGGGTGGCAGTGGGACAAGAGGTTGGTGCAGCTCAAGACCAACTACTCTTTACACTTGTCTAGTGCTCTGCTTTGGGAAAAGGTGGGGGAGGCAGACACCAGGGGGGAGTCCTTGCAAGGGGAGGACAGCATGTCAACCTTTTCTTGCATGGCATTTTGTCTCAAGCATTCAGTTGCTCTAATTCTCTGCTCCAGGAATCCTGTAGACGCATGCGAGCCCGCCTGCTTTCCAAGGATTCGTCATCCCTCTGAATCGCCTCGCACCAACGCATGGGTGGGGAATGCCCAGCCCCGCAAGCTGTGAATAATGTGCTGCACTGAGAGGGGGAGTGCTGCAGGCTCACGGCAACCCTCACCAACATGGCAGCGCTCTTGAAACTGGACCTTTGCAAAGACTGCAAGGACTTGTTTCTTTCTGTATATAAGTTATAGTTCATTCTACTATGGGGCAAACCACTATCTAACCAAAACTTGTGCAGCATGTCTGACTTGCTGGCTCTGGGAAGAACTGGAGTGCTTGCTTACATGGAGAGCCCTGTGCATTGCAGGGCCCTGTGTGCTCTCCCAGCTTTCTCTGCAATGTTGCTAGGCTGTATTTTTTTGCTTTGAGTTTTTAAGACATTGGCTTGTTTTTGCTTCCTCCCCTGTTAGCAGTGAGAAATGTTGGACTACTTCACCCACACCCTGACAGCTAACCTTACCTCCAGGCCTCCTCTGGAGCCGTGCCCTCCTCTGCTTCCTCTGGGCTTCCTTTTGCCCTGCTAGCCCCGAAGGGCTGGAGCACACAAATGGTACAGAGCACAGGATGGGTCTGGGAGAAGCCAGGCTCTGCATGCCATCATTTCGGCTGGGGCCAGGGGAAGAACTGCTTCCCCAGTAAACTCATCCCCCTGTTTCAGCTTGAGCTGGAGGCAGCCCTTACTCCCTGCCTTCATGTTTTTATGGCACAGCTCTGCCTGGTGAGCAGGGAGTGTTGCTGCTTTTGTGTTCACCCAGGGAGGCTAAGCTGCGTGGGGCAGGAGGCTGGCAAAGTCTGTCTGGGGCAGGACAGTCCAGCCTTTGGAAGCTGGGATCTCTGAAGCAGGCAGAGTCTTGTGGCTGTGTGTGCAGCATAGGAACAGTATGAACAACATGAATGGGGAGAGAAGGTGCTGGCCCTTTGTGATCTGCTGCAAATGGTACCAAAGGCTTTGGCTCAAGATATCTGGATGGCTGGTCAGGCAACTGGCTGATTAGTCATTAAACTGGGGGAAAGACCTGGAGCTGGGTTCAGCTCTTTGGCCTGAGCTGCAGAAATGAGATGAAACCATTTAGATACAGGATAAACCCCCAACACAGCTGGCCAGTGTCAGCTGTCTTGTTAAGCTAAAGTGCTCCAGTAAGCCAATCTTGCCAAGTACCTGTCTGCGAGCACTCTGGGGTAGGAAACACACAGGGTCACTACTGTGAAATAAAGATTTAATCAGCTGGGGAACGATCTAAACACTTCTCATCCCTTCTTGGCGAAGCAAATAATCTCTGGAATCCAATTATAATTGTCTTCTAATCTTTAAGAACCAGCAGCCGGCAGGAGTTAGAGCTCTGCCCTTGACAGCTTTCTGAGACAACTGGTGGCAGGAGGTGTGAATATCTGGACGTGAGTGGAGAGTTCAGTCAGACTGGCTAGAGCTGTCAAAACAGGGCGTTGAAGCTCTGTGCAGCTTAGCTGGAATTTGTCACTTTTTTTTACTGGTTTGGGGTTTTTTTTTGAGATACAAAGCTATGTGCCTCATGCTGCTGCCTCCAAAGGGATGTTCTTTGTACTTTATTGGGGGTGCCTGTCCCCAGTTTGACCCCAAATTGGAGGAGCTGCCTTGAAAATGTAGGGGTTAGTGGGACTGTAGATGTGGGAGTTGGGAGTTGCTGGTGTTAGGAGTCTCTGTCGCAGCAAAGAAAGAGCTCTGGTTCTTCAGGGACTGAGCAGGCGAGGATGCTGTGAGGAAGGGCAGAGGCTGTTTGCTGTGGTAATAGTATGTGCTTTTTGAGAATGTGTCTGTAAGCATTCCCTCCAGAGGCTGAAGCTGTCTATGTGCTCTGAAGAGCACTGTGTGTTTTGTTGATGGCACTTCTACCCTGCCCCTGCAGTTCACTGTTAGCGGAGACCTGGGGATCTTGACTTTGCCTCTGAACAAACATGAGGTGGAGCTGAAGGTCAAGTGGCAGAGCAGGGAGATTTGAGTCTGGTCCTGCTACCTTTGCTCTTACTTGCATCAGGGGCCATTGCTGGGTGAAGCATTTGTTCATCCCAACCCTCCTCTCCCCATTGCCCCTAGCTTACTTGGGCATATATCTCTATATGGGTGTCTGCTTGGCAAGGCAATCTTGTTCCTAAAACTAAATATGCTGCTTCAGTATAGATGAGAGAAATGTGACTTCTCTCCGCTGTCCCGGCCTTACTGATGGCTCTAGCTCAGGGACTCTGTCTGGCTTCTGACACAGATGAGATTTGGTTAGCTCTAAGAAATTATCTATGAGGGTTCAGCCTGGTGTTCTGCGTGTCTCGGATGCCTTCCCTGCCAGAGGGGTGGGTGCAGTCTCCAGACAGGGCAGTCCCAAGAGGGGTTCAGTGCCCTGGGCTTTAGACCGTGGTGCTGTCCTCCCTGTGTTAAGGATGGTGGTGGCTAACGGGTTTGGCCTCTAGGACCCTTGGCTGTTGCAGTGCCAAATGTGTTCACACTGTCTCACAGGCATGGGGGAGTTTGTCATGCTTGGATGTGTCTTATTTGTCTGCTCTGTGCAATGACTCACGAGGATGCTTCCTCCCAGAGCAGCCACTAACTGTTCCCAGAGTCCATCATTTCCAAAGTATTTTTAATCTTTGTCCTTATTTATATATGCTATGTATGTACTGTTTCAGGCTGTTGCCTTTGTGTGTTCATGTGAAAACCCCATATTAAATGCTTTTATTTTTAGTGGGTTTGCTCAGTTAAGCAGTTTCATTGGGACAACAAGGACTTGGTGGTGCATCCACCTTCAAAAGGAAGGAATCGTCTCATCAAAACCCCACAGCTCCTACCCTGAAGTGGGAGGGTGCTTGGTGAGGCACTGCCTGCCTGCAGAGATGGCACTGGCCTCCCATGATGCTAGGCAGGGCTTGTTCCCTCTCTGCGATTCTAGTGTGATGCAGAGTTGCCCAGACGGGCTGCCTTTCCTTCAGATGTATGAAGTTGGACCTCTTCTTTTCCTGTCTTCCCCCTGCTGTCATCCAGGGTGATGGGAAATCAGGTTTACAAAGACACTTTATATAAATAATGGATCAAATGAATACATTTTTCTCTGTAGAACCATTCTTCTCTTGCCACTCTTGGCTGCCGAGGGAGGATGGTTTCTGCTTGCATTTTCTTTTCCTCCTTCTTAATAATGGCGTCTTAGATTTTATGCAGATTGTTTCTCTGTGAAGTTCTTCCACGTTTGAAATGCCCTGGGCTTGCCTGCCATGGCGAGACACTCATTAACATCCTCGCCATGCAATTGAAAAACAAGCAGGAGAAGCAAGTGGTGCGGTATGTTTGAAACCAGCGCTGCCTTCCTGCAGGCTGAGCTTCCAGCGTCCCCGTTCTCCCCCGGGGCTGCAGCTGGGTGTCATGGGACTGGTGCGCCCCATCTTCCAGGAGCTCAGGGAGAGGGAGGAGACGGCACTCTGTGCACTTCAAAGTGGGCATGGGAGTCCAGAGAGACATTGCTGGTCTTGAAAATGTTGAACAAAGGAATGCAAAAACTCACAATAGCTAATTTGAATACTGCAAACCCAAATATCCCTCCCTGATAAGCTGTGATTCAAAGTGACAGCTTTATATGGCTTACATTATTTAAAAATGAATAGTTTTTAGCCCCTGAAGCCACAACCCAAGCACTTAGGCTTGGCTGCAAGTGAAAGGGCAGCAATCACCGGGAGCAAACACTGGGTGAAGGTACATATTTAGAGGGGGATCAC
This sequence comes from Athene cunicularia, assembly GCF_003259725.1. Lineage (NCBI taxonomy): Eukaryota > Metazoa > Chordata > Aves > Strigiformes > Strigidae > Athene > Athene cunicularia. The sequence goes on from NW_020799105.1 coordinate 11,016,479, forward strand.
TCAGCTTTCAGTGTGTTTGCTTTGGCCTGTTGGTATTCCTTCACAGCAGTGGCACATTACAAAGGAAACAAGCAGGGCTCATCCTTCATTTCATTAAACAGTTTTTATCTCAAATAGCACAGCACAGACTTGCAAATAAGTTCTGCAGTGTCACTGCTATCTAAATAAATTTTTGCAAGTTGTCTTGATTTTTTTTTTTGAACTGTTATGCCCTGGTTCAGAGTTGAAATAAGATATTTTTTCTCTCTTAAATTATCATGTGTGGCTGGGAGCTGTCATGCTGCTGCTGCATCTCACTGCCTAGGGCAACAGCGTAGACAAAAAACATGAGTACTGCTAGCGATAGATGTTGGCACCAGCCAGACCAGTTATCAGGCTTTACAATCTCATTGGCTTGGATTAACTAATATTTTTTCACGGAGTGAATAAATTACCATGTTTAGTTCTGTTTGCTCATCCCCCCAGCAAAGGTTTCGTGCTGAAGCTCACAAATTGAACAGTCACGTAGATGCCAACATCTCCATGCTGGCTCCCACACTGACCTTTCACGTGCTGGGGACCAGCAATCCAGCCCCATCCTGCTCCAGTGCAGCTTTGTTCCTGGGAAGTGCCCACACATGAGGAATGTGATGGGGTTGTTTCTGGGCTACTGTGTCTTGATGCAAGGAGAAGCTGTCTGTCTTCAGCTGTGCATCATGGGGTGAGGTTCAGATACTTCCCAGTATCAGCCTTCAGGGGGCTGATATCAGTCCCGGTCAGGGGAAACAGAGCTTTCCTCTCCCTGCTGAGTTCCGTTACTGAGCTCCCCTCCCCAGTCCCACCTCTCCTGGCTTAAACCAGGCTCTCCTGCCTTGCTGTTGGGAAGGATTTACAAATCCACCACCCAGCCCTCCCACGGGGTGCCTTACATGATTTTAAGCCTGGGTCATTTTGCACCAGAGAGGAGAACTGGGTCCCTCTTCATCCTCTCTGCTTCTGGCTGAAGCTCCTGTGCTGCTGGGGCTGGGAGTTGGGCTGAATGGAGGAGGTGCAAACCTGTCTTAGCCATGGCGACTGTGTGTAACTGGGTGCATGCACAGGTCTATGATGTGGGGGCGTCTGCGTTGATCTGAGGTTTTTTTAGTGTTTGTTTCTTCCAACCCTTTCACTTACAAAGCCTTAGCCATGCTCCCCTAGGGAGCAGGATCTCCACAACCTCTTGTACAAAAGCCTCTGGCTCCATTGTGCCTCACCAAGGCCGTTCTGCAGCAGCAGCGCAAGAGGGGGCTGGCAGCACACGCTGCGGGATGGGACCCCCTGCTTGCCCTGCAGCTCTGGGGGTCCCCAGGGCCAGATGTGCCCCGTGGGGGGGGGGGG
>NW_020799105.1:11017884-11023085 GCF_003259725.1 Athene cunicularia
GGGGGGGGGGGGGGGGGATGGCACACACAGGCCTGGAGACACCTGGTTCTTCCTCACTAGCTGCATCTGGGGGATGGAGAGGGTAGGAAGTTGAGACTATAAATAAGGTGAACAACAACATAAAGAGCACAGAGAAGGCTGAGGAAAGAGGCTGGGGAGGGATGTCCTCTGTAAGACAAAAATCAGCTCTGCAGGTAGTCCCTAGCATGGTCCTCCAGCTCCAGGGAGCTCCTGCCTGCACCTGGGGCTGAGCAGAGCTGTCGCAAGGCAAGATAAACCCCTTCCCTCTCATTTTCAAGTTATTTTTGGCTACTGTCATCCTCTTGCCATCCTTCAGAGCCAGACCCTGGTAGCCAGTCACTCAGGCTTGTGCCCCTGGGGCTGCTGCTCCTTCCCACAGCACCTGCACCCTGAAAGTGACTCCTCTACAGTGTGGGAGTTTGGGTGATGGAGGCAAAGTGGGGCTGGGACCAGCTCCCCTGTCCCACGTTGTGCAGAATCTGACTTTCTTCCAGCCTCTTGTAACTCCGTGAGGGCTGGGGAGAGGAGGAGTGTGGACACAGAGACACATGCTCAGGACTGTGGGACCGACAAGGCACAGAAAGGCTGGCTGCAACTGCAAAAGCACAATGAGCCCAAGGGGGCACACAGTTTATTGATTAAATCCCAGCATGGGACCGTCGCCAGCTAGCCATAAATAAGGAGCAGGGGCAAGCTCCTCTACACCCAGGGCATCTTCATTAACAAAATCAGGACAGAGCCGCTGCCTCCCTCATCCATCAGGCTGAGGCACTCCTGACTTCTCAGGTTAGATGGTTTCCCAGCTCAGGGCTGTCAGTGCAATGGGGATTGCAGTAAGTGAAAGGGGTTGGTGGGAACAAGCCCTGTTTCTCTAAAAACAAAGCCTGGTGTCTCTGCTCACCCTGTGGCTAAGGTCATTAGCTGAAACCTGAAAACCCACCTGCTCCTACTGGGAGGCAGGGTTTTATGGCAGAAGAGCTGCAGTTTATGGCACCATGGAGAAATATGCTGGATGTGCTTGGCAATAGCAAATGGAAAGTTAGTCTATTAAACAGTAAATTATCCCTCCAATGCGTCTTCACTGAGGAGGGTTAATGAGTGGCTCCAGGCAGAGCAAGCGGGGGAAAGCGTGTGTGTATGCACAGTGTGGATGTGGAACAACTGCTACATCTGAGGACCCCCAAGTCCCCGATCCCACGCTGCACCAACAATAGCGTTTCCATGTGCGAGGCGCTTCACAAACACCTCCTCCCGTGTGGTTTATTCAAACCAGCTTGTGCCGCGCCGCAGAGCTCCCAGGCGGTTGGTGTGGCCAGCTGCGCTGGGAACAGCATCTCCCCATCTGCGTCTGGGCTGCTCTGCGCAAAAGTTCTTGTGGACTAGAGCTGGTTTTGGGAGTCCAGGGTGTGGTGCTCAGCCTCTCTGCTCAGCCGCACCATGAGGCAGGGACACAATGCCTTGCGGACTGTCCCCCTCCTTGCTGCTCTGCAATAGCTCAAGGCTGTAGGACAGGCTGGTCTCTCCCCACTCAAACAGTCCCTGTTGTGTGAGGCTGGAGCCAAATCTACACTCTTGGGAGCCTCAGAATCTCCCATATCATCCTGGAGGACCCAATGGGTGCTGTTCCCTTCACTCAGTCCCAGTGGCAAGTTCCCCAGGCAGCAGAGCTGCCCCCATCTCCTGCAGTCAGTGGGGTCATGTTTGCAGAGCAATGCTGGCCACATTTTCAGGGTGATGCTGGCAGACGATGATGCTGGCGGTGTTCAAAGGGTGATGCTGGCCACGATCACAGTGCGATGCTGGCCATGTTTGCACCAGTGATGCTTTTGCCATTTGCCAGCAAGGTAGGGCTTGTCCCTAGAGAGATGCTGGAAAGAGCGCATCCAGCCCTGCCTGCCACTGCTGCTAACCAGGCGAGATTTACTGTGATCCCAGCAGCCCCCAGCCATCCGCACTGCTCCATAATAGACCCATCAAAGGCATTGTCGTGCTGCACAAGCCCAACAGGTGCCCTAACGGGGCTACAGGCTGGCCCGCTCCCACACAATGCCTCACCCTCCAAAGCCGAGCGTGTCCGGCGGGACAAAGGCAGCCTGGCCTCCCAGCACGAGCCGAGCTGGCCAAGCGTGACAGATGTGGCCCCAGCCAGCAGAGGGGCAGCCCAGCAGCCTGCCTTGCACAAGGTCTCTGGGGGATGTTGGGCAGCCAGAGGTCACAGCCACTCTACCCCCAGCACGTCTCCAGCTGGGTCTTTTGGCCACCACTCCTAAACCAGGTGTGTTTCAGTGATGCTGCTGGTAGGAGGAAGGGTTAGAAGCACAGTCCAGATGCAAGGGGAGCTGGATCCTGCCATTGGCAGTGCTCCTTAGGGGGGGAGTTAGAGCATGCACTGTGCATGCATGCTGCTGCCGTTTTTTTAGACTTCTGCTTTGCAGCAGTGCCTGGTCCTACCCTGAGAAGGGCTGAGAACTGCTGTGGACTAGTGACAGCCACTGCATGGCTTCGAAGCACAGCATAAATGCTGTAGCAAGCGTGGGCCAGGACATGCTGCCTCATCCCCTGCACGCCAAGGCGTGGGGTTCAGCACAGCTGCCTCGAAGCCCAGGCATGCTGGAAGGTGCTGTTGGCCGCTGACAACTCCAGCAGGGACCCAGCGCCAGCCGAGACTGCAGGATAGCTAATGGGGGCTGGTTGCAGCCCATCCTGGGGTGGGTGGAAATGCCCGGATGCAGCCCTGGGGGTCTTGGCTTAAAACTGGCAGCAATTTTTGTTTGAAGCTTTGTAGCTGCTTCGCATCTCTTTGCACGACAGGTCTGGCGCGTACCCTGGAATCCTTCCCCAGATCTTCCCAAGAAAACTCCTCTCCTGCAAAAAAAGCTTCTGCTTCATTTTAACCAAACCCAGAGCCCATCAGACGATCCAGATGGTCTCTCTCTCTATCAAGCAGTTTGGCCCAAATCCCGGTGGCAGACGGCAGGACCAGGCCTCCCCTGATAAAAAAAAAGTTTGGGTTTTATTTTTCTCCCTGCTCTTCATCCATAATCAGAGGTACCCTGGGCCTCTCCTGGGCAGCTGTTGCTCTCTGAGGCCCACACCACCCCATATAGGGTGCTTGAGCAATTTTGGATTGCCCAAATGCACTGGGGGCATGGGAGGGGATGCACAGCCTGTCCCTGCTGTCTTACCTTGCCAGGCTCTCTCAGCCCTCACTGTGTTGGCAGCCCTGGAAGGGAGTTGCTATTGCAACCAGAGCAACAGCAGAGGGGTTGGCTGCAGCTGGCTGCCCAGCTCAGTGTGATGCTCCATGGTGCCGGGGCACGGGGTGCTGGTTTTGTGGCAGGCAGTGGCGAGAAGCTCCCATAGGAAAGCAGGAGTCAAGGTAACCACAGGGGAAAACATGGACATTGGCCTGAAATGGGCGTTTCAGCCTCCCAGCCCTCTACCCCCACTGGAACTGGGGCAGGCAATGGTGGCCTCCAGGCAGGACCCCGCCAGCCACGCCCTCTGCTGAGACCACAGCTCCGCTGTAAAGTGACCCAATGTTGCTGCAGCTGGACACAGAGAGGGGGGGAGTCTATTTATTCTGCAGATCACAAGGATTTGCCTGGGGCAAGTGCCTGCAAAAAGGAGGAAACAAGATCCTTCATCCTGCTCCTGCCTTCTCTCTAGCGTCAGAGGTAAAGGGCAGGTTAAGAAGACCCAGCTCTGCTCTGCCAGCCAAGGGGACAAGGGGGAGTTTGGGAGGGAGGGGGATTGCAAGCATCACACCACTAGCAGCCTCGGGGAATGATGAGCTGCTAGGAGACAACCTTCACACCCTGAAATTCATCCAAGGTCTTGGGCACAGGGCCCCTCTGGGTGCCATTGCCACCAGGGTCTCCCTGGGAGCCCCAGGCCAGGCTGCAGAGCCACCTCTGCTGAAGCCAAGCCAGCGAGGGGTCAGCTCCCAGAGTCCTGGGAAGCAGCTCATCTTCCTCGCTGTCTGGGCTGCTGGGTAGCAACGAGGAACAAACCCTTTTCATCCATCTCAGGCACAGCTTCCTCCCGGGATTGGGGCCAGAGGAAGGAGATGTCACAAAAATGCAGACAGATGATGGGAGCCTGCATTCGGGATGGGAAAGGGCTGCTGATCTGGGCCAAGCCAGTGGAACCTCGTGTGTGTGTGAGGTGGCTCTTGCTGAAGCGAGACCCCATGCAGACAACTCTCTCTCGCCCTGACTCAGGAGCTTGTGGAGCTCCATACACAGGGGGCATTGATTTAAGAGGCACTCCTGTCCCTGAGACCTGCCACCATCCCTGCAAATATCCTGCTGGCTGGGGAAATGAGTGTGCAGTGGGGTGTCAGTGCTCACACACCTCTCCTCCTGCTACCAGAGCAACGTGACGGGCTCCCACCTCCCCTCCTTCCATGGATTTCCTCTCCAAGGAGGACATTTCCAGCAGTCTCTGCCAGCAGCCAGGGCTCTGTTGGGCATCTCAAAACGCCTGTTGTTTTTCTTAAGGACTCAGCTCTTGGAGCCGTGGGGTTACAAGTGTTTCAGGGGTCAATAAAACAGGTGACCAGCCCTCCTGGTTGCACGCTCCTGCTTTGCATTTGCAGACATCAGGGAAGAAAATGGAAGGTAATAAAATTAATGCAATGCTCACATTTCAGAGATGTCAACTGTTTGGGGCCAAGCTCACAAGATTTCTTGGCTTCGCTTTTTTTGCATTTAAATAGGTATGTTTTACCTCTTTCTTTGTGGTGGATTGGCCACAAAGACATTTTGGTTACTTCGTAAGACATTCCCCTGGAGCGGGAAAGGTCATCCCTAATGCCACAGCCGGATCTTTAAGATTTGCCGTCTGTGTGTGAGGCAAAGAGCAGAGAGGAGAGGCATGCCCAAGTCCCGGCTGTGTGCTGGGGTGCTTGGCCGCAGGGTTCCCCCGAGCAGGCCAGCACCATCCTGGCTGAGCAGCGCCAGCCGGCTGTGTGGTCCCCGCGGGCTGCCCGCTCCCCGCGCTCGCCTGGGCTCCGGATGATGGGGCTGGGGCTCCGGGCTGCCGGGCGGGAGACGGGCCAAGGGTGCCTGGAGCACACTGCGGGATGAGACAGCTTCTGTCGCACCCTGAGGAGAGGTGGGAATGCTCTGCCTGCCGCCGCCGCTTCTCCGGTCCCTGCCCGGCCCCGGGGTGTCTCT
>NW_020799105.1:11023135-11050561 GCF_003259725.1 Athene cunicularia
AGGTTTTCCTGCGTGGGGGCCCTGTGGCTGCGGCCGTTCCCCACTCCAGGGAGAGGGGCACGAGCTGAATGTGTCCAGCCCGCTGCTGGCGGCAGGTTCCCGGTGTGCTGGTGTCCCCAGTCCCGGCGGGAGAGCAGGGCTGTCCCCAGCCTCTCCCCTCTGCTCGGGGGCAGCAGGTGCCCCATCCCAAGGGCTGCGGTGGAGCCTGGTGGCACAGTAGCCCCCCCCAGAGCCCCAGCCGTGGCGTCAGCCTGCCCCGACACCCCCCTTGCAACACAGGGAAGCGTTGGGCTGCCTTCTCCTCAGGCAGCAGGGCGGCACAGCCACACACCCGGGGCTCCTCCTGTCCTGCCTCCATTCTCTGGAGTGTGAGTGTGCCCTTTGCCTGCGGCTGGGGAGGGACCCCGCCGGCAGGGACTGCAGGCAGCCTGGCAGCTGCCGGGGCTGCCCCCAGCGTGCAGCGCTGGGAGCTCTGCGGGACACTGCTTTAGTGGAGTTTTCTCCCACCATAGTTATCTTCATACAAATGATTATTACCCAGCACAGCAACCAGGCTGTTGCGAGCTGCAGTCCCATAGAGCCGGTTTGTGAGCTCCGAGACTGGATCCCCCTTTCCTCCATGCCCAGGGCGGGGGGAAGGTTTGCACATAGCCTGGACCAGACCTTTCTGCCCCTCGAGGAGCTCGGTGGGCTCTACAGCATCAGCCTTCCACACACCCGGGTGCTCAGCACCGCTCGGAGGGGGCGATGCTGGAGTGGGCTGACAGAGGATGCCCTTGGGTGGGTGTCTCTCCGGCAGCGAGTCCTGCTTGCTGTTCTCCTGTTCTGCCTCCACCGATCGGGTCCTCCATGTACATCGTGGATCGGTGACACTGGGTTTTCTCTATATTCATGCAGCTGCTGATACCGGATCTGCTGGCTGCGTTGAGCTAGACGTGCTGCTCTCTCTTGGGTGTTGTCTGCTGGATAACCACTTCCCACTGTGTTGCACTCGCTTGCAGGTGTCTGTGCAGAGCAGGTCTGTCTCCGAGCAGTGAATTCCTGCTGTAACAGCTTGTAAGCCAGTTCAAATTCCCTGTAAAGAGGCTGCAACCTTGCAGTCTCCAACTTCTCACCGCTTGATGGAGCAGGGTCAGCTAGCAACCGCAGGGGACCCTGCAGCAGAGTCTGTGCTTGGGACTTGCTGTCTCCAGGGACTGGCTTTCTTTGGGAAGCCAGCATCCTCTTCCCAGTGCTCTCCGTTGCCTGCCTCTTTTCCCAAGCCCTGGGATGCACAGCACGGGCGATGCCAACCTTGCCATGCTTTCCACAGTGTTGGTGAGCAGTGGTGTCCCTGCTGTCGTGTTGCCTGCCTGTTGCATGCCCGCAGCCTTTCCAGGCGGCCACTGTGGTGTATGGAGGCTCCAGGCTTTCTCCAGCCTTCCAGCTGGCCAAGCCTCGTGGTGGCATGGGTCAAACCCTGGCAGGGCAGCGCTGCTGCTGCAGCCACGCTGTCGTCATGGGGACTCAGACAGCAAGTGTCCTGCGGCGAGGTCTGAGCTCCATCGCTTTTGAAATACACCCTTTTCCTTTGAAGAAGAGGGAATTATTTGCCTTGAAGAATCACTGCAATTTTAGAGAATCGCAGGCTGGAGAGAAATTGTCTTCTGCTTGAAGGTTTTGCCTGTGATATCTCTCCGGTGCTGTTGGTGCAGGGTAGGGGCTGGAGATGTGTCTAGGATGGAGCATGGGTGGTGACTGCATGGGGTACATGGGACCTCTTCTTTCCTTGCACCAGGGCACAGCACATTGCTCCTTAATGCCTTCTAGTCTGCAACTTGTCGTAAATGCCAAGCAGTGCTGCACCCCCACCTCTGCCTGGATCAGGCACTGAGCAGAGAGGCTTATACTGCAGCAAGGTGGGAAGTAGCAAAATCTCTGGGCGCTTTGCAGGCTGCCTGTGCTCCTGCCTACGCCTCTGGCAAGCACACAGAGCAGGTCCTGGAGGCATCGTAGGCAGGACGGGGCGATAATCCTTCAACACTACAGTGTTATCTGCTCCTGGGAGTCCCTCAGGTCTCAGCTGCCAGAGAGCCGTGGGAGAAAGGCACAGTTTTCTTCCCCGTTTGCTTGCTTTCCTTTCTTGCTTTCTCTGAAAGCACCTCTGAAGAGCAGACTGCCCTGCGGGGAGCTGGGTCACTCTCCCCATGCCAGCAGGATCAGTACACATTTGCCACTGTCAAATGGCTGCTTCCAGCCCGGCTCTTTATTCTTGTGGGGAATAATTGAGCCTGATGGCATTGCAGTCGCTCATTTTTGAAGCTTTCAGCTGACAGCAGAGAATTGTCCCACTCACCCCTTTTGCCTCCTCTCTGGTGGGCTAAACACCCCGCATCTCACTGTTGGCTGTGCAGTGCGCCTCTTCCCCAATGTGAGGGGCAGCTGAGCTGGGTTTGGGGGTCCCCATCACTGCAACCCCCTTGGCTCCCTCTTCTCCCTCCTGGTGTTCCTGGCCTCAGCATTGCATGGGGCTCCCATTTGTCTTGTTCCCCTGACTTGGGGTTTGCCTGTGCGGAAATGGGGACCACCCAGATGGCAGCCAGCTCTGTCCTCTCCCCAGTCTGTGTTGATGGAGGGAAGGGGCACTGAGCTCCAGCCTTTGGGTAAGGGAGCATGATGCTGTGGTGGCACCTGAAGCACACTTGCGTGCTGCCTAACCGTCCCCTGCCGAAATTACAGCAGCGAGCTGTTGTTCAGAGCGTGTTTAATTCATGCATCCGTGTCTCCCTCTAGCCGTTTAATCAAAATGTCTTGCAGCAGCAAGGCTGGTGTATAGCAGCAGCGCTTGTGCATTTGACACCAGTTGTTGGGCTGTGTCTCCTCAAGGGGCTTTGGGAAACATTAATTCTTAGGAAGCACCTTGAGGGGGACAACCTCTCCCTTTCTTGGAGTACCTGGGCAAGTTTTGGGAGTTGCAGCTGAGCAGGCTGGTTGCAGAGGCAGCGAGGCAGTGTGCAGGCTCTGCAGAGCTCTGGGGCAGGACACAAGACCAATATCCAGCCAGGGCGGTGCTCGGACAGCCCCACTGCCCTCAGCTCTCAGGAGAGCCAGTGCTGGGCACTGGGAGGATGTGGGCTGGCTGGGGAAGGCAGCCTGCTCAGCCTGCTGCGGTGGCTTCCTTGGGAGCCTTCCTGGACAGAGGAAATTTGCAATTCTATTCCAATTTCTCCCTTCAGCTACGTCCAAGGCAGATGCTGTCTATATATCGCCATGGTAACGCTGCGTTCTCACTCTCCATGGAATTGCACGCTGGAAAAATATTAGTTTAAAAAACTATGTCGTGTTTGTATTGACTGGAGCTGAGGCTGATAGCAGAGGATCTATTGTCCCCTGGTTGGGAAAAGTCACCGGTAACAGGCAATAAAGCCAGGCGGATTGGCCTCTGGTGACCACTTGTCACCCCGCACAGCAATTGCTTCCCTATAAACCCTTCCCTGGCTCTGTTTTATTGCATCCTTTAAAATAGGTATTTTTGCCTTATATGTGCTGCCACTTTGCTCCTCCGGGGTGATGCATTGTGCTGCTGGCAATTTCTGGCCGCTAAGGTGGGAGCAAGGAGGAGGCATTGTTGCTGGCTTCAATTGTGGGTTTCTTACATGCACCTTCAAACGTTGTCGCTGCTGTTGCTGTTTGCAGAGCCTGCAGCCACAGGGTGAGCTGGGCACAGCAGCACCAGTGCTGGTGCAGGATAGCACTCCATGCACATGCACACACAGGAACCATGTAGCTGACTCCTTACAGGATGAGCATTTGCTTGAGTTTCGGGCTCCCCTACTTCATTGTTTCCTACTGAACCTCCAGCCAGCAGAAGAGCAAAGCAGCTATAAAATGCAAAGGATGCTTGAGAGACCCCCATGGAGAAGCAGACCCCGCAGCCCAGGGGAACAGAGGGGATTTGGAGTGCCACCAAAGTGGTGCAGGCAGGGAAAGGGTGTCCTGTCCGGGGAAGGGTGTATGAGCCCATGACCCCATGGGGCTTTTCCTCAATCCTTGCTCCGATTTTCTCCCCAGGGAGCTGGTGGGGGCAGGCGAGTTGAGTGATGGAGCAGGATGTGTGCATGTGTGCGTGCACAGGAGGGTGAGATGGGCAACTAAGGAGTCTGTCTCACATCTGAGTCCTTCATGGTTCCCTGCCCGCTCCAGAGGTACTTAGTGCTGTGGATGCATCCTCTTTATTGCCCCTGAAATAACCTTTCATAAAAGCAGAAAGACAAGAAAACGTTTCTGTGCATGTTTTGCAGAAAGGCAAAAAGAAACTGTTGTGCGTTAGCAAATGGCCTCATCCTGGGGGATGTCAGACCCAGATCACTGCTCCCCAGCAGGCTTCCAGCACGAGTACCTCCAAGGCCAGCTCCAGCAGCTGGCCCCTTTTCCCACACAGGGGACAGCCAGGGATGGCTGTGGTGGTGGGAGCGGTAAGCGGAGGTTTTCCCACTGTACAGCTGCAATGTGGTCTGGGCAGCGAGAGGGCATGGTTTGCAGCCTGGGCATCAGGGTTGCGGTGTGCTGCTGGAATCGGGAAGGGCATGAGGTGGGATGGAGGGAGCCTCTCTGTGGTGTTGGTGCAAGTCGGTCCCAGGCTGTCCTTTCTGGGACCATCTCAGGCCTCCCTGTCACATACAGACTCTGAAGCAGTGCTGAGTATCTGCTTTCTTTGGCATGCATTTTGGATGCACTTGCTGCTCAAAATAGCAGAGCAAGTGTCCTATGGGGGAGAGAGCCTGTTAGGAGGAGGAAGATCAGAAAAAATGGAAGATTAATTTTTCAAGCGATGTAGCTGAGGAGCAGCCCTGGGCACCAAGAGTGGGAGAGATGCAAGCTCCTGGCTCTGGGTATTTCTCAGTAGGAGGAAGCTTCAGCTCCAAATTGCTCTAGGATGCTCCAGGAGACCCAGCTGGTCTGGGCTTGAGAAGGCACCTGTAACCAAGCAGTTAGGGTGCACTTGTCCTCCCTCCCCCGCTGTGAGCTGCTCCAGGAGGGGTGAGCGAAGGGCGTTTGCTGAGAAAGATGCAGGGTGGATTGATCCTTGATCTGCTGAATGGCAGGATGAAGTCTGAGGGCTGGACTGTCTCCCCTGTCCTGGGAAACAGAGGAACCACGGCGGCAGCAATAGTCCTCACCAGTGTGCTACTCAGCACAGCACACAAAGCCAAATTCTGGGTGTATTAAGGCAAATCTGTTCTCTTGGCTGAGCCTCAGTTTCCCCATTTGTGAAACAGAAATGGCCTGCTGCCTTTTTCCTCTCACACCAGGACTGAGGGAGGTTTTATATTTTTAACCTGAAGGTGACACATCATGATGCTGCCTGAGTGTAAAACATTCCCTGACTGCGAGCGGCTAATGGCTGTGGCATGAAAACCCCAGAGAGAAGTTAGGAAGAGCAGAAAGCCTTCTGGATCCTCGCATGATCAATGCTGTTTGTAACGCTTAAAAATTTATTGTAATGCTAACCTGCTTTAGTACCTCATAAAAGCTTATAGAGCCTCCCGTGCTCTGGGGCCAACATCTTGCTTGGGGCTGGGTTCCCCTTCGACTAAGGGCAGTTACTCTGAGATGAGCCAAAATAGCACATAGCTACTCTTGGAGCTCTCCTCTTTGGGCACGTCACCCTGCAGGCATCTGGTGGTGGGGGTGCTGGCAAGGCATTCACCCTGGGGTGTACAGAACCCTTAAAGGGACTTTGTCGAAACCTGTGGGCACCCTTGCTCTTCCTTGAGGGGTCTGGTCAGGGCAGGGATGGGAAGGAAAAGGAGAAGAAGGTGCTGAGCGCCTTCCTTGTACAGCTGTGTCAGCCCAGGGCATGGGTGCCCAGTGCTCCCTCTTTGAGCAGCAGCACCCTGTACCCTTCTTGCACCTTGGAGGGATGGGTTAGCACCCAGCTGTGCCCCCATGGGCTGCAGGGAGCCGGTGGGTGCAGTGAGCATCCTCCTGTGCTGGTGCTGGAAGGGGACCAGCTCTTCTGGGACCAAGAAGGGCTCTGCTCTGCCATTCGCTGCTTGGGCAGCTCAGTGAGCCTGTGCTGGGACTCAATTACATCCAAACAGCCATGTGAAATCTTTAGAAGACTTGAAAAATGCAATAAAAGTATAGGATGAAAGGTTGCAGCTGCTCTGTCCCCCAGAGCTGAGCACAGGGGTCACTGTGGAGTCTGAGTCTCATCCATGTTTCCATTAGCAGTCTGCGTGATGGGACATGAGCTGCTTAGGACATTTGCGGATGTCAACAGATTGGGAGAGATGCAGAAGGGCTGGATGACAGGCTGAGATTTTAAAGTGGGCTTGGTGAACAGGAGGAATGGGCTGACAGAAAGGATGCTGTTGCCTGGGGACTCGAGGAAGGTGTTTGGTGGGAGGGGATCACCAACAGCACAGGTGTGGGATGGAGCATGAACTGAGTGGGTCCTGCCCCTGCAAGGCAGAGAGACTGAGGGAGGGCTGTGCCTCTGGGGCTGGGGGCTGGTTGAGGGGAATGGGGCTGGTAGAGGGGACCTGCGTGGGCAAGGGAGCAGCCTGGTCTCTGCACTGTGGTGGTTGGGGCAGGCAGGGATGGGGTTCATCTGCAGCAAGAGGGGTTCAGATCAGAGTTTTGGAAATGGTTCTTGAGGCAGGAGCAGTGACATGCTAGAATAGGGCACAGGGGAGTGTCAGTCCCCATTGCTGAAGGAGCCGTTTATACATCTGTCAGGATTGATGGAGGGCTGTAGAGATACTGCTGTGGGGTACATGACCTTGCAGCCTTCATTTCTCTGCTTCCCTGATTATTATCTGGCACTCTGGCTCCAGCTGGGGTCAGGGCTCTGGGATGAGGGCTACTGAGCCTCTGGGAGGGGAGCCATGTCCCTGGGGTCCAGTGCTCTGAGCCAAGGGCAGGAACGGGAAGGTGAGGGGAACCATGGAGGGAGGGATGTATCGTGTGAACGATGCAGCTGCTGGCCTCGCAGGCTACCGGGGCACCAGTGGCTCTCAAAGCGGGGATGGCAGGAGCGCGGCTGGCTGCAGGCGTTGCTGGCACAGACCCCTTCTCTGCCACCCCCAGCGGTCACTGCCTGGGTGCTGTGGGTACTCACTCTGTGCTGGCACTGACGGGGTCGGGACACATTTCTGCTTGTGGGTGCAAATGCAGGGTTTTGTCTCTCAGACTTTCCCTCTGCCTTCTTAAAAGCAGGAGTCTGGGGAGCACAGCAGTTAGGATTTCTGCCTCGATGGGAGAGCAGAGCTGAGCTGAGCACAAGGACAGAAGTCATGCGTGTGCCAAATAGTTCATGCTTTGCAATGAGTGTGGATAGTGGGATTGCTCTGTCTGCTCCTTCCCTTTCCCGCTACTGATAAATCAGTGCCCAGGGAAATATCACTCATGTTGGCTGTATTTAATAAATTCCCTCTCAGCATTTGCACTCTCTGAGGTTGTTACTGAGTTAGCGTAGCTCAAACCCTGCAAAGGGAAAAGACGCATCAGACCCCCCGGGAATGGAATAAGCCATCCAAAGCTAGAAACCAAATATAAACCCAGACTATGCAAATCCAGTCTAATGAACCCTGCTGCAGCACAGACATCCCATCTGGGAGTGGGATGATCCACAAGCAATGTAGCAAAGGGACTGCTTGTTTTAATGACTTTCCTCTTCCCAGGGATGAATGGGAGGGGGGTTTCTGAAATTGAAGGTTGCAAATGAAAATTTGCTGCCTTTCCAGCAGCAGTGTGAGATTTGGGGTGCTGGGGGGCAGAGGAGAGCATCCTGAATGAATGTGAGGATGCTTTCTGGCATTAAACCCTATAGATTAATGGGGAAAGAGCATGCCCTGCATTTTCGCTTTCAAATCAGCGTCCGGAAATGCAACCAATCTGCCAGGCACCTCCCCAGACACATCAGTCCTTATCGAAGCTCTGCTGCGTGGGGCAGGGCAGGGTGTTTCGCTTCACTAGGAAAGGGCACGGAGGCAGCGGGTGAGCAGCTGAGCAGCAGGGATCCGGCTTTCTGGGCACAGCAGACTGTAATTTATCTCCATGAGGAACTGAAGGGGATTTAGAGGGGAAAAAAGGCACAAAGTTAAATAGCAGTGTTGCCTCGGCATCCTTACAAATAAGCTTTACCTGCTGTTCATTCCCATCTTGGTTGCAAAGGCCATCATTTACCCGGACAAAGGCAAGGGGGGATGCTGAACACAGTTGTCAGGGAGCACGCAGGGCCAGTCCCCGAGAGAGTGGGGCTGTGAAGGGGCTCTGGGACGCTGCCCCGCTCAGGGACGGCCACCAGCCCCGATGCTGGGTTCTGGAACACCCCGAGGATGTTCAACGAGCATGCGGGGAGCGGAGGCTTGGGTGGGCTGGGTGGGCAGCCTGTCCCTGGCACTGCCCCAGGACAGTGCATCCTGCCCATGCCTCTTTGTGCTCAGGCTGCTCTATCCCAGAAGCTGCCTGGGAGAGAGTGCAGAGCCTGGTTTTGACACGTGGAAGGACTGGCTGTGTCCAGTCCATGGCTCTTTGGTGTTTCTGCATGTCTCCACGCTGCTTGGCTGCGCTCTGCCTCTGGCTGAGGCTTTGGGGTACCGGTGCTCTGAGGACCCAGAGGTGTCCAAGCCTGCCTTGGACTTTGCAGGCTGAGGTGTGAGTCTTGGCTTTCAGATTGTGCAGTTTTAAAATCAAGCCTCTCTGCTCTGTCTGTCTGCAGTACCAGGGATTTCCTACGTTCCGTTTACACATTGCAGCCAGAGTGATGTTAGGTATGTTTAAAAGAAGGTGACATGGGAGTCCTGCGGGGGTCTGTCCCTTGCCAGGAGCTCGGATGGGTGCTATTACCTCCAGCACGGCTCTGCGGAGCTTACAGGCAACCTGCTTTGGCAAGGACCTTTAGGACACTTGGAGAAAACCACCCCTGAAGCTGGGGTTTCTCCCAGCCCTTAGCTGACCTCAAGGCTGTGGTCCATCAGTAGGTGGGCATACATCTGCCACTCCACCTGTGGTGACAGACGTCCCTAAAACTCATGACCTATCCCAGTGCCTCATACCTGGGACTTAGAGCCTGGCTGTGGGTTTTGCTCCCCGGGAGAAGGGCAGGACTGAGCCCCGCAGGGTGCAACCTTGCGGGTTGGCGCCCCATCCCCGGGAGCCAGATACGCACGCCGTGTGCTGGCCGTGCTGGGCGAGCCGTGGGGCTGCAGAGCCCGAGCGTGGGTTTCAGTGTAATCGCCGGGGCTGAGGAACCTCTATTCATTCTCCACTTGCATTCATCTGTGTCCTAGTAACGTGCTCTCCCCACCTCCTTCCCAACACAGGCACACACGGCTGGATAATGGCAGGAGCCTGGCAATCTCGGGCGCTGAATAGCGGTGTAATTACGAGGCTATAATGGCGAGCTGGAACTCATTAGCCATTATCAGCCGTTTCAGCAGGACAATGGCAGCACCCCGGGGTGCGGCTGCGCTGGCTGTACCCGGCGGCCCTACACGCTGCTGGGCGGCTCAGAGGCCAGCCTGCCGCTGACCTCGGCCCTCGCACGGCCCCAGGGATGGGTGGAGGGAGACTTTGGCTCTGGATGGGAATGATGGACTTTGTATTCAGCCCTTCGTGTGATGTGGAGTATTCCTGCTCCCCAGTCCCGCTGCCGGGCATGGGGAGTTATCGAGCCGTGGGTGCTGGGGTCCTGCCCAGGCACCGCAGCCTGCACCGGGTGCAGCCTTCCTGCATCTCCACTGCCCTGGCTCCAGCAACTCATCCTTCCCTCAGCTGCTTCCCCCTCCTGGAGTTTGTTTCCCCTTTATTCCTGTGTCTGTATTCAGTGTAGGCAGTGGGTCTCCAGCGTGGGAGCTCTCCCCAGACCATGCGTTCGCACGGGCATCCTCTGTTCCCAGTGCATGCTGTGGGCAGGTTGGCCTCACGGCAAGGAGCAAACACTGCTGTGCTCTGTGTTGCCTATTGGGGAGGCTCTCTCCTGCTGTGGGATACTGTACAGGGACCCTCAGCTTTACAGGCTGTAGGTCCCAGGACTGACGGTCCCCCTCTCCCTACAGTGCTCACAGTCTGTAATGTGGAAAAGCACTGCAAAGCTGAGACTGTGAGGTGCAAATCTCTGCAGCTCCCAGCGCGGTATATTTTAAAGCAGAATAATGCTAGCAGGGGCACGCTGGAGAATGTGGTGGGGAAGAGCCGCGGAGGTGTAGCTGGCAGGCTGGTTGCAGGGCCCCTGCTATGTGTGGGTCCAGCAGTGGGGCACACCTTGCCCAGATGCTGAGCAGAGCCTGGGCAGGACAGCAGCCATGTGATGGGTGTAGGCACCCCAGGGGCGGCCCTGTCCCCTTATTTCCACCAGTGGGGTGAGCAAGCCGGGACAGCATCTCCCTTCTGGCTGGAGTGCCTGGCCCTGCGCTCACCCAGGGCTTTTGCCTGAGAGAGCAATGCCAGGAGAAGCAGCTTGTCTTGTGCAAGCATCTCTTGGGAGGTGAAATTTGAAGTGTGACTTATTCTCCGGGCAGAAGGTGTGAGATGGCTGCACACTGAACCAGTCATGATGCATGTGGATGACCTCCAGCTGGGTATTTGGAGGGATCCTCCTTTTCTGGGGGGCAGTTGTTTGCTTTCTTATTACCTCTGCCCCCTCTAAGCCACTCTGAGTGTTTGGGATGACCCTACCAGGTGTTTGCTGCATTTCCAGAGTGGAGTGATGTGATATGCCACCAGCCAGGCAGTTGCTGGCATTACTGGGCTGCTTATTGCATTGCTGAGGGCTCTGGGGCTTCTGTCCCAAGGAGGGCATCCAGCATGGAGACAGGGAGATGGAGAAGCCAGGCAGCACCTGCTTCTTGCTGCTTTATGATCCAGGGAAGATGCCAGCTTACTCCTGGCCAGCCATATTTCTGTGTGCCCAGTGCTGCTGGCTGTTGAGGATGAGGGTCCTCTCTGGAACCAGTGGCCAGCCCTGCTGTTCCTGGCAAGGGGCACAGAAATTCAGCAGCCACTGCTATCCTTTGGGCCCTCTCTGCCCTTTTTGGGGAGCTACTGGGGAGCCCCAGTGTCTGGTGTCCTTCTCAGTGCTTCCTGGCTGATCTCTGCCTCTTCTCTCTGCAGGGAGCTCAATGGCAACAACATCACGCGGATCAACAAGAATGACTTCGCTGGGCTGAAGCAACTCCGCGTCCTGTGAGTTCCTATCAAGGGCCCAGCTGCCCTGACTTTGGTGGGCACCATGCTTGGCTTGTGGCCCCTCCTGGGGCTGGTAGAGATGATGCTGAGCCCTTTGCTGGGCATCTGCCAGTGGGGCTGGAGGGCATCTTCATTGGGTTGAGCATGGTTGGTCTCGGCTTCCAGTCGAGATGGCGTGGGGAGAAAGAGGCCAGATTGTGTTGAGGGGATGTTGGGGATAAGGTGGCCCCGGGTCCAGAAGAGCATTGGGGACATCACTGGTGAGATGGGGGTGCTGGAGACCATCTTTCCAGAAAACTGACCCCTTCTCTCCACAGGCAGCTGATGGAAAACCAGATCAGCACGGTGGAGCGTGGGGCATTTGATGACATGAAGGAGCTGGAGCGGCTGTGAGTGCCTGGGTGCAGAGACGGGTTGGTGAGGGGCTGTTGGGTTTAGTCACAGAGATCATCCTTTCTTTTTTGCCTTAAACCATAATGTATTGGTGCTGCCTGACTTCAAACAGCTTCTCTGCTGCACAGCGCTAGTGTGGGAAGCAAACCTGTTTCTGTAGATCTTAAAGTCCTTTCTGATGCTTTTGAGGTGAGGGGCAGGTTAAACACAAATCACTCTCACTGTTATCAGCTGTGTCCTGTGTGTTAGTGAGGAAGCCATAAGTTCCAGTCCAGTACTCAGTAAAATAGCTCAGCACTTTAGAAATCCTGAGCTGCTCGAGCAAGTATGAGGAGCTGAGCTAGCAGCAGGTTAACAGAGCAGTTAAGCAGCAATCAGCAGTTAACAGCTTGGAGTCCTGTCTGCCTGTAATTACAATATTGTAAGTCTGTTAATGCTCCATTGGTTGCCCGTGCCTGGGAGTGCCATGAGCAGGACAGGGGTGTCCTTGCCAGGTGGGATGCTCTGCTCTAATGGCCCTTCTGAGTGAGCCAAAGCACCTCAGCTGTGCCCAGAGCCACCAGCTGGGTTGCAGGCGGGGTGACTGCTTTGCCTCCCAAAAGCCTGACCCTTTCCTCTTTCCCTACAGACGGCTGAACCGCAACCAGCTGCATACCCTGCCTGAGCTCCTCTTCCAGAACAATCAGGCACTGTCGCGGCTGTAAGTACCCTCTGTGCCTGGCTGTTGTGCAGGCTCGCTTGCGGGGCTGCTTGGGGCTGCCGTGGGGTTCAGAGTGGCCCTGATGTCCTGGGAGGGTGCTGGTTCTGGAGGGTTGTGCTGGTGGTTACTGGTGTCTTGTCCCAGGGAGTGCCCAGTGTGTGACAGGGGAATGCAGCCTGTTTCAGAGCAACCCAAGCATGAAGCGTGGCAGGGAATTGGCTTCTCCTTCCAGAAGACCTGAGATGAGTGCTATTAAAGACTGAGTTGAACATCCTTGCGGTGCATGGGGACGTGGAAGGAGGTGCTGGCAGTTTGGGCTGGGGCTGGCATTGTTGAGCTGGGCTGCACCTGCATGGTGTCAGTTGCAGAGGTGCTGCAAGCCCCACAGCCTCCTCTCTGTGTGCTGATCACGGGGCCTGGAGCGGGGTGCCCTTACCACTAAGCTGGGTTGTCATGAAGGACAGGCAAAAGAGGATGTCTGCAGTGGGTGGCATCCTGACCAGAGACCTCCACAGGGCCTGGAGAGCCCCGTGGCCCCACTTCAGAACTGCCTTTCTGCTGGTGTCTGGGGCAGCCTGGGGAGGGAGGGAGAAGCTCTGCCTGGGGCAGATCCAGCCTCTTGCACCTGCTGCCCACTCCCTGCACAGCCCTGTCTGCTTCCATCCCTGCCTATCCCTCTGCACCTGCAGAAACACTCCCAGGGATCATCTCCTGTTGTGCAAGCCCCAGCTCTGCAGTCCCCTCTTCCCTCCGTGCAGCAGCAGGCTGCCAGGGAAGAGCTGCTGGGGTTTTGATAAATATTCTCTTTTCCATATTGGCTTTCCCTTGCCTGGGGCTGCTTTGCTCAGGCAATGGTGCTGTCAGCAGTGCCAACATTGTTCAAACTGCAGGAAATCCTCTTAAGAAAGCGTTTACCGGCTCTCAGCTCTGTCAGGCACCGTGTACATTGGGAAGGGGGCTGTGAGGAGGAGAGGGTGCATGCCAAACTGGGGTTGGGTGCTCTCCATCACTCAGAGAAGATGCTTACACCCTGTGGCTGATTTGCAGTGCGTAGAAGCAGGGCAGTTGTGGCTGGGACGTGAGCTCTCTGCTTACTGTATCTCATGTCTCTGTTCCTCAGCTGTGAAATGAGGATGCCAGGTCCCTGCCAGGGCAGGGTAGGAGTGGATGAAATAACTGAATGGGCTGAAACGTTGCCAGGACAGGCATGGTCATGTCAGGGCCAGGCAGCCCTGCCCACACAGGCAGGCTGCAGCTGAGCCGTTTTGCTCGGTGACGATGCCGATTTCTTCTGACAGTGCCAGCGAGTCAGTCCTGAAGTCCAGCCGGAGGCGGAGTAATGAAGGGTTAAAACACCGTGTGGGTTGCCAGCGTGGGATGTGTGAAATGGTGGATGGGAGCCAAAGATGGGCCTAGGTAATGGCAGCTGATAGCACAGGCGTTCAATTAATTATCAAATGGCATTTGTTGAGCTCAGCTGTGCAGTATCGTGGCGCCAGCAAGGGCCCATCCTCCTCCAGCCTCACATTGCATAACAAAAACACAGTCAAGAAAATTATTTTACAAACATTAATGTTTCCGTTTTAATCTTCTCTAGATTTTAATACCAGGCTCTTACAAAAAGTAAACTCCAACAATTCATCGGGGAGATGCAGAAGGGCAGCCCCTTGGGCAGGCTGGGCGGTGTGCTGTGCCGTGACCCCGGGCTTGCGTGGAGCTGGGGCTGTGCCGCGGTGTGCCCGGGCTGTACACACCGCTGTGGGGGAGGGAGGATATGCAAGATGCTCCTTGCAGCCACCCCATGTGCAGGTGCGTCTCAGTCTCTGCCTGTTGATTTTGCTGTTGTTTCCCACCGTATGGTGGTTGTTTCAGACTTGTTTCGGATCTATTCCCTCCCGCCCTGCCTTGAAGCTGTTTTCTGGCCATCTCTGCTGTGACAGCCACTGCCTGGACACCAGCACCCGGAGCGTTTCTTGTGAAGTCTGGGGCTTTGTCTTGGGCAACTTTGACGTACGCTCAGAACAGAGGGTCCTTGCGACGAGCTGTGGGAATGGGGACAGGGGACACACTGAGTGGCCTGCCATCCTTCTTTGAAGCATGTTACCCCACGTGATAGCTGCATTAGTGAGGGCTGAGGTGCAGTGCTGGGGTCTGCCCAGGGAGCACATCAGGAGCTGCTGCCCAGGCAGAGCCTCGGGTGTTGCATTTGGGGAGCAAAGCCATATGCACTGGAGGGCCTGCTGTTCCCTCTCCTCACAGCTGACCCATTGCTGAGGTGCTCAAGGATGGGTTGGGGGGGGGGATGGCAGGGCAGGCGGTGCCCAAGGCAGAACCTGTCTAGACACACCGTCATGCTGGCTTAGCAGGAGGCGGGATCTGGACCAGTGCTAGTCCGGCCAGTGCAGGAGGTCATAAGGACGCTCTTAAATTGCCGCAAACCTGGCTCAGGCTACGGGGATATGAGTCAGTGTGGAGCAGGTTTAAGCTAAATTGAAATCAGGTCGCCTTGAACTGAAATCGGAGCCTCTCTGCCAGACTTTGTGCTTATTTAACTGCTGAAATGGATCTGGGGTAACCCCAACGCTCAGTGCCCCCTCCCTGCCCTGGAGGCAGGCTGGGACCCATGCTGGTGAGGATGGGAAAAGAGGGTTTTACCAGCATCGTGCTCTTGGAGATCCTGATCTCCAGATGATTTCCAGTGAACAGTGCCTGTGTAGGCTTCCCCTTGCCCTGCCTGCTGTGAGCACCCATGGTATGCTCCTTGAGCTCCTGGCATACCTGCTAGGGCCTCGTGTCCTAGCAGGGCTCTCGCCCTGTGATGGAGGTCTTGAAATAGCAGAAACTGGCTGAATGAGTCAGGCAGAGATCTGTTTAGTTGGGAAATGAGGCTGCCAGGTCTGGCAGGTGGGTGGCAGCTGAAGCAGAAAGGCAAGGGTGGATGCAAGAACCAGTGTAGATTGCTTAGATGGGTACCTGGGTGCTGGTCTGGATCCTCCAGCCTCTTCTAGCCTTAGTCTTGATGTATCTTCAGCACACATCAGTAACATGACAGCAGGTTAAGTGGGGTATGTGATACCCATAGAGTGGTTTTCGGCTGTACCTCAAGCCTCATGGAAATACCTGACAAGAACAGAGAGGAGGACCTTGGGCTCAGGTCAGGATGGAGAACTGTTTTTCTGCCTCCTGGGTCTGAGTGTCAAAGCCTAATCCACGTTGGTGGTGCTTTGTGGTCTCCTAGCCTGGCTTGAGCTGCAATTAGTTACTTAGATCTTGGCTATAAAGAGCATTTGTGCACTGGGATAATGGAAAAGGTTGGAGTTAAACCTGATCCGTCAGGGCTTAAATAAACTGGAGAATGGCAGGAAAAGGCCAGTGGAAAGCAAACCTCAAATGAGGGCATGGGGGAGGTGAGATGCCTGGAGAGGAATGTTTTTTTCTCGGTATTTGGGAATATTGAGCTGACATCTGCCTGGAGCCCGTCTTGGTCTGAGATGAGGGGTGGGGGGGGTGTCTGAGCCAACAGCAATGCTGGGAAGCAGGAGGACTCTGCACGGCCTCCCTTATTTGTATCCACCGCAATGAGTGGATAACTCATTAAGCCATCCCAGTGGCTGGAAATGGTGCTGATCTGAGGTTTCACTGGAGAGCGCCTGACCCCAGTGACCCCATCTCAAACTGGGTTTAATTAAACTGTCAGCACTGGACGGAAGAACAAAGCGTAATGGTCTTGGGGGGGGCTGGGGTCCCCCCCACAGCTTGCTGGGGAAGCGCATGTCTCATGTGAGGTGGAGAGCTGATAAAAAATGGATCTTTCTTTCCATCAAGGATTACCCAGGCAAGAAGGTGACCTCTGCTATTGCACTGCCCAGTGCTGGTCCCCTGGTGCCCTGCAGCCATGCACATCTTGACTTAGCATGGGTGCAGCCCTGCAGCATGCCAGGAGCCAGGGGGGTGCTGGCAAATCGCGCTTCATCATCTCTCCCAAGCTTGTTTTTCTTGCTTGGGAGGAGGGACCCAAGCCCTTGCATTTCTGTCTGCACCCTTGGGAGGCATAGGGGAAGGATGGGAGAGGAGTTTTGTAGCCCTGTCTCCCCTCTCTCTCTCCACCTTCCCTTAAGACCTCCTTCTGAAGCCATTTTTAAGCCCCTCTGGGGGTGCTGGGTGGGGGATGCGAGGAGGAGAGAGGAGGCTGGTGTGGCCATAGCAGCAGGGTGAGAACAGAAACGCTGCGGGCGCATTGTCAGGGAGGCAAAGACGTGGGCTGTCGAAATGTGCTAAAGGCAGCCAGGATGACTATAAATAAATGGTTTTCTCCAAGGGAAAGCTGAGCTGAGCTGGTGCGAGGGAAGAGAGGAGCTGTGGGGAGCCCTGGGGAGACACTCTTGCGGGGGAGAAGGGGTCCTGGCTGGATGTATCCCCCTGGGAGTGGCCACTCAGAGGTTTTCCTCACTGAGAGCAGCAGCAGCTGCTCCATGCTCGACAGAGTGGGACCTGAGAGAGGATGAGCAGGGAGTACAGGAAAAAGGTCCTGCCTCCAGAAAGATGAAGATTTAGGACATGGGCCATGGCCCATCGGTTCCTGTCTGATCTGCGCCAGCAAAAATGGTGGAGGAGACAGTGCCATGTCTGAGCTGGCAGCCAAGCCCAGGGGGAAGGGCTGCCGGTGCTGCTCTCTGTCTGTAAGGGCAGGGGCTCCCTGGAAACAGCATTAACATCTCAATCAGGACCGATGGCTTTCTGAGACAGAGCCGGGACTTAGGAGATGCTGTAGGGGCTGGGGAAATTGTCATGCTCCTGTGAGAGTCCTCCTGGGGCCAGAGCCTGTGGAGGAATAGCAATGCTCTACACTTATATCCACCTGGGAGCTGAGACAGAGACCAGTGGCTGATCCAGACTCACTCTGGACCAGGGGTATTTAAAGATCTGGGTGATGAGGGAATTTTGAGCTGAGTTGCTGAGAACACCACAGCTGGGTGTGCTGCCTGGGCAGGAGAGGTTACATTATGGTGAGCTCTGGGGCAGGTTCCTTGTGCCATCTCAGCGTCTGGCTAAACCCAGCCCTAAAACCCTTTAGAAAAGCAGGCAGAGAAAAATGGAGCAGTGCTAAATAACTTGAGAAAATGCAAATGACATCTTTCAAGAAGGAGAGGACCATAACCATGCGGGAGGAAGCTGTGAGCTGAGTAGTAGCAAAACAGGGTGACAAGTGAAAAAGGAGCTGTCGGAGAAAGGAATAACAAAACGGGCCCCGCTCCGATGGGGCTGGCTGCGCGTGGGAGGTGTTGCTTACGAGACCATACCAGTGACCGTTCCTCTTGGCGCTGCATTGGGAAAACCCCCGGATAGGAAAGGGAGAGATGGAGAAGCACTGGGACAAAACCGCGTGCTCAGTGGCTGTAGAGTGGTCCCTTGCCCCCGTGGCAGGTGGCCGTGCCAGTGCCAGGCAGGAGGTGTGGGTGCCCTGAGGATGCTTGCCCAGGGATGTGGGTGCCACAGCTCTGCTCCCCTCCCAGCTGGAGGAACTTCCCTGCCTGATCTCCAGTCTCGATCTGATGGGGGATTTTCAGTGCCTGCCTGTGTGTTGGCTCCCTGGAAATCCTGCTGTGGTGGTGGGCTGGCTCTGGCTTCACGCTGGCTCTCTTGTGCCAGACACCTGCCCCGTCCTCCCACAGTCACTCCTGTTGGGGCTTTGGCTGAAGTTTGCTACCTCCAGAGAGGTTTTGTGCTCATTCTGCAGCCAGCGAGCTCCGCATGTGCCTGGGAGCCTGCAGGCGCTGGGTGGGAAGGGGCCTGCAGGCATGGCGCTATGTTTTCATATTTCCGTGCTGGAGCAGGGTCGTTTGACTCCCAGGGTGTGTGCCCCGTTGCTGCTTTGCTCTGCACAGATGGGTATGTGCTGGTGTTCCTCTGCATGGGTTCATGGTCCAAGAGCAAAGTGACAAGGTCAGAGCAGAGAGCAGCTCCCCCCACAGCAGATGTCCCTGCCACTCCTTCCCCAGCATCCCTCATTTCTGTCCCAGCTTCCCACTCTGACAGCATCCCCCTCCCCTTGCTGGGTGAGGGCCAAGTGTCCCCGCTGTCACTGTGCCCACGTTTTGGCTGTTGTCCCCTTGACTCCGGGTGCCATACCCCCTCATGCTCCCCGACAAAGCCCCTTCTGTCAAGGACAGAGCAGGGCTGGGGAGGAGGGGGGAGGCTGGGACGTGTCCCCCCGAATACCAATCAGGAGGGACAGTGTTCTTACCCCAGTAGCTGGGGGGTTTCTGCAGGGTCTGCGTGATGCAAAACCCCCCCCCCCCTCGACCAGCTGGGGAGACGAGGAGAGGAAAGGGAGGCCTCGCTGTGGCCCCCTGGAACAAAGAGTCAGTGTGGCTCGTGACAGCTCTAAGGAAACGCGGAGAAACAAATGTGCCACTAATAGGTGGGGAGGTTACCTAGGAAAAGATGCTGCCAGGCAGACGGGCAGCCGGCCCCCTCCCCAGTGGGCTGGCAGGCGGCGAGGGGCCGGGGCTGGCACCCCAGTCTCGGGACAGCTCGGGGGGCTGCAGTGGGGCCAGGCTGAGGTGGGTTTCCCTGCCCCCACGCTGCTGTCCCCATGGGGACAGCATCCTTACAGGCACAGTAAGGACATCTCTGGGGTTTTGTGCTGGGTGTCCTTGCTGGGAAGCGGCACCATTGTGTGGGGAGCTGCTTACTGCCTGCTTGCTCTCCTTCTTCTTTGTTGTTAACTTGCCACAGACAGCTTTTTTGGGGGGACCCCAAAAAGACTCCCTGGGGGATCCTGAGTACAGCCAAGCCTCAAAGCATCACAAACTAAGGAGTTGTTTAAGATATGTTTATATTTAAGTGCTTCCAAAAGTTTTTTGGAACCTGGCTCACAGTCTCTGGAGGGACAGGAATACCAGGGTGAGGGTCACTGCCATGTCCCAACCTGCTGCCGAGTAGCCTCCCCCTTCACTTCCCACCAGCCAGGGCCCCCTCCTGCTGGGGTGATGGTGCAGATCCTGCAGAGGGGTGCCCCAGCCCCCAGCACTGTCCTGTGCCATTATCCTGCTGGTGAGCTGGGGCTGTCAGGAGCGGGCATTGCCAGCCGGCTGCCTGGAGATAATCTGCCCCTTCCCTCTGTGCACCCTGTTGTGCTGCTGACCCATGTCCAGCTCTGGCTTTCTGGGTGTTGAGCTGCTTCCAAGGTTTCCTTGGCAATGTGTGGGGTTGAGCCCTGCTCCCGGCGCTCCTTCCTTGAGCCACTAGCTCCCCTGGGCACACCCTTGGTCTTGCTTTGGGTGCAGGCTTGGATTTGGCTTTTGTGATGTTATTAAAGAAAAGGTGTCTGGGTCTGTGGTGAGGTGCAGCTTTCTGCCTGTTTTGGTGAAGTGCCACCCTTCCCATGGCATTGTGCGGAGCATCCCTGCCCAGCTCCCCGGCAATCCCTGCTGCACTGCCAAATGGGAATTTGCAACCCACAGGAAAAAATGATGGAAAATCAAGTCTTCCTAATGCTGGGCAGCAGCGCTAATTGCACAGCTATTAAAACACAGGGAAATTATTTATGCCCTCCTTGCCTCGCAGCTCACTGCCTGCACTGTGCCACATTCACCCATGGACCACCTTTGGTCCCCTGAAACTTCAAATAGCACTTGGGAGGAGCTGATCCCTTTGTACGTTTTGAGAGCAAAATAAAGGCATTTCCTTCCTCCTGTTTTCACAGCTCAGTTCAAAGTAACATTAAGGAGTTGTGAGCAGAATTAGCCTTTGGTAATTTGACTTCCAGAGTCTGGAAGAAAAAAGTCTTATGTGGTGATTTTGGGGTAAGTTACAACTTGGTACCCCTGCATGTGTATCTCACAGACATGTTAATGTGCAGAGCCAGGTAATGAACCTGTGTTTGCTGGTTGATTCTTCTGTGGGCGAGTGCTGGGCCCCCTTGTCTGTCCTGACAGGACTGCCAAGAAAACAGGCTGTCAGCAGTTTCCAGCACTGCTTCTGACAGCTGTCTGCAAGGGTGCCTGTGCCATGTCCCTTCTCTGCTGCTCCCGAGGGGCCCATGGTGCTGTTGGAATTGGTGTTGGACCACGCAGCCTGCAGCCCTAGCACCAGCAGCTCAGCTCACTGGGTGCCAGCACTGGCTTCTCACCCAAGCAGGCTGCGTGGGGTGCTGGGATGCCTTACCCTCTGCTGTAAGTAGGTAATTTTTCCCATGCTGAACTGCTGTAAAGACCAAACGTGTTAACGTGAGTGGGGAATATGCCCCTTCTCACACCTGGGGGGCTTCCTGGTGCAGCAGGGCTTGTAGGCTTTGCCAAGGGGAGGCTGTCCCCTGCCCGTAGCGATGGGCTGGGAGCATCCCGGAGAGCTCATTGCCCTGTGTGTGCTGACTGGCATCTGTGCACAAAGAAACCTGGCCAGCAGTGTGTTGGGGGTGGGTTTGGGGAGGTGGGAATGCATTTCCCAGATTCTCATCTGTGTTAAATTAATTATCATCTCAGGCTTATCCTCACTTAACCAGCGAGACACAGACGTCTGTGGTTGGGACCCCCACTGCCCTGCCAGAGCTAAGCAGCATATGGATTAGGGGGTCTTACCAGCTGCCTCCCCCAGCCCTTCCATGGTTGTTGCACCTCCCCTTTGCCCCCAGAGGTTTTGGTCCCCATTTATGTCTGTATTTTCCTTCAGGACAGGAAAAGCTGGATTAATTTTTACTGCTCCCAAGGGAGCTGTTGGTAAAAGAAGACATCTCGCTGTCTTGTTTTCTGTAAACCGGGAAGCAGGAAATGGCAAGGATGGTTTAAAATGGTTTACTCAGCCCCCCTTCTCCCTGCCTGGTCCTCACTGCCCCTCTGATGGGGGTTGGCATTTGGGGAAGAGCTGCTTGAAAAGAAATAAAGTTGCTCAGACTTTTTCCAGGCCCTGGGGCTGGAGGAGAGAGTTTTCTCTGGGAGTTGCAGGTAGGAAGAGCTCGAACATCCTCTTGAAAGTTTGGGAAGTGATAATTTTTAGATCCTATGGAGAACGAGTGAAGGTCATTAGCCCTGTTGCACGGACAGGGTATTAAATGTGGAAAGCATAGGAAAAGCTCCCCAAAAGTGCTTCTTATCCTGGAGTTTGCAAGTCCTCCATCCCTAGACCCTTCCCATGACAGAACTGGGAAGGGGACCCAGGAGTCCTGGCCCTGTATGTCTCCCCGCAGCCTTCCCATCCCTGGGACAGCGCTCAAAGGGGCTTTTGTCCTGCTCTGATCCCCACAGGTGGGTGGGCGCTTCATGTCCCCCTCCCTTACCCCTGGCCTGGGATGCATTTTCCCAGGGGCTGCTGTTGGCCCGTCGTTATGCGACACGGGCTTGTGGGTCACCTCGGCAACGGGGGCCTGGGGATGCGGGTTGGGGGTTGACCCCATCACGCGGGACCCTTTTGGGATGTTTGCCCAGGGCCTGGTGATCCTGCTTGCCATGGACCGGCACGTACCCAGCAAAACACGCGGCCATGCATTTTGCTGGGTATGTGCCGGTCTGTGGCAAGCATGGTGGAAATGCAAAAATCAATGTGTGCTGTGCTGGTGCAGCTATGGCACAGGGTGTAGGGTCAGGGTACAGGTACTTTGCATCAGGGTTTCACCCTAGGGATGCTCCATTGCAGCTCTTCTCCATTCCACAGCCAGGCTATTACTACCTGGCAATTACTGATGGCGCTATTGATTACTAATCACAGGAATGAAGTTGGGGCAGTGTAGCAGGGGGGCGGATCTGTGCTTGTGGGGTAAACAGGAGCAAGCAAGTGAGGAGCAAGCAGAGGGGCTGGCAGCATTCCCGGGACTCGGCAGCGTTTCCAGCTCTTGCTGTCTGACCGGAGGCATTTCCACCTCCTGGTGTTGCCGTCCCACTCCGGCTCGCTTGTTCCCTTCCCCACGGGCGCAGCATGTTGCTCATTCCTGCATCCTACGATTTCACAGCATCCCCGCAGCCGGGTGTTAATGAGATTAGACCCAAGCTTTAAGATGTCTCTCTCTATCCTTTGCCATCCAATTACACAGCCCGCATGGTATCTGATTGCCTGCGAGAGGGGAGGACTGGGGCTGGCTGGGATGGGAGGATGCAGCTGGTCTTTCTGGGTATCAGCCCTGCCGTGCCGAGTGGTTTTCTTTCTTTTCCTTTCTTTCTTGCTTTTCTTTTTTTTTTTTTTTTTTTTTACTCCCCCCTTGGCTTTGAGCTGCTTCGTTTGGCTTTTTCATTGCTTCTCGACATGGCGGCTGGGCAGAATTTGTTTAAATTAACTGCTTGAATGGCAGCGTTTGTGTGTGTTCGTAGGGGGGAGCTCAGACAGCACCAGAATGGATAAGGGGGATTAAAGGTGCCTAATGGGTTCCAGATGGGCATCCCGGACTGCGAAACACCCCTGCAACCCCAACCCCAGCCAGGGGCCGCTGGCAAGGAGCTCAGGGCGGGGAGCCAGGATGCTACGGTGGGCGGCTGCCTGTCTCCCCTGTGGCAGGGCTGCTGCTCCGAGCGTGTGCCTGTAGGCCTGGGGTGCCCCAAGCATGGGCTGGCCCAGAGCATGGGGTGCAGGAGGCTCTGCACTCTCCCTCCAGCTGCCACAGGCTCTGGGGACACAGGGCTGGTGACAATTGCTGAGTGTGAGTCTGGCTTTTGGAGGTGCCTCAGCTCTGGCGTTAGCTGACAGTGCAGATACAGCCCGCTGCGGCAGCACCACTGGAGCAGCAGTTTCTGCTCAGCAGTCTCGGTTGCAGTGTGAGGAATGATAATATTTAGCCTTTGACACCCTCCCCCTGGGCTCTAGGGTACCTCGGGGCGCTCGCTCAGTCTGATGTCCCTGCTGCTGCAGATATCAGCGTATTTTTTCTTATTTACGGATGGAAAACTGAGTCCCAGAGACAGGAGCTAAATTGCCTGCATGGTCCTGCCAGTTGCATTTCCCAGAACTGTAGGGATTAGAGACATGGTGACAGTCCTCCCCAGCTTTCCAAGGGCTGTGCCTCCCACCGAGGGCCAGATTTCTCCTCCAGACCTGCTACGTGCTGCCAGGGCTGCATGTGTCTAGTGGCAGTGACTATCTTGGAAGCACGTCAGTCCCCAGTGAGATGAAGCGTGCAGGAGTGAAGGGCTGCTGGGGAGTGGTGTCACTGGCGGGGGGACTGCAGGATTGCGGGCAGGGTCACTGCTTTTGAGTTTTATTAACGACTGAGAGCAGGAGCAGGATATAAGCTGCGGCTGCTGTAGAATGGCTCATCATTTTGTGGGGGATTTAAGCTTCTTAGGGGAATGGGCTGCAGAAAAGCCCATCAGGTTTAATAGGAGTGAGTATCAAGTGGTACCTTTTGCTATTGAAAGCTTGAAGAGCCCTGTTCCTGGAGGGAATGAGCCCACTCACCCTGCAGTAGCTTTTTGTGAAGGAGGCAGTTTGCTCTGGCATGTCCGGCTGCATCCAGGAAGATGGCTGAGCTGGGGGATGAGGCAAGGCACAGGAGAGGAGAACCGTGGCAGTGCTCCTATCCAGAAGGGCTATGGCAGAAGGTGGGGGCTGAGGAGGGTCTGGGCAGGGGGCCAGTGAGGTGTGTGGGGCGGTTGGGAAGCGCTGGCTGGCCTTCCTCACCCACTGACCCTTGCACAGTGCTCTGTCGGCCAGACCTCCCAGCCAATCCTTGGCCCCACGTTTCCCCCCAGCTCTCATTTCCTTCCACAAATATTGAGAAAATAAATAGCGCGGCTGAAAGGGGATGTCCCCGCGTCCCTCCGCACACAACTGCCTCCCTGGGGAGCTATGCAGGTGGTGACCCCGCATTCCTCGACCTGAGGGTTAACCGGAGAGAAAGCAAATATTGGCTTCTCTGGGGGCCACCTCAGCCCATGCCCATCAGGGCTGCCTCTTGCCTGAGGAAGGGGGCTTGTGGGGGCAGTCAGGTCCCCATCCTTGGCAGGGATGGTTGCACAAACCTGGATCTTTTCCTGGGTAGTGCAAGGTCCCTGATGTGGTTTGAGTCTGCTCATTGGGGCAGGAGGTGCCCTGGCATGGCAGTGACAGGTGAAGCCATGTGGGTGACAAGCTGGAGGGTCAGCCTGTGCTGGACACTGGCTGTGGTGGGCTCGGGGCTCAGCTGGTGTGCTGCTAGGTCTGCCTGACCCTCTGCCTGTTACTGCATCTGCACCTGAGGTGCACTTCTGTGCCTTGAGGAATTGAAGGCACATAGACAGAAAGGACTAGCAGCCGCTCTGCAGGGAGCTCCTGCGTGCAGTGCCAGTGGCACGAGCCCAGCGCTGCCAGCCCCTGCTGTCCCTGCCTGTTCCTCTCGGCTCCTCCTGTCCCCCTTCAACTGTATTAAGTGGTTTTGTGGTCCAGGAGTTGCTCCATGAAGCATGGGACCCATGTTGATGCCAGGAGGCTTCGCAAGCCCTCTGCTCCCTGAGGCAGGATCTGATCAGGGTCCAGCAAAGCATATCCTCCCTCTCCCCCATCCTTCTTCACTCCCTCCATCCCGGTCTTGTCTCTTAGCAACTGCCCCTGTCCAGGACCTGGGCTATGTAGGGAGGGATGTGACAATTGCTATGCATCAGTCACTTTGCCACTTCGAGAGTGACAGTGAAGTCATTAACCCCCGCAGCACTGGTGGGGCCGAGGCGCGGCAAGAGATGATAGAGCATCCCTGCGACGCCTCCGCCCGGGTAGCAGCCGGCTGCTCTGCCTCCAGCTTGACACCGATCCCCGCTACAATAACGATACAGACGGCAATCAGGGAGGAATTAAAGGATAATTAATGCCAATCCACATGGAAAATTGCTCTCGTCAAACAAACCTGATATCATTTTTTTTGATGAGCTGACAAATTGGGTTGATAAGTAGCGACTGTGCTGACATGATATACTGAGACTCCTGCAAGTCATTTTACTCTTGCCTGGAGGATATTGCAATGAAAACATTAATATTCTGCAAAAATCAGTGTAAAATTTCTGACAGTGTGCTTCACTGGTAGACTTCTGGGGGAATTGCAGTGGTCGCCTTTCTGGCAGGGTACAGTGAGGCTCTGATGATGATGAACTGATGTTCACCATTTCTGCAGAGCTGCAGTGATCTCAGGGTCTTTGGTGGCAATATCGACTCTTTCCATCCTCCCCGGGAGTCTCCTGGCCTCTCACTGCCTCCTCTTTCTGCCCTGCACCATCTGAGTGTGTGTGGTGATCTGGGCACTGTAGGTAATGTAGCTGGGAAAAAAGCCACCTGCACCATCATGGAGCTCAGTTTGCAAGGAAACGCAAACTAATAGGTAAAAGGAGCAGGGATGGCGCTGCCAGCGGGATGCCGGTCCTGTGGGATGCTCTTCCTGAAACACCTGCACTGGAAAACATCCTCGTGCAAGGTCATGCAGCTGGGAAAAAAAAAAAATGTAGGTCACAGCTACAAGACAAGGAACAGCATCTGGGGACGCAGTTACACTGAAAAGGACTTAGCAGCCGTCACGGCAGCCTGCTCTGGGATGTGGGCTTCCAGCGCTGCAGCTTATGGGGTGATGGATGAGCAGAGCAGTGCTGGGTACTGGGGGGATTCACTGTTTTGGGGGGCAGCGGGGAGGTCTCTTCTGAGTATCATTTCTGCTTCAGGGCCCAACAGTTTAGAGAGATGTTGAGAAATTAGAAAGTGCTCAGAGAAGAAGTGCAGGATAATTAGAGGTCTGGAAAACTTGCCTTCCAGTGAAAAGAATTAAAAATCTCAGCCTATTTAGTGTATGCAAGAGGAGGTTAGGAAGGAATTTTATCCATGTCTCTGCATACCTGCACGGGGAGATGCCTGATTGTAGGTACCTCATTAATTTTGTAAAAAAAAAAAAAAAAACGAAAAAGCATGAAATCATTTAATAGCTGGAGGCTGAGACCAGGCAAATTCAGACTAGAATTAAATTTGGCTTTTTCACCACAGAGAGCAGTTAACCATTGAACACTCACTCAGCTGGGAAGAGGTGGATTGTATGTCCTTTAAAGCTGCAAAGGAGACTGTACTTCTTTCCTTGATGGTGAAAACAGGAGGGTGCAGGGTTGGATCAGGAATCCCAGGGAGGGCTCTGCGTCTGGGCCAGGTGCACAGAGGTGTCCCAGTGATGAAGTGTCCCCTTCTAGGTGATGGATGGCAATCCATCCTTTCTTCCTCTCTGGGCACTGGGGACATCAATCCAGTGCCTTGACCCCAGGCCAGGACCTTTAGTGCTTGCAAAGCCCCTGAGCATCCCTGCTCTGTGAGGCTGTCTCAGCAAAGCTGGCTGCGGAGGCGCTTCTCCATCCAGGACGGTGTGAAGCGATGTCTGAGCGGGCACATCTGCTGGTGGGGATGGGGCTCCTGCAGCCAGGGGGCTGCCATGGGGGCTCCCAGTCTGCCCCTGCTGCTCTCAGCCAGGCCGGGGGAGATCCGTTGGCGCCGGTCTTCCCACGCTCTCCCCGGGGGACGCTCAGCCGCAGCCTTCCTGACCCCTGCGCTGCAATCCTGTCTGAGCATCTTAGACAGAGTTATATTTTACTAGCATGCTAAAAGGGAAAGACGGCTTTGCTTTAATTTTATGAGCTACAAAGTGCCTTGCCTGGTTAGGTGCTGGCTGTGCTTTGCAAGGGCTCTGGCTCAGAGTTTGCAGGGCTCATAGTGGCGGTGGTTGAATATGCCATCTCTCCCCTAAGCTGCTCTGTTGCCCATCACAACTGCTCTTCCTCCAGTTCCCCCTTCTCCACAGAGCTGGGCAAGATCTGCTCCTCTCCTGTTCCCATCCTTTTGCAGAAATGCCAGCAGTGACTGACAGCAAGGCCAAAACAGATTGCTCCTGGATTGTCCAGCTGCAGGTTTTCTGACTGCCGGTTTGCTGAAATTGTTCCTGGGACAGTGAGAAGGTGAAAGCTGGCTGTAGCTGGGGACATGGCTCTGGGAAGTCCCCCTCTGGCTGCATGTTCGGGGGACAACACGAGCAAAGCAGCGGGATGCTGTGGGCAGCTATCGGTGCCCCTGTGAGCAGGGCGGTATGTGCAAACGCCCGTGTGCCCTCGCAGCCAGCCGACCCCTGATCTCCTGGTTGTAGCAATGTCTTTACATGCTCTGGGAATCTTTGTGCTCCTGTCCTTGCAGCCTGCCACTGCCTGGCCTGGGTTTTGTACTTTTGCTTTATTTCCCCCCCTCCT
>NW_020799105.1:11050611-11076742 GCF_003259725.1 Athene cunicularia
TTTTTTTTTTTTTTTTTTTTTTTTTTTTTTTTTTTTTTTAGCCTCTTTCACAAAGACACCTATTCTCCCCCTGCGCCCTGGGGATTTACACAGAAAGCTCACCCTCGACATGGCAAAAGAAAGGCCCGGGCGGCCCGGGAGAGGAAGCTCAGACAAAGTTCGGTGTGTGGCTCTTTGTGTCCCCTTTGTAATTCCTCTGCACAATGAACTGGCCTGGCCACCCACCAGCCCCAGAGTACCCCCAGGTGCCTCGTCCCCCATGCCCCCCCAGTATAGCAGCAGGCAGTGCTGGGAATTCTCCTTGCCAGGCAGCTGAGAGCACACAGCCTTTGTGCTCAGGAAAGGGGAAATTTAGGCAGGATAGAGATCGCCATATTCCTGCAGCAGCAAAAAGCCCCCTTGCATCCCTGCCGGCCCCTGGGCAGAGCGCTGGGGGGTCCCTCCGGCAGAGCCCTTCCATCAGCCCCGCTCTGACGGCTTTTAACATGCTAATGACGCTCTCAAGGGCAGGAGCAGCTCTGTGTAAAACCCATGTTCAGCCCTCGGTCATGGACATTTGCTCGGAGACACAGTGTTAAATATTTATCCTCCCCGCCTCCCCTCCGACTCCGCAGGCATTAACAATAGCGATCGCAACTGGCCCCTTCCCCCTCGCCGGGAACATGTGGCTCCCGGACCATGACAGCGAACGTTATCGTTTGTACCTGTGAATTATTGATAAGGTATAAGATAGTTCTTGCGGTGAAAAAATAATGAGGAGGAGAGGCTGTGTACAGCCTGGTGAGGCGGCCACTGCTGTAAACCCACTTCTCCAGGGGCAAAATGGGCGGCAGGACCCCTTTCCTGCCAGGGCTCATCCACCAGCTGACCATGCTGGCCCTTTAGCAGCGTGCGGCCGCACTGGGCTGCTTTGTGCCTGGTGGCTCCTCTCTCGGTGTGGGTCTGGCTGTCGTCTGTCCCCTCCTGGCTGCCCACTGCCTTCCCTGGGGGAGGTGGGCAGCTGCCTGCAGCCTCCTGCAAGCTGGGGGATACTCGCTCAGGCAGCTGCCTGCGGGTGGTGGAGGCGAGTGGGGATGTTCCAGCTCCGTGGGTCGCTGCACACCCTGCGGTGCTTTGGTGGGGAAGGAGCACGTTTTGCCCGGCCCCGCAGACGCAGTGGCTCCAGAGAGCAGATGGGGTTTTAGGCTGGGTGAGCCTTTCAGCTGGCAGGGCTGGGGGGCTCGGGAGGTCTCCAGGGGCTGGAGGATGGAGAGTGGTCCTTGGGTTTATGGCTACACACTGTCCACACTGTCCCTGTGCCCTAATCTGTCCCTGGAAAAAGCAGGGTGAGGCTACTGAGTCCCTGGAAAGCAGGTGGCAGCCCTGGAAGGGGGTTTGTTCCCCAGCTTAGGGCTGTCCCTTGGCTGAGAGCTGGACTCAGCACATCCATCCCCTGAGCTACAGAGGTGAGAGCCTGTCCTGGAGAGCCCCCGGATCTGCCAGCTCTGGCAAGTCTGGGCTTCAGCTGTGCTTTGTGAGGCTCTGGGATGCCACATGGGAGAGTGCAGATGGGTTGTGGGAGTCTTGTTGTCAGTGGCATAAGCAGTCTGATAAAAATGAGGGTGCCTCTTTAAGCCAGTTCAAAGCCTGTCTTGGATGTATTTAGACCCTCACCCCCCCAGTGTTTTGCAGGAATATTATTAGCAGGGAGAGCCAGGGTGTTAGCATGCAGAGCCTGGCCCAATCTGGGGTTACAGATCTACATCCCTGGGCTAGGTGATGGAATGCCAGGGTGCTGCATCCACCCCAGGGACACTGAGGGTCTGGGGAGAGCACAACTGGGATGAGGCACCTGCTCCTTTGCACAGAGTTCCCCACCACACTCTGGCAGCACCACCCCTGCCCAGGAAGGATCTGCCCAGACCTGCTGTTCGCTGACATGAGATGTTGCTTTCCCAAAAATGCGTCTGAATCCAGTGTCCCGGACTCCAGAGATGCAGGATGTGCTGTTATTTCTGAAGATGCTTCCCAGGCACTCCTGTCCATCACCTGCCACAGCCTGGCCCACAGCTGGGGACCACCTCCTGCCATTCGTGGCTCCCAGTAGTGGCTATGGGACTGGGAGGGCTCCCACGAGCCGCCTGCCTCCGTGGCTCCCCCTCTGGGTCTCCTGGGGGAGGTGGAGGTGTGGGGTGCTTGTGAGTGCTGCAGGGTGAGGTGGATGTCTCATGCGGTTCCTTGGCATCGTCACTGATGCTGTCCCTTTCTTTCTGGCCTGCATGGTCTGGATACTGATTTAATTGCACATGAGAGTAGCAGAATTGTTCCCAGCCTCCAGCTTCTGTCTTTCTCCCTGCCTAGCCTCCCCAGTACTCCTTGGGTTGTGTGCCCAAGGAAGCATTTCTGGGTGAGGGCCATGTCCCTGCCTTCTGCTGCTCCTTGTGCAAGGGTGCATGAAAAATGACACTGCTGGGGCAAAGGCTTGAAAGTGAGAGTTAAGGAGTGATTAAGAGAGCACACGTGTGCACGCTGGTCGGTGTGCAGTGGGCGATGGGTTGCAACACATGTGCCGCAGTGTGTGTGGGCACAACGAGAGATGCTCCCAGGCAGTGCGAGGAGAGCCCCCGGTCTAAGGGTGCTCCCTCGCAGCGTTATCCCCGAGTACAAGCTGCAGCATGGGAGCTGTAGTGAGGAAGGGGCTGAGTACGGCTCCTTGCTCCCTCTGTGGCAGAGCACCCCTGAGCAGGCAATTGATCCTAAATTGAAACTAAAGGCTCTGGGAGCATGAGCCCTTGTCTCCCTGTTCACCCTCCTGCTCCCTGAGTTGCCTCCAGTCCTGCAGCAAAGACAGGCCAGGACACTCAGGTATCGACACTGAAGCGTGAATTTCAAACGCCTCCTCTGTCCTCATCCCCTCTCAGGTGTCTTGTAAGCAGAGTTATGTCTGCAGGCAATTACCTGGTGGTGTGTGCTGCCTTCACTCCTGGCCTTTTCCCTTGCAAGCTGTCTGCTCTCTGCTTTGCTTTTCTGGGAAGAGCCTGGCAGTGGGGCAGCTACGAGCTGTATTGGGCTGGGCTCCTGCCTGCAGGTTACGGTAAGGGATGCTGCAGCCCTCATGTGCTCCATCCCATGGTCCCCAAGCACCGTCTTAGCATTGAATTTGGCTCTTACACCAAGCAGGTGTTGAGGGTGAAGGCACAGATGTCTTCTGTGCAGGGGGCAAAGCAAGGCAGCCGTGCTTTAGCCTTGTTCAGAGCCAACACATGAGGATGGGACCAAACACCAGCCCTTTTCTCTCCAGGGTAGAGGGATGCCACAGGGACTGCTCATCCCATGCTGGATCCCAGAGTGCTGCGGGATGCTCACACGTTCAGCCAGAGCTGGGGCTGTGTGTGTGTGCAGGGAGGATCCGACCCCTTCCCCATGTGAGGCAGAGGCGAGACGGCGTGTGTGAACTCGACTTCACAAGACATCAAATGTGCTGCAGTCAGATGGAAATTGGCTCTCAGAGCTCATTTCTCCTGGCGCTGAGCAGCTCCCTGTTCCTGCTCCCCCCTCGGAGGGTGGATGGGCTGATAACGTGAGGAAGTGCCCGTTCCCCTCTAAGCCGTAGTGCCTGGGATCTCATCTCCAGGCTCGCTGACTATTTGCATTAATATTTACTTAACTAACCGGGAGCCCTCTTACATCCCAACCGCCTTTACTGTGAGGCTTGTGGGGGTGGTGGGACTGGCAGAGGCGTTTCTGGGCTGCCTTCTTTGTGCTCCGGGAATCTCCAACCCTCAGAAAAAAACCTCTCTTTGCCATAAGAATGGGCCCTTCTCAATTTACTTGAAAAGATGTCCCGGATTTCTGCCCAGGCAGGACCCTGCATTGTTCCCAGGCAGAGTTTCTGTGGGGGAGCTGGCTAATTTGCAGTATTTTACATATCTAATAAGTTGTTGTCAGAAATGCTTTTAAATCCCTGTAATATTTAATTAGGAGGCAGCTATTGGCATATTAGGTAGGAAGGGGGCTGTTTAATTAGCTATTGGTGAATTCATACCCATTAAGGTAATTAAGTTAGGTAAAAGCTGGAGGGAAGCTCCCATGCATGCATCTGCCCCATTTTGGAGCTGCTCTGGGATGCAGTGGGTTCGACCACAGTTGTCTGGCCTTGGAGTGGTGTGTACCCATCCAGGGCTTGCTGTTGGGCTTTCTCCCTCCATGGGGCGAAGGGAAGCCGTTCCCCATGGCAGGGACCATGCCCAGCCTGCAGTCCTCGCTGGAGCAGGATGTGTCCCGCCACAGTCAGGTCTCTGGCTGCCTCCCACAGGGCTCTGACATCTTGGGCCCATGACGTGCTTGTCTCCCAAACCTGGTATTTTTAATCTCTAAACTGAGCTGGGATCTGACAAAATATGAATCATCCAAGAAATGTAAGAGCGGGCAGAGTCCCTGGCAGACCGGGGGTGTATTTTTAGCCCATACGTGTTGGAATTTCACTGTTTCTTAGGGAAAAAAAGAGGTTTTCAGATCTGAGTGCCTTGCTCTGGTCATGCTGGGAGCCCTGCTACCGGGTCCACATTGCATTGCCTGCCTTGAAAATAAGGTTTTATGGCAGTGTGGGAGGACGAGGGTCAGGCTGTGCTGCACAGCCCCTGCTCGCCCCTCCCATTGCAGAGGAATATGCTGGGGGTCTGAGCCCTGCCCCGTGCCCACTGCCGAGAGCTCAGGGGTGCTGGCATGGGCACATGCATTCAGAAGTTGGCTGCTCACCCTTCTGCTGGCCTGGGCCAGCAGCCATGTCTTGGGGTACCAACATCTGGAGCTGGTCATGGTTGGGACACTCCTGGAAGCAGGGGTGTCTCTGGGGGCATCAGCACCCAAAGTTGCACCTGTAGCCTGGTCATGCTGCTGCATCCGTGCACATGTGCCAGCAGTGATCCCAGGCTGCCCTGAGATGGTTCCTGCTGCATCCTGTGGTGGGGTGCCAGTCTGTGATGCCCCTGCTGTGAGATGGGGCTCCCTGGCCACCCAGCTCCCTCCGAGGGGGCTGCTACCTGCTCATCTGTGCCTATGTGTGTCTCTCCCCCTCTGCAGGGTTTGCAGCCAGGACACTACTGTTTGGGAGATTTCATCCCCCTTTTAATGTTGGCAGTTGGAAGCTGGGGAGCCAGTAATGATGAAGGAGTGTAAATGTCAGCAGGAAACCAGCTTCAATCAGAACTGTTAAAAATAAACCTGCCAGGCCCGCTCTGGCAGGGGTAATCAGCCTCAACAGCTCCACTCCCCGGGTCCTAGAGCACGAACTGCAGCTGTGCCGAGCAGCGCTGGGCCACCCGAGCAGCTGCGCTGGAGGCTGGCTGCTACATGGGCAGATCCATCCCTGACCAGCAGCTCCCTTGGAGCTGGGAGGAGTGATCCCCCAAGGGTGCAGGGTCCTGTTCCCTCTCCCCAGACACACACCCTGGCTGGCTCTCCCCTTAGTGGGAATCCCCACTGCAGTCCCGGCTGGGCTTGAGCTAAGTTTTAAATGCAGCAATAGGTAGCACAGGAGAGGGATGTGGAGGCGAGCTGCTTCTGGTGTGTTTGTATTTTATTAGGAATCCCCACAAGCTGCCGGCTCTGGCATAGCATGGGTGGTGGTGGCGAGATGCTCAACCTTCATGAAAACACCTGTGACTGGGAAATGCCCATCCTCCCATCCCAGCTCATTTGGGTTGTTGCAGGAGATGTGGATGTGGCTGTTCAGGCACGTCTGCAGTGCAGGGCCAGCCTCGGGCTCACAGAGACAGTGCCCCCACCTGAAGTGAGATGCACTTGGAGCAGAGACCATGTTGTTAACCTCAAAGATAATTAACCTCAGGGCAGCTTGCAAATAGACGTGGGGACATGGGCCTGCTCCACCACTTGAGCTTTGATACGGAGGCGGTGGGAGAGCCCCAGGTACCCATGGGCTGGGGCTCCCCAGGCTGTGCCTTGCGGTCAGGCACTGCTGCCAGGCTCGCTGCTGTTCCAAGGTTCCATGCGTGTGTGTATCAGGGAGAGGTAGGAGGAGCATCCAGATGTGCCTCTGGAAACTCATCTCTGCCTCCCCAAAACAAGGAGCAGCTGCTGATGCCCAGCACAGGTGAGGTCTGTGGGCGGCAGTGTTTTATGACTGGAGGGGCTGCAGCTGTACTAACTGCTTGCAGGCAGAGGCTTCCCCAGACTCGAGGTGTGGTTTTGTGCCAGGGGCTCTTCAAAGAGCTGCTCCATGGAGGGAAGCCCCGTGGGCTGGGGTGCAGCTCCCTGTGGCATGGCTGTGACAGGGTGCTGCTCTCCCAAACCCTCTTGGGAGTGATGTTACAAGGGCAAGGGCAGCCCCCACTTGGGCCCAGCCTTGTGGCAGGGCTTTGCTGCCCTGCCAGCAGTTTTTATCCTAGCTTTGATGTGTGCCACACGGGATGGAGTCTCTTTATCTGCCAGTTGAATTTTCCCTGCTGTCTGCCCCTGCACTTGGTTCCCATGCTTGGGTACTCTTGCAGCCTCATGCTTGCTCTGCCCCATTTCCCACCCTCCTTTCCCAGTGGACCCTTCTCCTATCAGGGCTGTTTCCTCCCAGCCCTGTGTAAAATCACTTTTTTTTTTTTTTTTTCCCCCAGCTGCTGGGCTGTGTTTGAGATCTCCCATTGGTTCTACCCTGGCTGCCAACAGGGGCTGATACTTTTCACCCCACGATGCATCTCCCACCTTGCATCCCACTGCCAGCTCTGGGGTCACTCCCAGGCACTTTCAAGAAGCCAGGCTGAGATGCTGCTGGGGCAAGAGTTTTGCCTATCTTAATGTTAGGGCTAAGTGTTACAAGCCTTAAGGACCCATGGTCATGGCAGGGTGTCTTGACAAGTAACTCCAGCTGGGTCTTGCAAGGTTCAGCACTGGTTTTAGAGCATCCTCCAGGCCAGAAGGAGTTTGCTTTAGCCCTTCCCAAAACTGGCACCAGGGTTTAGAACTGCTATCCCAGGACCTGCAAAGCTGAGGAGCAGCATCACAGATCCGCAGCATCGCTCCTTGGCTCACCAGCCTGCACCAGATCTGGGACAGCCAGGACGCAATTCTCGGCTTGGCTCAGCCTCATTCACACCTCGGAGGAATCCAGGAGGGCCGGCAGGGCTGGCTTCACACTTATTAGCAATTAAAAGCCTCAGAGCCTGGGAGTCAATTAGCTCTGAGCTCAGCAGTGCTGCAAACCCAGGGGATGAGCCTGCTAACGAGAGCCTCAGCCAGCTCCCCACGGGGCTGGCTCGCAAGAAGAGCTGTTTGCTTTTTCATTTACACCTTGGATGAGTGTTGCTGCATGGAGTTTGGGGTGTCTTCTTGGGCACGAGCTGCCGGGCAGGGAACACACGCTGTGTGCTGGAGGGTGCAAGGCTTCCTGGCGCACAGGGCTGAGCCTGGCACCTGTCCCAGCAGGGCCCCCGTGCATGGGGTCATGGCGTGAGTGGGGATTGACCTTATCATAACCATCACAGGGCTGCACAGGAGGGTCTCGCTGTGGCACACTGCCATCTGCCAGAGGTAGAGCCAGATGTGGTCCAGCTAATGCCCACTGCTACCTCCCGGCTTGCTCTGTCCCAGGCTCAGGAGATGCTGGGCTGTGGTACCCAGTTTTGCAGAGCACCCCAGAATGTGCTGGGTCCCTGAGCCCTGGGATGATGCTCTGCCATGGGCAGTGGTTTCCTTGTGCAACAGGAGAGCAGTGGGGCGGTGAGCCGAGGGTGGGTTCACGGGGAGGCTGGTGGGGCCATGCAGCTCTGGGGAAAGGGATGTCTCTGCACCACTGATTTGCATCATGTTGGGAGCATGCTGGAAATGAGCCAGGTGATGCAAATGTGAAGCAGGTAGGTGTGTGGGCTGGAGCATAGCGTGGGAGCTGGAAAGAAAACATGCTTTGGTGGAGGGTTTCGCAGGGATTTCCCACTACTGGAGGGCGAGACAGAAGCAGAAGCATGAAAGGAGGGACGAGGAGAAGCTTGCTGAACACCAGGGCAGAGGGAACAGACTGAGAGGTGGTGGAAAGCAGGAATGGAGAAAAGCAGGAGGCCATGCGGTGACGGGGCCACCGGCTGGGTGTGGCTGTGTGCCTCGGCTCCCAGTGGCAGTGGGACATGGAGGCTGCAAGCTGGAGGTGCAGTTTTAACACCCCAATGTCCAGGCAGATGCTTGTTGGAGGGGATGAGCTCTCAGTGGGAGAAGAAGGGATAGGTGTCAGCAGGTCCCTTCGCAGGCAGTGGCTGGTTGGCTGCTCCCAGGTGAGTGCTGTGGGGCACCCCCTGCCCACCCCACCTCAGCCTCTGACAGACCACAGGGCACTGGGTGTGGTGAGTGCTGTGGCTCTCTTGAGGCACTTCAGGATGCTGGGGAGCTGGTGGCAATGCTTTAACCTCACATTGTCTCCCCTTCCCACGGATAAGGAGGTTGCAGGAACAAAGGGACAGTATGGAGAGGGGGCAGCGACAGGCATGCAGGGTTTGCAGCTTGTTATTTCACTTGTGTTTCCATTAAAGCTGCTGCTTTTAACTTGTTTCAATCTCTGAAGAGGCTCCAGGGTGGGTGGCAGATGCTTTATTCCCCCTCCCTCCCACCCTCTCCTCTTTTCCTTGGCCAGCTCCCCTTGTTCCCATAGCATCCCCCTTGGACTCGCGGAGGCTGAGTCCTGCGGCTCTGGCTTTGCAGCGTAGCCCACACGGGAGCTGCTCCTTGCTGGAGCTTGGACCAGAGCCACCACGCTGCACAGGCACTGCTTTGCGCAGAGAGCTGCTCGGCAAAGTCTATCTCATGCAAATGCCTTCCCCTCACAGATCGTCCTGCTCGTGATGGGGTGTTGCGTGTCCCTGACTTCCCCCGCACCCAAACAGGGGGCAGCTGGTGTCACCCGTGGCGCATGCACCCACGTGCCTTGGCAGCCCTTGTGCACCCCCTCGGCACACACAGGCACTGTGGTGGCACCAGCTGGTGTCAGTCACTGGTGCTCTGGTAGGGACAGCGGCCCAGGTCATGGCACGGGTCAGCAGCGTCCCTTTGAAGCTGCTGAGATTTATGCATGCCCTGAACTGTTTTGCTAAATCAGCACCACCACGCTGGGGCCGGGACTCTTCTCACTAACTGCTGCCACGAGCATATGTTGCATTTTACACACGCTCTGCTTGGCTGTCCAAGCAACAAACCTCTCCAGCTTTAATGTTTTGGGAAGCACCTCCACCTCCCGGGAGGGAAGGGGCCAGGGCCAAAGTCTGGAGTCAGCACAGCACTTTGGGAAGCCTTTCTCAAAAGAGGAGTGGCGTGAAGCATTGCTCCCTGGTCTGGCAGCATTCACCTTTACTCTGTGCTGTGTATGTGCTGGACAGGCAGAATTTGTTGATTGGGCTCGTGTCACTGAGGTCCACAGTCTGAGGTGCTCAGCATAACATCATGATGTCTAGAGTGTGTTGCCTTGCTCCAGTGAAGGATTGTTTTGTCCTTCTATGTGTATGGGCCTGTCAAGGATGAGTTCTGATCCATTGCTTTTGCTGGTTCTGAGATACCAAGAAATACTACTGCAAAAAACCTCAGATGGGGGTGGGGGGGTGCAGCTCTCCTAAGGGAAGTGATTATTTATTGTTGCTTGGACCTCGGTGGATGTGACCTGGTGTGTCATCCTGCCTGCCAAGAAGTTCTAAGGACTCTGGTCCCTTCGGGAGGACCATTCCATGGCCAGGAATCACATCACACCCCCGTGGGTGGTGTGTGAGCAGGTGATGAGGCCCTTGCACAGAGGAGGTGACCCCCAGGGCTGAGCAGCCTGTGGGACTCAGGAGCACAGGGATCCTGCAATTCACAGACTGGGACATGAGCCCTGCTTTCCAGCTAGGCTGAGGTAGAGGCACATGTGACAGTGCATATAGAGGCCAAACTCCCAGTGCCACCCGGGAGCAACGAGCTCTGCACAGGGCAGGAGAGGCCAGCGGTGGCTTTCAGGCTGCTATGGTGACTACAACAAAGATGCCTGGACCTCCTCATCTCTATAGAGACCTTCTAGGGACACCTCTATGCCTTTGCCTAGTGTATCACTGTGCCACAGAGATGTCTCCT
This sequence comes from Athene cunicularia, assembly GCF_003259725.1. Classification (NCBI taxonomy): domain Eukaryota; kingdom Metazoa; phylum Chordata; class Aves; order Strigiformes; family Strigidae; genus Athene; species Athene cunicularia. The sequence goes on from NW_020799105.1 coordinate 11,060,683, forward strand.
GTGCTAATACAGGTTGCTGCTGCTATCCTTGTCCCCTCTGGCTGTACCATCCCTGCTCGGTGCACCCTGTCCCCAGTACACATCAAGCCTGTCTAGGTCAGGAGGCAGTTTCTGTGGCTGCAGGTTGTGGTCTCCCCTAGCACGCTGCAGGCTGCGATACCCGGAGCCAGGAGGATAATGAGATCTTAATAGTCCAATTATATCCCATCGATTTACTCAGCACGTAATTGTTGGCGGCTGGGGCTGCCTGATGAAGCGCTCGCTCCGGCTGCCAGCGGGGAGGGTTGTGCTGCGCCGCCCAGCCTGGGATGCTCCTCGCAGCAACCAGCTGTTCCCCCTCCCCCCAACTTGCTGTGCTCCCCCCGACCCGAGGAGGGGCAGGGATAAGAGTGGCAGGCAGAGACTGGAGCAGGGACCCTGGCACCCTACCCTGACTGAGCAGAGGGTGCAGGCATCAGGCTGACCCCGGGTTGACATGCCCCACGCTGCTCTGGGGAGTAGAAGGGTTGTACATCTCTGCCTCCCACTAAAACAGGCTGACAGGAGAAGTGACTCCTGCTGGGTGACCGTCCGTGCTGGCTGAGCAGCAGCTGAGCCATTGGCCGTGCTTGGCAGCCTGCACTGGGCAGTGTGCTGCCTACCAGAGGTGTGCCCAGCTGGTCTCCTGGCAGCAGAAGCCAGATCCCGAGCATCCACCTGCAGGCATCCTTGCCGCAGCATGGCATTGCAGGTGTATCTGCGCTTTTCTTCATTTCCATTCTGATCTGGTTGTGGCTGGGAGTCCCATGGACTAACAATGCATAATTTAGAGGAATCACTCTTAGCTGTGATTTTAAGCCTGCCTTTGTGATTGTGCTGGTTATCCCTTGTTCTGGTGGTGTGAAAAGCAGCGAATAATGTTCCCTTTCCCTCTCGCTGTGCTGCTTTGGACCCTGTCCCATCTCCTTCCATTTCTGGCCCCTGCCGAGGTGCCATTTCCAGACACGCCATGATCTCTTTCCTCGGTGGCAGGGGCTCACACTGAGCCCACCGTGCTGCACCCTGGCTTATGTGCACCTGTACCTCAGTCTGCGATCCCACCTTGTCCTGTGCAAACGCCAGGCTCGCAGCGGGTAGCAGGCAACAGCAGGCAGCACGTAGGCTCCCCGTGACCTTGGGGATGGCAGAGTGAGGCGGGGTGGAGGGGGTGGGAGGTCTGTCTCGTCCCCCTCGGCCAGGATGGAGTGGTGCCGGCAGCTGGGCTGGCGGAGCCCATTAAAAATCAAACAGCCTGACGTCATGCTGTGGGCACGATGTGGGACCCTGAACCTGAGACGGGGCTGTGGGGCCCTGCTCAAGCCAGTGCTGGGGACCAAGGCAGGTGACACAGTGGACAAAACCCTGCCTTGTTACCCTGGCACCCTGCTAATGCAGCAGCAGGGCAGCTGCCCCGACCTCCAGCAAGCAGCTCCCCTGGGGGGGGACAGAGCCTTTGGGTCACCCTTCCATGGGTGCAGGGTCCTTGCTGCACTGGGGGCTTGTGTCCATCACCTCAAGTGGATCGTGTGGCTGGGACATGTGGGTGACACTTGTTTCGCCCAGTGCGGGGCTGTCGGTGGGCGTTGATGCTAGCAGAAGCGGTGGGTGCAGCTGCACCTCCCCTGCAGCAAGAAACAGGAGAGCAAAACCCCAGGGGGACTCTGGGCTGTCGGCCACTAATGCAAGTGCTGATTTAGTCTATTGATCTTGTGTAAGTGGAAGTTTTTCTGCTGCTTCACGCTCACCCTTGTCACCTGTCAGGAGTGGGAGACAGTGGCGTGAACAGCCATGGTGGCGAGGCAGCCGGGGTTCTGCCCGTCCCTCAGCCCTGGGCAGGCAGTGCTGGGACAAACAGCATGTGTGGGATGACCTGAGGGACACTGGGCTGCTTAATAGCTTCTGGTGTCATGGTCCTTGATGGTTAGTTCCTGGCAGACCCTTTGGCTGCATGCTGGCACAGCCTCCTCTGGCACAGCACCAGTGAGGCAACACTGAAATCCGGGGAGCAGCTATCCCAGCCCGAAATGCTGGTGCTGCCCAGGGCTGCGTGGCCTTGGTTGTGAGGGCAGCTGCCTTGTCTGATCAAGACTTGGTGGGCGATTGCTGTGGCTGAGCTGGTGCCTGCAGTGGCTGGTCCCAGTGCCAGTGGCACAGAGCTGCTGGGGGAAGCACCTGGCCCCTGAGCAGGACCTGCCATGCATTTTCATTGTGGGAGCTGCGGCCTGGCAGCAGCTGAAGAGTTAATGCCTTTGATCTGCCCCAGTGAGCAGGAGAGGGTCTGGGAGACCATCAGATGCTAATGTGTTTCCATTGTGGGAGCTGGGGAGGAAACAAATTAAAGAGGAGAGCAACCCCCTGTGCTTCACCTTCCTGGAGCCAGCAGCTGATCATCTGCATGTGGGTGCTGCCAGGGCGAAAAGCCAGTTGCCTGCTGCGGCGTGTCTCTGCAGCCCTCGCTGGCATGGCAGGGACATGTCACGGGCTGCGGCTTTCACCTGGATGGAGATGCCCCTGTGGCTACTGATACCAGACAAGATGGACCTCTGCACCCCGACACGGCCAGCCCCGGGGGACGCTGCCAAGCGGGGCTGCCTGGCGAGGGGAGCGCCGTGCCGGAGGGATGCCAGGCTGTCCTGTCGCTCTTGGCAGGCGGCGGGGGGCTTGGAGGACGTGGGGCCAGCGCCGCTGGGAAGCAATTACCTCCCTGCTGCGTCCAGCCCTAATCCCCTCACACGGCGCACGAGGAGCCAGCTCGCCAAACAAGGCTCAATCAGGTTAAAGTGTGAAGTCAGGATTAACCAAAAGAATGAGAGTGTGGTAATAGCCCCGGCCTCCCTGCCCGGTCGCCGCAGCCCTGCTGCGGCCCCCTCCCTCCACCCGCCCTCCAGCCCGCCGGGCTCATGCCGGGGAGATTAAGGCTGCTGGTTTGTTTGCCTGAGTGGGCTCCCCACTGGGAAGAGATGTCGAACAGTTTTGCTCGGGTGCCCCGCTAAGTGCCGGGCAGGGCGGCGCACTGGGGGGTTGGCTCCTGCCGCCGAGCCCCTGCCAGCCCCGAGGGAGCCGTACCCCACTCCTGGCTCCTCGCCGAGGCTCCCCAGGGATCGGCAGCCGTGGGCCAGAGGCTGCTGGCTGCCAGAAAAGCCAGTGCTGGGGGCACCTCCTGAGCCACCCTGCAGGTATTCCACCAACCATCGTGCACACAGTGGGGAGGATTCAAGCAGGGAAGCATTCAAAATCCCAGTCCCTGACCATGGCCACCCTCCATGCTACCCAGCCGGGGGGAATGTGTGTATGTAGCTTGGCCATAAGGCTTTTGGGGATGTGGAAGGAAATTGGGTGCCTTCCTTCTCCCCATGGACTGGAGCTGGCTGTTGCTAATTAACAGGCATCTGCTGGGTCAGAAACCCGTGTGGGAGATGAGCCTGGGGGCAGAAGGGGCTGGGCTGGGGCTGGCTTAGGAAGGGGGGAAAATGCAGCAGATTCTTGGGGAGCAAGTGGGGGCCCTGGTTTGCAGACAGGCTGCTGAGAGCTTCCCATTGGGGCATGCATGTGTGCTACAGCCTCCATGGAGTGTTTGCCCAGGGTGTTGGCAGTCCAGATGTCTGGCTCTGTCCTCTGGCACTTGCAGGGAGGAGGAGGCTGTGCATCCCCCATTGCCTGCTCACCCCTCATCATCCTTCCCCCTCTGCACCCGTGGGATTACTGGAGCCCTTTGCACCCTGTCCTGTGCAGGGAGAAACTCCAGCTCCATGGTCACCATGGCATGGGGATGGGAGGACAGCAGTGCTGTGGATGGGCCAACTGCTTGGGTATTCCCTGGGTTCTATATCCAGGAACTCTTAAACTTGGAGCTTTAGGAAAATACCTGGAAGTGAAACTGGAAAAGACAGAAAGGCAGCTGTGACAACAGGGCAGGGGCTGCTTTCTTTCCCCCTCTGCCTGTGCCCATCCACTGGCTTGGTCCCCAGAGGGGCTGTCAGACCTGTCAGTGCTTGTGGTCACCACTGCAAGCTGGCACTCCGAACGCGATGGCAGCAACACACTTGTATTTGGCGGGTTGCGAGGTGTCACCGGCACAGCCGCCGAGGGTGCCGCAAGCCGTGCGGTGGAGAGAGGAGAAGCCGTGCCATCTGCTGTTTTTTTGGCGCCAAAGTGTAAAGCAAACATAGCTGGGAGCTATGAAACACCAGGAGGGAAGGGGCCGTGCCTTGTTCCAATGCCGGGGCCCAAGGATCCCGCAGGCAAAGCATGTGTTTGTCCTGGTGTCGTCAGCTGTGTAACCATGCCGGCAATGTAAGCCCAGTGCCGGGGCCTTGCTGAAACCCTCGCATCCAGCGTCTGTCCCTCTTGGCTTCGGTACCCCCAACGGCAGCACTTGCATCGGTGACTGTCACAAAAAGCTGTGAAGGGGAGAAGCCTTGCAAAGTCAGTTGCAACCTTCTAGCAGCATTTCCCTTGTGAGCTGTAAGTGAGCAGCTTGCAGACAGACGCCTGGGTTTACTCCCCGGGCGCGCTGGGACTCCCATGTGCTGCGAGCGGAGAAACACAAGCAAGGTTTTCATAGGGGAACCAAACAAGCTGCAGGCTGGGGCTGCCTGGGCAGGCAGTGCCAGAGCTGTGAGGGGGTTTCAGAGCACTAAAGCATGGTGGGTGTTCCATGCTTGGCCACGCTGTGGCCAGTTTAATGTTGGAGGACAGGCAGGTGCCCAGACAGAGCATGATGCATTGAATGCAAGGCTAGGAAGAGCAGTGAACTTTTGGGGTTTCCAGAGGGTTTCCTATGGGGATTCCTTCCTATAGGAGCCAAAAGGGAAGAGGGGATTTGGGGCAATGATGTGTTTTTCTGAAGGGTCAGTGCAAGTCATAGGGGTCCCGGGCTCATGGCGTCCCCAGCAGAGGATGGGGAGGGAGCGTTTGCATCTGAAGGGATGCTGGCATGTCGCGGGCTGCTGCAGGTGTCGGGTCCTTCCCCTTAGGAGTGTGCGAGGCGACTCCGATCCTTCTGGGGGGCCTCGGCCCAGAGCCCTGGGAAGGGCTGGAGCGGGGCGGAGCAGGCAGCGCAGGCGGCCCGGGGCGGGCAGCCTGGCAGTGCCGCCGCGCGGGTAGCAGTGAAACTGCGCCTGCCGCGCACCGGCTGCTGGCGGGGGAGCGGGGCTTTACCCTCCCCGGGAGCCCGGGCCTCTCCAAGGTAGGCATCTCTCTCTCTCTGCTCCAGCAGCGGTGCTTTGCCAGCCGAGTTTGGATCCCCAGGAACGAGACAAAGCAATGCAGCAGCCCTTGCGCGGTTAATACGGTGTCAGAGCGATGCAGCAGCCCCTGCACAAGGTGTGCAGGGCACAGGGGCTGGTGCATCAGTCTGGCACCATGTGGCAGCTCCTTGGTGGCTGGGCATCCCACTGGAGGGCTGGGCAAGGCCACGGTTCTTGGGTTTTCCTTCTTCTCATGCATCTGTGCAAGCGATGCTGGTGTGTCCCTCTGGCAGCGTTTCCCCGTTGTGGCAGTGAAGGTTTTATCTGGGGTGAAGTCCCAATTTGGAGATCTCCAGCTCTTTTGCAGGCAGCTTGTGGGCCATGCTGAACCTGTTTTCTGGAAGAAGCAAGGACACAGGGGAGGCTGGGGGCAGGGCGGGGAGCACAGATGCTGTGCCTCTGTCCTGACCCAGCCCAACTGCCCTGGGATATCAGTAGTGAACAGGCTTCATTATGCTGAAGCACACCTGGTGAGCACTGAGTGTGAAATACTGGCATCCAGGGACACCCCAAACCATCTCTTGGGGCTGGAATGAAGAGTGTCTGCATGGCCTGTGTAATGCTCCGGATGCTTAATCTGTGCAGGATGCTCTGGTCCTGCTCCAAACTCACCCATGGACTTGCTGCATAGAACAAATGCCACATCATGCCTCAGTTTCCCTGTGCCAGGAGGGAGCTGGGGACTTGGCCTTATGCCCCATGGGTGGCTGGAGCAGGGCTGTGATGGTGTGGGGCTGGGTGCAGGCACCTGTCAAGCTCAGAGGAGCTCCTGGCCCTTGAAGTGGGATAGGGAATGGCTGTGTGGGAGCCATGGGGCACAAACACAATAGGCACGTCCCCTCAAGGATGGGGTGAGTTGAGCCAGTCCACTCAGACTCTGCTTGCAGTGAGATTTTTGGCCTTCATGGTTATTAAAAGCCAATGCAGGCAAAAGGGGGAACCGACCCACTGCCAGCCCTGCCACACAGAACCTGGCCAGCCTAGCGCGCCCTGGCATTGCAGAGCAGGTGATCACACAGACAATGCCCTGTAGCAATGAAGTAATTAATGACCCGATTATTTGTGCCCTCTAAAGTGCAGGGCAGGCTCCATGGGAATGCCTGCTGGAGCCACTAAGTGTAATTACCAGTTAATCAGCAGGGACCTGTAATTATAGCAGTCAGAGGCTATTTAAGTACAGAGGGTTTTCCTAGCGCTGTGCCCTGCTGCTCTGCTAATCAGAGCTGGGGACAACCTGGGGAGCTTCAGCCACTTGCAGCCACCATGAATAGAGCCAAACTTGCCTCAGGATGGCCAGCAGGGCAGTGGGCAACCAAGGACCTGAAGCCAAATCACAGTTTTCCAGAGCCTCTGGGGGATGACTGAGTGCCGGAGCATGCCCCTGCCTGTGGATGCCTTGGTCCTGTGGGGCATCGTGTTTTGCAGGCACCGTTCATTTTCCTTCCTGCCTCTTTCTTCTGCAGGGACCTGAGTGAGAACTTCATCCAGGCTATCCCCAGAAAAGCTTTCCGTGGGGCCACTGATCTCAAGAACCTGTGAGTCCCAGCAGATGGGCATGAGGGAGTTTGGGGTCAGGTCCAGTGGGTGGCATTGGGACCCACCAGTCGCCTGGGCTGTCCCAGCAATGTTCTTTCTGTCTTTCTCCTGCAGGCAGCTGGACAAGAACCAGATCAGCTGCATTGAGGATGGGGCTTTCCGTGCCCTGCGGGGGCTAGAGGTCCTGTAAGTGGTCAGGGGCCAGCTGGAGCCTCCAGCCTGCAAGCACCATGTGGGGTGAGGGTGTCCCTGGGTGGTCCCCACTCACCGAGGCACTACAGGGACATCCCCAGCGTGCCATCTCACCCTGGTCCGGAGGGGGGGCTGAGCAGGGGTCTGGTATCACTGCAGCAGGTCTGTGCTCCAGGGCCTGATCCTGCTCAAGGGGGTCCACCTGACTGCAGCTGGCTGTGGAGGGAAGAAGCCTGGAAAGGGCAACAAGCCCTGCCCGGGGGTTTGAGCTGTCCCCATCCCTCACCTCACCATCCATCCACCCTGTGTCAGGGGGGGCGGAGCGGTGCTGCTGCTGCCAGGGATTTGGTGCCCCCTAGACCATCTCACGCTCTCAGTTACTGCCTGGCTGCCCTGACCTGCCCCCTCTGCCTTCCTGCAGGACTCTGAATAACAACAATATCACTTCCATCCCCGTGTCCAGCTTCAACCACATGCCCAAGCTGCGGACGTTGTGAGTGCTGGGGCCCCCCGGGTTGGAGTGGAATGTCCCCAGCTCTGCTGCCAGTGCTGGCAGCTCAGCAGTGCTGGGACAGCACTGTGGGGAGGGGATGGAGGGGACACCCATGCAGAATTTCCCCAAGAACTGCCAAGCAAGGTGGCCTTGGCAACTGACACAGATACTCTCGGGCTTGTCCATGTCCCACTCTGTATGCCCCCAGCCTTTGGGATAAGCCAGGCTGGGGCATCTGGAGGGCAGTGGGGTGGGCAGGAGCCATCCCATGGCCTCTGACTGCCCTGTGTGCCTGCAGCCGCCTGCACTCCAACCACCTCTTCTGTGACTGTCACCTGGCCTGGCTCTCGCAATGGCTGCGCCAGCGCCCTACCATTGGGCTCTTCACCCAGTGCGCTGCTCCAGCCCAGCTCCGTGGCCTCAACGTGGCTGAGATCCAGAAGAATGAGTTCAGCTGCTCCGGTGAGAGGGACAGGGGAGGCAGCGGGTGCCAGGGTAGGGACACAGACTGGGGGGAAAAAGCCTGTCCCATCGATCCGGCCCACCTCTGCTCCCTGCCATGTGCCCTAACTCAGAGTCTGGATACACACTGTGGGCTTGGCTCAGGTCAGCACAGTCCCTATCAGCGTGACAAAGGGTGCATCGGTCTGTGCCCTTGGAGCTGCCATTTGCATGGGGTTGGGGTGCAGCAGGGCATTGTGCACCTGTTCAAGGGTGCCATGAGCTGTCCCAGCACACCAAGCTGTCACCAGGGTCCCTTCCTCGGGACATAGCTGCCACATGTCCCCCTGGCCCAGCTCTTTGTCATTTCTATGGTGGTTGCTTCCCCGGCAGGACAAACGGACCCGGCACGTGCCCAGCTCTGCAGCTTGTCCTCTGGCTCCTGCCCGGCCATGTGCACTTGCAGCAATGGGATTGTGGACTGTCGAGGCAAGGGGCTGACGGCCATCCCTGCCAACCTGCCCGAGACCATGACAGAGATGTGAGTACAGCCCCTCACCACTGGGCTCCGGGTGGCTTGAGCCAGTGGGGACATGGGGGCAAGCCCCATGGCTTAGCCACCTCACAGGGCGGCAGGCCTTCCTTGCCCTTCTCCCATACTGCCCAGACTTAGCCCTGGATTTAGCTGTATTAAAAATGTAAATAGAGAAATAATCTCCTTAGGGGAATCCAATTACGGTGCAAAGCCCCCATTGGGACTGCGCGTAAAGCGTGTGGGTGGCATTGGGTGTCCCCAGACCCAGCGTGCTGGGGAGGAGGAGGTGATCCCCCCACCCCAGCCAGCATGGTTGCCCCACCCATGGCACTCCTCCCCAGTGGAGAAAGTCCTGATCACAGCCTGCAAGTTGTCCCTGGGGTGAATGGTGCCACTACACGGGGGTAACCTATTGCCAGCTTGGGTGTCTTGCAGCCCCCCAGCCCTGTCAATGGGGTGCTGGGGCTCTGCCAGCCCTACAACACTCCTCTTTCCCCCTTTTCTGTGTAGACGCCTGGAGCTTAATGGCATCAAGTCCATCCCCCCAGGTGCCTTCACCCCCTACAAGAAGCTGCGGAGGATGTAAGTGTGCAGTCCCTAACAGCTCACACCAAAACCCAATACCCTTCACCCTGCTAGCCACTGCTGTGACCCCACAGCCCCCCACTCCAACAGGCATGGGGCATTTGCTGTGACATGGGTGCTCCACATGGCAGCACGGGAAGGGGGTCTTGGATACCCCCAGCTCTGTGTATCGGGTGATGGGGGTGGTCTCCTGGACCAACTGGGAGGATGGGTGCATGGGGCAAAAGAAGAGGAGACCAGTCCACCTTCTCCCTTTGGTTTTCAGAGACCTGAGCAACAACCAGATCTCAGAGATCGCCCCTGACGCCTTCCAGGGGCTGCGCTCGCTGAATTCCCTGTAAGTGCTCACACCGGGGTGTGTGGGGTGGACACTGCACCCACTGAACTGTTCCCACACTGCTTCCCCCATCTCTCTTACACCAGCCTTTCTCTCCCAGGGTGCTGTATGGCAACAAGATCGTCGACCTCCCCAAGGGCGTCTTCGGGGGACTGTTTGCCCTGCAGCTACTGTAAGGCTCCAGCGGCTGGGTGGGATGTTCTGCATGAACACCAGGAAGCAGGGATGCGGTCCCCAACACTCATGGTGCAGTGAGGGGGTCCCTAGGTTCACCTGCTTCCTTCCCTGCCAGGCTTCTTAATGCCAACAAGATCAACTGTGTGCGGGCAGATGCCTTCCAGGACCTGCAGAACCTCTCGCTGCTCTCGCTCTATGACAACAAGATCCAGAGCCTGGCCAAGGGCACCTTCACATCCCTGCGGGCCATCCAGACCCTGTGAGTACCCATGCTACCTATGACGCCTGAGCAGGCAGGTTCCTGGGGGGAAGCATCTGGGTCGGTAGCCAGGGCTGGAGGTGGTGGTCACCTGCTGTCCCTGGCACAGGCACCTGGCCCAGAACCCTTTTGTCTGTGACTGCAACCTGAAGTGGCTGGCGGACTTCCTCCGCACCAACCCCATCGAGACCAGTGGTGCCCGTTGCGCCAGCCCCCGGCGCCTGGCCAACAAGCGCATCGGCCAGATCAAGAGCAAGAAGTTTCGCTGCTCAGGTGAGAGCCATCCCCGTCCCCATCATGGGCGACCTGCAGCATGACTGTCCTCAGCTCTGCCCCAGCCTGGTGTCCGTGTGCTCAGGGTGCTGATGTGGTTTTTTTTTTTCCGCAGCCAAAGAGCAGTATTTCATCCCAGGTAAGAGGAGAAGCCACACGCGTGTATGCATGGTGCCCTTTTGGCCACAGTGCCTGTGGTGGTGGTTGTGCCAGAGCCCTGCAGTCTGGTTTGGCAGGACCACGCTGCATTTCCCATCATTTCTGGTTGCTGAGTTCCCAGGTGGCACAGTAACAGAAGCACTGGGTACCAGGACGTGTTGCAGCATCTCCCATCATGCTTTATTCAGATTGGCACAGAGGTGCCCCCAGGGTCTGGCTCTGGTTGAGAGAGGGGAGAAGATGGTAGGCAGCACAGAGCCCCATGTACCCAGGCTAAATATCCTTGCAGATAAGCTGCTTTGGGCACAGGGAGGAGTAATATGTGCATAGCAGCTGGGATGAAGGGAGCTGGGGAAGAGATGGAGCCCAGCTCAGGGTGTGGGAGGATCAGAGGAGGGGACAGCAGGTGCAGACCCCATGCCTCTGCCCACGGGAGCCCACACTGCCCTCGCTGACATGCAGGGACAGAGGATTACCAGCTGAACAGTGAGTGCAACAGCGATGTCATCTGCCCCCCGAAGTGCCGCTGTGAATCCAATGTAGTCGAGTGCTCCAACCTGAAGCTCACCAAGATCCCGGAGCGCATCCCACAGTCCACGGCCGAGCTGTAAGAGCCTTCTCCCTCGCACTTTGCTTTCCCTCCTGCAGCCACAGCATCACTGGCACTGGGGTTTGGCTCAGAGTTTGGTCTGTGCCAGGCCTTTTGCAGCCACCTCCTGAGCTCTTCTCCCTGCTGCCCATTCCAGACGCTTGAATAACAATGAAATCTCTGTCCTGGAGGCCACCGGCATCTTCAAGAAACTCCCACATCTAAAGAAAATGTGAGTATTGGGCAGGTACAGTCCCTTCAGGAGTGGCCAGGGGCTGGGAGGGCTCATGGGGGTACTGATGCCAGGGCAGACTGGGGTGTGAAATGGGGACAGTTCCCAAGCTGAGGGTCCCCTGAAGGACTGGGCATCGTGGGATGCTCAGTGGGACCTGGGGGAGGTGAGGTTCAGGACGAGGTCAGGGCAGAGCCCCCCATCCCACCCTGCTTTCCCTTCTCCACAGCAACCTCAGCAACAACAAAGTGTCAGAGATTGAGGATGGAACATTCGAGGGGGCATCCTCAGTCAGCGAGCTGCACCTCACCGTCAACCAGCTGGAGTCTGTGCGGAGCGGCATGTTCAGGGGCCTGGACGGACTGAGAACCCTGTGAGTCCCCACTCTGCCAAGGGCACAGGGACATCCCTGCTCCTTGCTCCCCTGTCCCGCCTGTGATCCCAGTCTGCCACTGTCTGCCCCACTGTGGGGACAGCTCGGGTGTGCATTACCCATCCTCTGGCCTCATCCAGAGCAGGGGGGGCGGGGGGGCAGGTTTTTGCTGCTCAGGGACTGGCTCAGGCTCATCCTGCTGCCTGACAGTGAGGTGGGCACAGCCTGGGCACTGCTGAGGTGGGTTTCCCCTGTGGCACCCATCCAGGTCGTTAGGTGCCCTTGTCCCCTTCCCCCTGTAGGATGCTGAGGAACAACCGCATCAGCTGCATCCACAACGACAGCTTCACGGGGCTGCGCAATGTCCGCCTGCTCTCCCTGTACGACAATCAGATCAGCACCATTGCACCGGGTGCCTTCGACACGCTGCAGTCCCTCTCCACGCTGTATGTCTCAGGCCCTGGGGGGGATGCTGCCAGGCTGTCCCCATTGCATTGGGGGGCTGCAGGGGATCCCCTTGCCCAGTGACTGCTCAGGTGATGCCCTCACACTCCCTCCCATGTGCAGGAACCTGCTCGCCAACCCCTTTAACTGCAACTGCCAGCTGGCCTGGCTGGGGGACTGGCTGCGCAAGAGGAAGATCGTGACGGGGAACCCGCGGTGCCAAAACCCCGACTTCCTCCGGCAGATCCCACTCCAGGACGTGGCTTTCCCCGACTTCAGGTGTGAGGAAGGTAACTCACGGGCCCCACGGCGCCGGGGGCAAGGGGGGACCAGGCTGCTCTTCCTGAGCTGGCACCATGTTCCCTCTTCCAGCACCGTCCTTGCTCCCGGGATGTTTGACAGTGCCCCGTGGCAAGCTGGTAGCTCAGGGGGTCCCTCACCTCAACCTGTTAACACCTTCCCCTTATGATGTCCCTTCCTGGTAACCAGCCCTTAGGGCTGCACTCAGATGTCCATGAGAAGCTTTGAAGGTGGGAGAGGAGTTTGCATCCATGGCACCGCGTGGCCCTTGTACATAGTCAGGTCTGTGCTGGCAGACACTGTGCCCTGGGTGCTGGCAGGAGCAGATGTGTAGGCAAATCCCATGGGGGTTTATCCTGCTCCTTCCCTCCTTCCCTTCCCAGCCCCGCACACACGCTGGAGCTGGGCATATGGAGAAGGCGGGGAGTGCTCATGTTGAGAGAAAAGCCTTTTTAAAATTTTTTTTAAATTTAGAAAAGCTTTTGAGCCCTCTGGAAAATATTTACAAACAAATCATCATTTCTTCTGCTTTCCCTCCTCCACCACGTCAAAGACTGAAGGGTTGCATCCTGCGCCTTTCCTAACGGTGCGAGAGAACATACGGTCGTCCCGGGGACGCCTCTCCCGTGGGAGCCCAGCGCCGTGGCAGGGAAGGGGAGCAGTGCCAGCTCCTCCGGCTGCTCGGCACAGGCACTGCTCCCTATAGCCTGTGTCTGGGAGATGGGTGAAGGAGGTTATTTCAGAAGGATTTGCAGGGCTGAGACCCTTCTTCCGTGCCCTCCTCTCCGCTGTCCCTGGGACTGGATTTCTACTTGAAAATGGTGAAAATCAGAGCAGCCTTGAGCTGGCTGGTTGCATCCATCCTGGTGGGACAGGCAGTTTATGGGCTCAGGAGAGACTCCTGTACGCTGACTCTCAGCCAGGCTGAGGCTATTGCCTGCTAGTGGGTTGCCTGCAGCACCCCGCTTTGGGGGCGAGGGGAGATGGTTGGCATGGGAGAGGAGCAGTTGTAGGCGGGCACAAGGCATCGAGACCAGCCTCATACAGTGCCTGAGGGCTGGGCCCTGGTGGCTTTGTGACTCTCTGTGCCTGGTGCAGGTCAGGAGGAGACCAGCTGCATCCCCCGGCCCCAGTGCCCACAGGAGTGCACCTGCCTCGACACCGTTGTCCGCTGCAGCAACAAGCACCTCAAGGCCCTGCCCAAGGGGATCCCCAAGAATGTCACAGAGCTGTGAGTGGTGGGCGAGTGCCCAGGTTCTCCCTTGACTGGCAGTCATCCCCCTGACTGCCAGCGACTTTGCAGCTCTGGGTGGGGAGGGTCTCGGCTGTGGCGTTGCAGGTGTCAGGGCAGAGATGCTCCCTCCCACACCCCCATCCTGGAGCAGGACCCCCACCCAGCCAAGGGACACTGTCCAGCCCCAACCCCAACAAGGGGCTCTCTGGTGACTCAGGGCTACCAAAGGTGATGTGCAAAGGGTGTTGTCACCCTTTGGGAGGGGATGGGTGGGACAACCACCCCCTGCAGCTGCAGCCCCCACACAGCCGTGCAGCCTAGGGCTCTGTGGTCCCCAGCAGCCTGCCATCAGCAGCAGGGACAGGGCCACCCTGTCTCTGCCAGCTCCTCAGCCCCTCTCTCCTGTCACCTCTCGCCATGGCTGTGGGGATGTTCTTGGCAGCCCCAGCTCCAAGCACATGGGCAACAGGATGTGGTTTGCCTGGGATCAGCCACCCATCACCGTGTGTGTCAGGGAGATGCCCAAACAGCCACGCCAGGTCTGGATGTGCGGGCACCGTGATGCCTGTCACTGTGAAAGGGGCTCTGCACCTGTCTGGGGTGGGGGATGGCAGCAAGTCCTGTCTGCAGGGAGTGTAGGCACTGGTTGTGCACATGCATATGTATACCACCCCCTCGCACCCCTGCGCTGTCTCGCACACCCCTCCCCTCTCTACACCCTCCGCTCTCTCTCACACATGCCTTGGGAACGGTTACGGCCGCCCACGCTCACATCGGATGTGTAAATGTAGCACATGGCTGGTGTGCTCACACACGCAGGCTGCTGGGAGACTGTCCCCGGGGACCCGCATGTAGAGCCCTTGGGTGTGCTAATGCACTTGCACACTGACTCCTCCACCAGCCCAGGGGTCCCCAAAAGCCCCACAGGCCCGGGTGCCAGGAGGGAGGTGATACTGGAGATGCTCTTTGCAGCCTGAAATCCAGGGGCGTGCACAGGAGAAAGGAGGGCAGAGGGAGGGACCTCTGGCTTCTCAGCCACCTCGAGGTGCTTTTGTTCTCCTTTGCAGTTACCTGGATGGAAACCAGTTCACTCAGGTCCCAGGGCAGCTCTCTACCTTCAAGTACCTGCAGCTTGTGTAAGTAGCCAGGAACAGGAGCCCAGGTAGCCAGTCTCACTGCTGGGGCCTGTGGGCAAGGACGGGGTGTGTCCTCACGGTGTGTGATGCTGAGGAGGGGCCTGGCAGTGTGCAGGGACCCCTGACATCCCTCTGTGTCCCCCACTCTGCGCCAGGACACAGCTGACTGGCAGTGATGCTCAGCCCTGGGTGCTCACAGGTTCTGCAGGCGTTGGGCATGGGGCAGAAGGAGGACAGTAGCATTGCTGCCATTACCCTGTGTGACAGCCCTTGGAGGCCATGCCATGCTGCTGTTCACACCCCATTGCAGCTGAGCAGGCAGGGGAGCAGCAAGGGGGGTCAGGGCCCAGCTGGCTCCAAACCCTGGGGTCTGTCTTTTCCAGTGATCTGAGCAACAACAAGATCAGCTCCCTGAGCAACTCCTCCTTCACCAACATGAGCCAGCTCACCACCCTGTAAGTGTGGTCCCTGCAGCATGCCACCCCGGGCTGCGGCCCAGCTGAGCTGCGGGGGACCCCAAAGATTGGGAGGTGCTGGGGGCACCAGGGTCTCCCCTCTCCACCTGGGTGAAGCTGTGGTTCAAGCTGGAGCTCACACAGGGGGAGTGTGCAGCCCAGGGTGGGCTTTGTGCAGCACATCTAGCAGTGCCCCTGGTGCTGTGTTACCTCCTTCTTCCCTTCTGCAGGATCCTCAGCTACAACTCCCTGCAGTGCATCCCCCAGCTGGCCTTCGAGGGCCTCCGCTCCCTCCGACTGCTGTAAGTGGTCCTGCTCACAGCCCTGCTCGGCCCCTTCTCTACTTGCTGCCTGTGTCCTCTGTGTCTGCTTGGAGCTGGGCACAGGCGGGTGGGCAGGGTATGGGCTGCAGAAGGAGCAAGGGGAGATGCATCAGCCTCTTGGAGCAGATGGTGCATTTGCAACACAGTGTGGTGAGGTCCAGCTCTGTCACCCACACCTGGACCCATGGGCTGGGGGCAGCCCAGCTGGTCACAGTCCTTGCTGCCCACGCTGGAGCCTCAGACATCGCAGGACCCTCTGTTCTCTGCAGGTCTCTCCATGGCAATGACATCTCCAGCCTGCCTGAGGGCATCTTCGCAGATGTTACCTCCCTGTCCCACCTGTGAGTATCTCCCACTCTGCAGGGCTCAGGGCTGGACACAGGCTTGGGAGACCTTTAAAAACCACAGGGCTGAGTGCACCTTCTCTGGGAACTGAGCTGCCTCCTCTCCCCTAGGCCAGTAGCTGGGCCAATGTTTGTGGGGCAGTGCTGTGCCATGCCTGCCCTCCCCATGCTCCACCTCCCAGTGCTGCTGGCATGGCCCTATGGTCCTCGCTGGAGGTGAAGTCCCCTCCCGACCCCACCAGGTCACCGGGGTCTTCTAGCATGCAAGATCAAGCCATGCAAGATGCTGACACAGCTGTGGGTTGGCGGGGCTGCTCTGAACCCTGGCAGCTTGTCATTAGCCTCCTGCCAGGGCGCTTCCCTGCAGCCCCCCCCG
>NW_020799105.1:11076792-11086584 GCF_003259725.1 Athene cunicularia
CCCCCCCAAATCTCTCATCAAGCATCCTCCTGCCAGTGTTTCAGCCTCTCTTTGAGGGATCCTGTACCCCAGGAGCAGAGCCCCATACCCACCACCTGGACTGGGGGTTCAGCTTTGGTCATGGTGACTTTTCAGTCCCTTTGTCTCTGCTAAGCTGTTCCCACTCACTGCCTGGTGGCCAGTCCTGCTCCTGGCATCCTGGGGGTCTCAGGCTGTTCCTCCATCTTGTGGAGAACATCTTGATTTCCAGTCCTGCCCTCCCTTTGTTTTTTTGGGAGCAGCACTGCTCAGTTTGGTCTTCCCTGGCTCTTCACGATTTCCCTTGCCCAAGGGCAGTGCTGCCTTTGCTGCTACAAGCCGGCGCTGCTGGTTCCCGCAGGGCTGAGCTGTGTCAGCAGCCGGCGCTGTCGGTGCTGTCGACCAGGTTTGTCAGCCCCAGCAGATCTGCTGTCCCTACCACCTGCTTTCTGGGCTGCCGCCTCCTTCCGTCCTCAGAGGTGCCGATCACACTGGCCCTCCATCACCTCTGACCTTTGCAGTGAAGGAGGATGCAAAGAGGCATCCAGCCTCTCAGCCTCCCACGATATCGGCTGTTCCCTGCCCTGCTCTGCTGTGAAGCAAAGCAACTCTCCTTTATCCTCCTCTTCTCTCGGAGCAATTCCTTACTCTCCCCTGATGCTGTCCCCATGAGCTCTGGCCATGACCCACTGCTTGTCCCCAGCAGCCCAATCCTGTGTCCCTTGCCTGGCAGGCTTGTGCAGCAGAGCCCAGGCTGGCCCTGCAGCTCCCGTGCAATGATCCTGTTTCTGCACAGCCTCAGGGTGCTTTGCCTCGTTTGCACTGGTCCCAGGCAGCTCTGCCCAAGTGCTGGAGAGGGACTCCTGAGAATTTCTGTGTGGGCAGCGGAGGAGAGCCCCAGCACGGAGCCATGGGGCACCATGCGGGCTGTGGGGCTGGCAGCAGGGTGGTCTGACTGGGCAGTGGTGTGGGGCCGTGTGCTTCAGTCCTCCCATCGCAGGCAGCACCTCTGGTGGGTCAGAAATGGAGGAGCACTGGGTCCCCCCATCACGTGGCAGCCCAGTCAAGTGAGGGCACTGTGTCCAGTCCCAAGGTCTCCAAGCCCAGTTTCCTCTGTGGGGCAGCAGGTGCAGTTTTGCCTTTCCCCTCCCTGCAGAGCCATTGGGGCCAACCCCCTGTACTGCAGCTGCAACCTGCGCTGGCTCTCCAGCTGGGTCAAGACAGGGTACAAGGAGCCAGGCATCGCCCGCTGCGCTGGGCCCCCTGACATGGAAGGCAAGCTGCTGCTCACCACCCCTGCCAAGAAGTTCGAGTGCCAAGGTGAGAGGTGTCTGCGCTGTCTGTCTGTCCATCTGTGCCCTCCTCAGGCAGGACAGCAGGCGTCACGGGGAGCTGGGTGCCTCCTGCCCTGCACCCAGCAGAGTGGTGCTCCATGAGTCTGGGGGATTCTAGAATTTCATCCACTGAGGTGCCTTGTGGATGAGGGGGACCAGGATGCTTCTGTCTCCTTACCTGACTGGTAACATGTTCCTGGTAACCAAGCAAGCACATGTCTGTCCCATTTCCTGGTGCACAGCCCCTCGGTGGGGCAAGCTCTGCTCCCAGCTGTGGCTGGGTCTCTGCCTCCCATGTTGGTGCCCACAAATGGATGCCTCCCCATCTCTCCCCACACTGACGTCCATCTCCACACCTCCTGTCCCGCAGGCCCGCCCTCCCTGAGTGTCCAGGCCAAGTGCAACCCCTGCCTCTCCAGCCCCTGCCAGAACCAGGGCACCTGCCACAATGACCCTCTCGGCTTCTACCGCTGTGCCTGCCCCAGTGGATACAAGGTACCCTGGTCATAGGGATCCCCAGCATGGGGGTCCCTATCCCTACAGAGGGGCAATGGGCAGTGCAGGGGCTCTGCTGTGTCCCCGGGGCTTGCTGCCTGCAGGACCATCCCCCCTCCCTACACACAGGGCAGGGGGCGTGGGACATGGTGCTGTGGCACCCTCCTTGCTCCCACCTCTCCCCCTTTCCCCAGGGCAGAGACTGTGAGGTGGCGCTCAGTGGTTGCTCCTCCAACCCCTGTGCCAACGGGGGGTCCTGCCAGCCCCAGGATGGGGAAGGAGCTGGGTTCAGGTGAGTGTTGGGTGGGAACCCACAAAAGATGGTTGTGTGGGCAGCAGCGTGCAGCCCAGGCATCCCACAGACATAAATTCTGATGCTTCCTTCCTCTCCTGCATGTTCCCTGGGGGATGTAGCTGGGATATTGCATTCACCCAGCAGATCTAGCCCATGCTGCCTGCTCTCTGGAGCCCTGCCTGCACCTCCTGCCAACACAGACCCAGCAGGGCTGAGTGCTGGCTCTGCTTCCCCATGCCCCCCAGCCCTGCAAGATCCTGGGCTGAGGGTAGGGGGGAGAGGGGGTCTTGTCACTGTGGGAGTTATGAGGAGGCAGAGGGCAGCAGGATTTGGGGCTGGAACCCAGCTGCTACAGCAGGACTGGCAGTGCAGGGTGGGGCAGGATGCAGCCCTGGGGTCACTGCTGCTCCCTGCATGGCTGCCATGGCCCCACACAACCCTCACTACCCTGAATACTTCAGCCCTTTCCAGGAACCAGGGCTCAATTAGTGGCTGAAAATAGATGGTGGGCTGCACAGCTGCCTGCCCCCCCTCCCTGTGCTGAGTGGCCTCTCAGCCCGTTGTCGTGGCAACTCAGCATCCTTGCTGTGTGCTCCATGTGGGGCTGCCACCCTCCCCTGCGCCCACTGTTCAGCAGGGGGGCACCGAACCCTGCTTCCTGGAGCCTCTTGGCATGCACACACACTCCTTGATAACGTCCTGTGCTGGCATTTTTGGGGAGATCACCCCAAAATGCTCCATTTCCCACCCCCTAACACTGCTCTATGTCCTGCGGCAGGTGCCTGTGCACAGCGGGCTTCGAGGGCCCGAGCTGCCATGCTGCCAGAGACCCCTGCAAGGAGCACAACTGCGAGAACGGGGCCTCCTGCGTGCCCAGTGCCACCAACTACACCTGCCTGTGCCCTGCCCACTACACAGGTACCCAGCATGAGGGCCAGCCACCCCCAAACCTTGTGGGCCTAGCAGAGGAATGTGTCCAGTGCTTCTCCCTTCTCAGCGATGAGGGCAGATAGCTCCTCTGCCTGCTGTCCCAGTGCACATCACCATGGTCTCTGGGCCCAGCCACTTCAAGTGTTGGTACACCCAGCTGAGGCCCCTACCTTGGGGCACCCTTAGTACCTGGATCAGGCAAGAGCTGCCTCCGTCGGAGCAGAACCCTGTGCCCGTGGCAGTATGAGCTGCAGGCTCAGCAGTTCCCTGCCTTGAGCCGAGCCCCCCACAGGCTCCCCCTGCCTTGCGACACCAGGGCTGCCTCTCTAATCCTGGAGCTGCTGGGCACCCCACAGCACCCCTTCTTCTGCCCTGCAGGGGATTTCTGTGAGCAGCCACTGGATTTCTGCTCGGCCGAGCTCAGCCCATGCCACCATGGCTCCACCTGCATCTCCACCAGCCAGGGGCCCAGGTGAGCCCCCCCCCTCCCCAAACACCTTTCTCCCAGCTACCTGGTAGGGGAGATTTGCTTTTGGGGGCTGTCACTCACAGGCTGGTGAGAGGGGCATGGGTAGGGGGATACCAGAAGGAGCAGTCACCCACCAACACTGGGAGTAAGGAAGGGGCAGCTATGAGCCCCCTGCTTGCCCCAGGTGCGAGTGTGCGCCCGGCTACGTGGGGAGCAACTGCAGCGAGGACTTCGACGACTGCCAGGACCACCGATGCCAGAACAATGCCCGCTGCCTGGATGAGGTGAACGGCTACTCCTGCCTCTGCACTGAGGGCTACAGGTACCATTGGGAAGATGGGGGGGCACCGGGGATAGCTGGGGCAGTTACATGTCACTGTGCTGGAGGAACCAGTCCTGGCTACCACATCCATCCGTCCATCCATCTATTCATCTATTCATCCATCCATCCATCCCCCTCCAGTGTGAGAGGAAGGAATGGGGCTGGGGGTGTGGGTCTCTGGGGGTGGAGGCTGCGGGGAGCATCCCTCTGATGTCACTGGATGGAGAGCCTCTCTGGGAACCCCAAAACAGGGTGCTGTCAGAGCCTCATGGGGCAGTGGGCAGGGTGTAGGGCTCTTTCCTAGCCCCATGCCCAGCAGCATCTTTGACCCTGCAGTGGCCAACTCTGTGAGATGCCACCCCGTGCCACTGGCCAGCCTGGCCTCTGTGAGCGAGCTGAGTGCCAGAATGGGGCCCCGTGCGTGGAGCGGGGTGCCCGTGCCCTCTGCCAGTGCCTACCAGGCTTCGGTGGCCCCAAGTGTGAGAAGCTTCTGAGTGTCAACTTCGTGGACCGTGACACATACCTGCAGTTCACTGACCTGCAGGACTGGCCTCGGGCCAATATCACCCTGCAGGTGAGGGCTGGGGGGGTGTAGGGGCATTGGGGGGGTGGCATTGGGGGTGCTGCCCCAGGGATGTGGGCTCCTACCTCTCCCCCTGCCAGGTCTCCACAGCTGAAGGCAATGGTATCCTGCTGTACAATGGCGACAGTGACCACATGGCTGTGGAGCTGTACCAGGGCCATGTCAGGGTCAGCTATGACCCCGGCACCCACCCCAGCTCAGCTATCTACAGGTACCTACCACCCCTTCCCCACTCACCAGGGACCACCATCCCCATTGCATGGGTTTGAGGGGTCCCTGATGACCCAGCCATCCCCACCAGCGCCGAGACTATCAACGATGGGCAGTTCCACACCGTGGAGCTGGTGACCTTTGACCAGATGGTGAACCTCTCCATTGATGGTGGCAGCCCCATGACCATGGACAACTCGGGCAAGCACTACACACTGAACAGTGAGGCCCCCCTCTACGTGGGAGGTAGGACAGGGGTGTAATAGGGGCACAGGGGGCATCCAGGCACGCTGACAACCCTCTTCTCCCCAGGGATGCCTGTGGACGTCAACTCGGCCGCCTTCCGCCTCTGGCAGCTCCTCAACGGCACCAGCTTCCACGGATGCATCCGCAACCTCTACATCAACAATGAACTGCAGGACTTCACCAAGACGCGGATGACGCCAGGGGTGGTGCCAGGCTGCGAGCCCTGCCGCAAGCTCTACTGCCTGCATGGCATCTGCCAGCCCGCCGGCGCGCAGGGCCCCGTCTGTCACTGCGAGCCCGGCTGGGACGGGCCCCACTGCGACCAGCCCCGTGGTGGCCCCTGCCAGGGGCACAAGTGAGTTCCCCCACCCCATTGGCTGCTCTGCAGTGACTCTTCTGCCCCATTGGCTGTCCTGAAGCAATAGCACTGCTGCATTGGCTGTCCAACAGCAACGGCCCTGCCCCATTGGCTGCCCCACAGTGACCCACCTGCCCCATTGGCTGCCCCACAGTGACCCACCTGCCCCATTGGGTCTTTGGCCACCTCACTTCATTGGCTGCCTCACTGCAACTGCTCCACTGCATTGGCTCGTTGGCTGCCCCTTCCTCACTCGCTGTTTTGTCATTGGCTGCCCCTCACTGGCCATCTCTCATCCCTGCCCTCTCCATGGGCTGTCCCTGCCTGTCCTGCCCACCCCTCCCCTTGCCTGTGTGCCACTAGTGGTGCCAGGGCTGTTCGGTGCCATGTCGGAGCCAGTGCTGTGGCAGGGCTGTGCCACGATGGCAGTGCCATGCCGGTCCCGGTGCAGTGCTGTGCCGGTGCTGGTGGGCTGTGCATGCTGGTGCCGTGCCATGCCGGCGGGTGCCTGATGCTGCCGGGTGCCCGCAGGTGTGTGCACGGGCTGTGCCTGCCCCTCGACGCCCTCTCCTACAGCTGCCAGTGCCACGAGGGCTACCAGGGTGCCCTCTGCAACCAGCCCACCGAGCCTCCTGACCCCTGCGACCGCCGGCCCTGCGTCCATGGCCACTGCCGCCTCACCCCGGGCGGCCAGCCCACCTGTGAGTGCCACAGCGGCTATGCTGGAGCCCTCTGCGACCAAGGTGGGTGCTGGGGAGGTGGGTTCTTCAGGGGACATTGGGCCGGGACACTGGTCTGAGCATTTCTGTCCCGCAGAGCCAGAGTGCCGAGGAGAGCCGGTAAGGGACTACCACCAGGTGCAGCGGGGCTATGCCATCTGCCAGACAACACGGCCGGTGGCCTGGGTGGAATGTCGGGGGACCTGCATCGGCCCCGGTGCCGGCTGCTGCACTGGGCTGCGGCTCCGGCGCAGGAAATACGCCTTCGAGTGCAGCAACGGCGCGACCTTCGTGGAGGAGGTGGAGAAGCCCAGCAAGTGCGGCTGCAGCCAGTGCCTGTGAGCGGCCACTGGCCCCACAGAGCTGGGGGGCTGGCGGGGAGCCCCACCAAGACAAGGACCTCGCTTTGCCCTGCGGCCACGGTGCTGCTGTCTGGGTGCTCCTGAACTGCAGCCACACCAGAGGAGCCCAGCGGAGGGTAGAGCTGTTGCATCTAGAGCATTGGGAAAAAAAAAAAAAAAAAAAAACCCCCAGAACCCCCACCCCCCCCAAACAAAGCAAATGTGTAGATAGAGAATTTTTTAAGAACTGCAGCTACACAGATGTGTGGATAGAGGGCGGGCACTCTGCCCAGCTGTCCCTCATCCCCTCCCTGCAGTGCTCTGCCTTCCCCCCAGCACAACCCAGAGCCATGGAGGGCAGCGCCTGTGTCCCCCTGTGTGTCCCCTCCCTGGCAGCTCCATCCCTGCATCCAGCCCAGCGAGCTGGGGGCTTTTCCATCACCTGGGGCTGGAGCAGAGAGGCCTGACACGGCAGAGCCTTATGGGCCATGGCAAGCCATGGCTGGCAGAGGGCTGTGCAGTGCAGCTGGCCTCCCATGGTCCTGGCAAGCCCAGTGCCTGTCTTCCCCTCCTTTCCTCTGGCAGCTATGGATCTGCCATCACCCCGATGACAGCTGCAGCAAGTGGCTCCCCAGTGCGATGGTTGGGGCACCCCAAGTGTCCTAAATCCACAGTCACAGCCTGCCCCGTTGGTGGCCCCCCCAGGCTCTGCTTGCTGTCTGGGCTCTGGGGAGCACAGACCACGGCTCCAGCCCAGTGTGTTGGTGCTGGGGCCATGCTGGGTGCAGCAGGACGAGGGTGGTCCCCAGGTGTGCTGAGCAGGGGCATGGGCAGTGGGGTGCAGATATCTTCTGGGGTCCAAGCGCTAGTCCTGCCCTGTGCCACGGCCTACAGCACTGTGTCATTAACGTGGAAGGGGCCTTGAATGCCACCATGACAGCCAGGTGGCTCTGCTCAGAAGTGGGAGCTGCACGGGGCAGCACAAGATCCCCTTTCCTGCAGGATCAGCCCTGGGGGGGGCTCTGCAGCTGAGCAGAGGTGCCCCGTGGGCCAGCGAGCCAGGTCAGGAGGCTGCTGGGACAGGCAGGGTGCGGGTTTGCCGTGCCCAGTGTCAGAACTTGAGCCTTGTGGGTGCTGAGGCCAGTTGAAGAGGCTGAAGGTGCCCAAGCCTGCACGCCTGGAGCTGACACCAGTGCCAGAGCAGGTCCCACTAGCTCCTGGACTCGGGTGCCAGTGCCCAGGCAGCACCCCACAAAGCCCACACTGAATGGGCTGGGCTGGCATGGGAGCAGGGGCAGCACCACTGCCATCACAGCGCGGGGAGGCTGTGCAGGGCACCGCGCACACCTGACCTTCGCAGCAGCATCGCTTCTATGCCTGTGGGAGCCAAGGATGGTGGAAGTCTGACCTGGGACACTGCACATGGCTGGACAGCGTGTCACTACGTCAGTTGAGTGGACAAACTCAAACTCATCCCAGGGCTGCGGCCCCGGGTCTCTTCATCGTACTCCTCCAGCACATCAGCTTCAGGTCCGCACAGCCGGCTGTGGCTGGGCTCCGGGTGTCTCCGCTGGGTGCATCTGGCTTCACAGGTGCTGTCGCCGTCCCTGCTCATCATTTGTATCTGGGACATTCCCACCACCACGGGGATGTGTTTCTGCCACAAATGGCCTCTCCACAGGAGCCCCCTCTGCTGCACAGAGGAGCCGGGACGCATCTCATTTTGCCCATGGCCCGGCTGGGGCTTGGTTGTGTTGTGTTTCTGTTCTTGCTGTAAGCTAACCGCTAAAGTATCTCTTTATACAGAATACTTACAGATTCTAATATATATTTGTATTTCATTTTGTTATAGTATTTTTATATGTTTGGGGTCAACAAATGATGTTTTCTTTTTGTTTACAGATGCTACTGGGCAGGAAAATGACGGTGGCTTTGTTTGGCCCGTGGGGTTTGTGTGTGTCACTGTTGAAGACGCTGGTTTGTACTAGGCTGGTGAGGGAGGCACTGAGCATCCTTCCGCTGGCAGAGGCTGTATTGTTTTAGGAGATGTTTGGTATTGTCTATGTTGTCTTCCATGTGAACATGACATTTATTCATTCAGAGGCTTGGCCTCTTCTTTCCTGGAGGGGAGAAGCGGGCAGCTGGTGCTCAGGAGCTTCTGGGTGTACAAGGAGGTGGACAGGCTGGGGAGAGCTAGTCCTGCCAGGGGTGATGATTTGCTATTCCTGGAGCAGCCCCAGCCACCTCTTCTGGCCAGAGCATTGCCCTGTGGTGCTGGGACACAGCCCTGGGCTGAGGGCTCATTGCTGGGGAGAGCCAGGGCTATCTGTACAATGCCTTGCAAAAGGAGCCCTTGCTGCCTGGGTTGTGTGAGGGGCAGCACGAGATGCCGAAGGGCCCAGTGTCTGCTGTGGGGATGGAGTGACTGTGGGGGAAACTGGCCATCTGTAACTCCTTGGAGAAGGGGTGTGGTGACCAGCACAGCAGCCCCTGGGAGTACTGAGGGGTTGCACTGTTCATGCCACAAACACAAATCTGCCACAGAAGGCAGTACCACCAGCTCAGACACGGGCGGAGGATCACTCAAATCCCACCCAGGTATTTATATCCCCCCCTCCAGAGGGTGCCAGCCTGCTGCCCCCCCATGCACTCACTCACCTTTGCCCTTCCCCAGTTATCACACCAAACAAACATTGATATCAAAGAAACGTTTAATAAGCTGCAATAAAATACGGACCTTTAGAAAGCTCATAGGGTGAATATCGACAGTGGAGGAAGAAAAGAAAACAAGGTGGTGGGAATCCTTGAGGAGTTCAGATCTGAGTCAGGGACCTTTTACCTGGAACAACAACTTCTTCCATAGGCTAAGATGAAATATAAGACAGGCGCACAGAGTTCACAAAATGTCAACATTTAGAGTTGATACATATTCAAAGTTCAAATGACCCAGCTCTTATAGCTATACATATTGATTTAAAGCAACTTAATATAATTTTATTTTCTTTTTTTTTATATACACTTTCAAAGGTTCATCAGGTGAGGTATGTAAACATTATAATCTAATGGAAACCCCTCTCCACATTTCCAACCGAGAATTCACAGCAGACAGTTCATTTTCCCAATTCACGACGCAGTACTTCCCGCTCCCCAGAGCAACCGGGAATGCCATCCCAAGCCACGGCTCTCCCAGGCGCAGTCACCGGCTCCCATTTCCCACTGCTGGTCTGTACAGTTCACATTGCTTAGGCTCAAACATACAGTACCGGACAGGAGGACTTTTCAGCTCAGTGCCTAAAATTCATATAGAAACAAACAGAAACAAAACTCTCCCAGGGAAGCAAACAAAGATGAAGGAAAAACATTTGCCATAAGGGTGGAGATAATACTTGAACACTGAACATCTTATAAAAGATAAATTTACTGGGTTGTTGTTGCCTTTTTTTTTTTTTTTTTTTTTTTTTTTTTTTTTTTT
>NW_020799105.1:11086634-11157476 GCF_003259725.1 Athene cunicularia
CCCCCCCCCCCAATGACATGCTGGACCGAGCCCCCACAAGGAGTGGGGTTATTCCCACCCAGCCCTGAGCCCCGAGAGCTCCTGCCATCAAAGCAGACATTATTACTACAAATCTTATTGCTTGCAGTGCCCCCCACCCTGGGGAACGGCCATCCCAGCCGGCCACAGGAGCTCACTGCCTCCCCGGGGACCATGGCCATCAACCAGGTCTGACATCATCAAAATGAGATGAAGAGAACAAGTTAATGCTTCAACTTTGATGTGACATAAAAATACCCCAAACCAAACACCACCACCACCCACCCCACCCCATCCCTTCCCGTCCCCCCACACAATAGCCAGCCCTTTGGTTGCGGCACGCTGGGCAATACAGCCCCACCAACCAGCACACCAGTCAGAATAAGAACCTGTGGAAAGCCCATGAAATAAATATTTTTAAAAAACTATTTACAATATTAGATCTGTGAGCATGAAGTGAGAGAAAAATGCTTTATCCTGCCCCAAAAAAGCTTAAAAAGTAGGTTAGCATCCTGCCGCCTAGTACAACACTATCTTACATGGCACCTACACATAATATATATTCACATTTCATTTTAAAATTAGGTACTCTTACAAACAGACTTAGAAAACATTGGCTAGCAATGCAGCCCAAGGGACTGCTTGGCCTCCGGACCCATGCCACAAACACCGGCCGGCTGCATCCCAGCTCCTCCGGCTGCCCCCAAGCTGCCAACGTGCCCTGAATCAAAACCGCCAGCTGCCCCCTCCACCGCCCTTTGGGGAGAGGGTGGAAGTGCTCGTGAAAGAGAGGGCTTGTCTGAGGGGAGGGGAGGAGGAAGGATGGGGACCATGATTTCTGCTAAGCCTAGGGGTGAGCTTAATACAAACAAGAACTCCTGAGAACATCTTAGAACAGATGGATTCATTTCACAACCACCAAGCTAAAGGATGGGCTGAACGGACGCTACAACACACGGGGGTGGGGGGACGCGCAATGCGGGGACATCATAGCCTCATAGTTTGCTCAGAAAACCTACTGCTACAAGAAAAGCTGCAGTGACGTTCCTGGGCATGGGGGAAGCCTAGCCCTGTCTCACCCCCAGGCCATGCAGGCATCCAGCCCGAGGACACGGACCCGAGGACGCCTTGGCTGGGGCTCAGCCTTCTTTCCCTGGCATAACCACTGGTGGTGGAAAGGCCAGAGCCTGAGCTGGACGGCAGCCCACACCTCCCTGCTGCCCCAGGCACTGCCCATGCCCACAGGAGGCTGGGAACTGCAGCTTTCCTAGTCGCCTTCAACTGGGAATGCAGTTGTCAGGCTGAAAGAATAGGACCTGGAGAGAGAAACTGTCCATCAACAAGTCTTAAAAACAGGGCAGCGGTACACCCGTGTCCTTCTGAGATTGTGTTTCTATTTCCCGGGAGGTTGCTATGGGGGGCAGAGCTCTCAGAAACACCGGCATTTCCAGAGGTGCCGTGTGAGCGGCTGGGACACAGGCTGGCCTGCAGCTTTGCTCATCCACGCACCAGCAAAAAGTGGCTCGGGCAGCCCGCCAGCCCACTCAGTCCAGCTCCCCCTGGCACAGGAGGGACGAGGACGCAGAGAGCAGCAGGGGCGAGGTCATCTCGCTCTCCTGGCTCGTGGAGGATGATCAGCAACACGGCAGAAAGTTTGCTGAAAGCATCAGCACCAGCCAGCCAGCTCTTTGGAGGAGGTTTGCTGCAAATGCGTCTCACTGACGTGTTGGTAGTTGAACACAGAAACACCACTGCACACAGCAACCACGAGCAAAAAGGACCTCATTAGTGATGAATATAAACATGTGCACACCTTGGATATACTGCACGCAACCTGTCAGCAAAGAAACCCATGCCAGGGCTCGCATTGCTAGACAAGAACCTAACAGTTACAGATGGAAGGAGCCACCCTGGGCTCAAACTGCTCTTGCTGCAGCCCTCAGCTCCCACACAGATAAATTTTGACTCTGAGCACGGCAAAACCAGCCCCTCCCAGAGGTTAGGTAAGATGGATGGTTCCTGACCACATGAAGTGTGAAGACCCGGAGCTGCTGATGACAAGGTGAGAGAGGAAAAGGTAACCATGCAAATGAGAGAAGGGGGCTGGCAGCAAAGGGCCAGTAAGGACATCTGTGGAGGTGCAGAGCTAAGAAGATGCTGCTACTGGTACACGAACCTGGGAGTTGGAGACTAGTTTCAAGAATAGGATGAGAAAGTGGCCAGCAAGGAAAGCCAAAGTAACAGAAAGAGGAGAGGTCTGTTTTGTGGGACACAGCACTTGTGCTGAAATCCGGAGCTGAAGAAGCAGAGCAGGGAGCGGCGGCATGGCCCAGAGGAAGAGGAGCGCAATGAGGCTGCAGAGCTGAGGATGGCACTGTGGTAGTGCCAGTGGGCAGCTCTGCACCATAGCAAACGGAAATGCACTTGATGCCAGTGTAATAATTGTGTTTCTTATTTCCTTCCATTCATTAAGATCATCTGCAGCTCCCTGTGCATCCTGTGCATTGTGAAGAAGCTGCATTTATTGGAAATGGGCTTCTCTAAAGCAGGGGCCATGCAACAGCAGCACACCTCACTTCTGCCTCACTGCAAAACAAACAGAAATGAGTAGTGCACGTCCCAAGTCATTTACAAAGAGCAACAGGTTATGTATATGGTATTAACGTTACTTATTTTTGTGTCTCTTTTGCACTGTTCTAGCTGAAACATGGCTGTGTGGAGACACTAAATTGGGAAGTAAATTGGAAAGAGTAATGCAACATGAGAATTGATTGGGAAAAAAACAAAAGGAGAAAAAAATTCAGATATCTGAGCACTGATAAAGAAAATAGGGCTGCCCAGGCAATGCCACCCTGCCAGGCAGTCACCTCACATGCAGATCCTTCAATTTGCTACCAAACTAAATGGAAATTTCATTTTCTAGCAAATTACAGCATTCCTTCTTCCTGCCCCAAAATAAAGCACTCACAAAAGCAAGTGCAAAGCACATTAAGAGCAGGTCTTGTAGTCTGCAAGACCTAGCAGCTACTATTGGTGTCAAGTGGAGAACACACACAGGAGAGGCAGAGGGACCAAAGACGGCGTCTCCTAGAGCAGTGGCAGCAAGGAAAGGAGCCTGTAAGGGAGCTGGGGGCCTCCTCAGAGCAGAAAGCCTTAATGCTCTTCTAGAGATGACGGCCACCCCTGGCCTACCTTGCCCCTGGGGATCCTCCTCTGGGGTAACCCAAAGGATTGCACAAATCTGTAATTCAGAGAATTTGTACTAAAGCACCTATATTCCTATCTTGAGGTGGGCTGGAGAGGTCATGCCCCAAGTGCTTGCTGCAATCACTCAGCCATAGGTGATGGCTTCACCCTGCCCATCCCTTGGCAAACAAGCTTGCTCTCCATAAAAACTACCTGCATGAGTTCAACCCACCACCCAGTGCAGCAGCTGCAGGAGAAAATGCTCCTGCCAGTTCCTCACAAACAGCACAATGTAGAGACAAATCACTCCAGTTTTCCTCAAAATTGTAATTTTTAAATAAGGGGGAGTTGTTGGGAGGAAAGGAGGAGGCAGAGAGCAGAGCAGCTCTGAGCAGGGTTTATGTGCCTGGCCAGGGAAAGCCCTGTAGAGGCTGCAACGCCAGGGACTGTCCCCAAGGGCAGTGGAGCAGGGAGCCGGTGGGTCCCTGCTGACAAGACCCCAGATCATCTCATCCCACAGGACAGTCCGGCTTGGCACCTCCTGCAAACCCACTGCTCCCTGTCCCTGCAGGTGCCCAAGGTGCTGCTCTGCCATCTGCCCACCTGAGCCAGGCACCCACGAGGCACATGCAGCACATGCCTGGCCTGGGCTAGTCCCAGGCTGCAGGCTGGGCAATTGTATTTAGAAATGGTTTTATTTGAAAAAAAACTCAGAATTATTTGCTTACTCTCAATTAATTTTCTGAAGACAAGAATAACAATCCAAAGCCCAGTTCAGCCCAGCACCCTCTTTTCAGTCCCATCTTGACACAGAACACACCCTCTACCTTTCCTCATTAAAGGGAGAAGAAATTCAGATTTACACCTATGAGGCACAGCTCAGCTCCCATTAAAAGTCAGCAGGATCTTTGCACAGATTTCATGAGTGTTACTCTTTGCACAGGACACGCCAGATCTAATGTGGGAAAGCCAGGGCTTGCTGAACACCTCTGGCATCCCCTAGGGAGGGACAGAGCTGCCAGTTGAAGGTGATAGGAGCCTGGGACAAGCTGCAGGTGCTTTGAGTTTCAGACCACATTGGCCACACACTGCTCATCATGGCCAATGCCACCTTGCTCCCTCCTGGAGCCCTGTGACTCCTACAGCGTCTGCTGACAGGGCTTTGTCCCATGGAGACCTGCCTTCAGCACAGGAAATCTCCATCCAACTAAGCCGAAACACAGCAGTATGACAGAAAACCACAGCCCGAGACTGGAAATCCAAAGGGGTGGGAGAAATATGTTTATCCTTTTAGTATCTCTGACTTCTCCCCGTGACGGGTCCTGGCCATTCCTCTCTGGAACTGACGCCTGGCTGGGACACTGCCGGAACCTCAGTGTGCTGATCCCACCACCGCCCAAGCCAAGCACTGCACACCAAACCAGGACAGACACCCAGACACTGCTCCACCCCTGCACCCATGGGACGCCTGCCATCTCCCACCCTTGCCATGCTCAGCCAATGGGTGCTGGTGGAGCCCTGGGGTGCAGGAAGGCAGCCAGGAGGCTGGAGCAGCAGCACCCCTTCCAGAAAGCCTCTCTCCACTTGCTTTGTCGAGGTTTTTAGCCTAATGAGGTTCCCACTCCCAGAAGCATGGAAGATGGAGAGCAGAGCAGCCTGCATTTACCAGCGGCTAAAAAATTAAAGAGGAGGAGAGAGGGAAAGCCCTGAGGAGCGCTCAGGTGTGTGGTACCCTGCACAGCTCTGCAAGCACAGCCCAGTGCAGATGTTTCAGAAGCAATGAGGAAGGATGGAGAAAGAGGGGTTGTGAAGGACGGGGAAAAGAAGGTCTGCTGTCAGGGAGCAGCATGAGGAGCATAGGTAAGAGGGGTGCTCACACGCACGCCCGGCCCAGGGGAAGGAGGGGAAATCCTGGGCCCGCGTGCCTGTGGAGAGGCTGTCCCAGCCGGAGGCTAGAGGAGGACTCTAAGTATGGATGGAGAAGAGGGGAAGACAACCTGTAAGAAAGGTACAGATCAGTCATTTAACTGCCAACAGTGCCCCCCTGCCTCACACCTCTCCTGAAATGCTTTTAAATCTTTTCTGATGGAATGTTTGACATATTTAATGCATGCAGTAAAAATTAAAGTAATAGATAACTTCAT
The DNA here is from genome assembly GCF_003259725.1 of Athene cunicularia. Classification (NCBI taxonomy): domain Eukaryota; kingdom Metazoa; phylum Chordata; class Aves; order Strigiformes; family Strigidae; genus Athene; species Athene cunicularia. The sequence continues at coordinate 11,091,983 of NW_020799105.1, forward strand.
ATTAATCTGTACAGGGACTGACAGGCTAGATTTATTCACTTCCTAGCTGTTCAGAGAGTTAACTTATTCTAGCATGATTCAAAGGAAAGGTAACGGATTATTTTTTTTTTAAATCAGCCATTTCATAGTAAGAGAAAAATGTGCCGCAGCCTCGTGTGCGTCAGCACTGGGGGAAGGGAATACCTGCAAGAGAGCCAGTGGTGCTCTGTGAAGGGCATGCGAATCTCAAATGCCTTGTTTCATCCTCTATACTAAATAGGTACAATGAAAGATTTAAAGATGATTATCTGCCTTCCACCTCCAGTCCACGGGCTTTGGGATCTGGGGTTCAATGCCAACCATGAAAAGGAATTCCAGTTGCAGTCGAGCCCTCTCTAGCCTCTGCCCCCAGGGCAGGCATCTCTCAAATGTGTGGCCTGCCCCGGAGCCTTGCTCTGAGCAGGGACAAGGAGATGAGCAGGGATCAGCAAGTGGCTGTTAAAGGTGGGGCAACCCCAGAGCCCGCACAGTGACTTCCCAGGCATTGCCACTTTCTGCACAGGAGGAAGCTTGCATTGGGATTCATGCAAAGGGACTTTGCGCAGCCATGTTAAAGTGGAGCCATGGGGATGCAAGGGCTGAGCAGGGTCCTCTCCCCGAGTGCAGACTGCAACAGACCCTTCTCAGCCACTGAGCATCCCCGCCTGGCAGAGCCAGCACAGCCATGTGCTCTGTGTGCTTCTAACAGGTTTTCCGCAGAGCTGCTAGGCACCATGACCCTGTTCTGCCACTGCAGACCCCCAGCTGGCTTTTAAACATGCTGCAGAGGCTTGCAGAGGCACCCTGCAAAGGTGTCATGTAGGACAGGGTAGAGGCTCGGCCACTTTCAGACTCCACAGCACCAGACGCAAGCAAGAACAAAGCAACCGCAACTTGCTAGTAAAAGGATGAAATGCAAATTACGGTAAAAAATAAACTTAAGTCAGTCCCTTCTCTCAACCCTATTCCAATCAAAAATCCTGGCTTAGGAGGATGCTAGGCAAGACGCACACAAGAGCACAGGGCAAGGGCCAGGGCTCCCCTTCTGCGGAACACCAACATCAGGAGCTCAAGCCTGTGAAAAGGGAGAGAGTCAACCTTCAGCGAAGCACTGCACAAACTGCTTTGCTGTCAGAGACCACAGAAATCACCACAGGGGCAGCAAAATAGGAGAAGGAGGTCTGTCCAAAAGCAGGGCACGGCAGGACCCATTCATCCCTGAAGCCAGCAAGAAATAAAGACGGATACAGCCCAGCGTGCCTGCCCAGCAGCAGTGGATGTGGCAGGCTGGTACCCAGAGCCACCGCAGCATCTCCCCTGCCACCTCCGCCTGAGCAGGACCTCCCCACCCCACGGGCTGTGCAAGGGGGGAGCGAGGCAGCCATCAGCAGTACGCACACCAGTAGCTAATTAATACTTTTAAGCAGGTAACAGTATGGGACACCAGCAGCTGCTACTAACGAACCAACAAAGGACAGATTTGCCTTTCTCTCCCTCAGTGATGGGAAATGGTTTTGGTTTTGCTTTAAATGCCACTAAGAAGACAGACAGAAGGAGGACTCTGAAGGAAAGGGAAATGTTTGCGTGCACCCGAAGGCTGCCAAAAGCTACTTCATGTGCACGAAGGTGGTTTTCTTTCTGCTACAGTACAAGTGCTTGTGCCTCAAGTATAAAACGCAAGCCTCCAAATCACACAGACGAGCTTCTTATTTTTATTTTTAAAGTGATAAATAAGGCACTGTACTTTTAACTAAAACTGCCTGGTTCCAAGTTTAAAAACCCAAGGAACGTTCAAACTGCAGAAACTTCCTTCTGAACAGCAGAGCCAGACAAGCCGACCTCTTCTCTGTCCAAAACACATCTGCTGATGCCTAAAATCACAGGCGTTATCTTTTAACTGCGGATTTTTAAAGGCTTGCTACAGCTTATAAAAGCAGCTTTAGTTAATGCATGGTAAAGGGTTACTACTGTACACCAGTTTTGTACATGGCTACTGGTTCTTCGCTATTTTGGGTCCAGTCGTGAGCGTTTGCTGTGCGAACAGTCCACTTTTGCCCTCAGCTTCCTCTTGCCCTGCGACCCACTGCTCTCCTGCATCTTCTTCATGGACCTGGTCAGGGTCTTCCCACCACTGGGCTTCTTGTTGGCCATCTTCTGTGACCGTGTGGAGGACTCTCCCAGGGGCTTCTGCTTCAGGGACTTGGCTAGCTCCTCGTGGCTGGGGGGCAGCACAGCCCGTCTGCTCGTGTTCTCCTTGCCCTTCCGCAGGGAGAGCCGCACCTTCTCCAGCTGCCTTTTCGGGGCTCTCTTCTCTTTCAATGACATTTTTCTAGCCAGCTTATTGCTCCTCTCCATGGCAGCCTGCTTTCGGGTGGCAGGAGTTTTTGCGCTGACCTCCGAATGCTTTATTTTACTGGCCTTCTTGGCAGGCAGCTTGTCCTTGGTGGAGGAGCCGGACCGCTCCTGGGTGCTCCCACTCTCCTTCAGCATCCTCTTCTTCCTGTTGAGCTGGAGGTCAGCTTTGGACAAGGGATCCTCCTGGGATCTGCTCTTCCCCTTCCGCCCCTTCCCCATCCCATCCACTGATGGAGATTTAGCAGGAAAGGCATCCGCTTTGATCTGCAAGGCCAACTTCGGAGACATCAGCGGGTTGATGCACACACTCTTCCGGCTATGCTTGCTGTCCAGAGACAGGTGGTCCCCCGGGCCATCACCCTTCTTCTCCACTTTCACCATGCGGTGCTGGGCTCGCAGCTTGCCCCGTAGGTTGGAGTACTTGCGCAGGATCCTAGTGCTGGCCTGTGTGGGCAAGCTGTGGGCAGGCTGGATGGTTTTGTCTTCACTCAGGTCTTCGGTGCCAACATTAGTGGGAGACATCTGGCTGGGAGTGGTGGCTTCTTCAGCCTCCGCTTTATCAGTGTTCTCTCGAATTTTAGCCCAAAGCTTTTGGTTCTTCAGGTTATTCCGAGCTGGGGTAGTGGCAGCGAACTTCTTGAGGTGTTTTTTCAAACGTTCAGCTTGGAGTGAGCTGGGGTAGAGACTGGAGGAGGAATATTTCTGCATTGGGACTTTGATGGGGGGGATCTCCCCAGGGAGACGGGTGTTCAGTTTCTTCACGATAACTAGAGACCTGGTTTCAGTTGTCTCCAGAAACCATTGGCAGATGTCGGACAGCTTAAAGGCCTTCATAAACAGCATCTGGACAGGTGAAAGCTTCTGCACTTCCAGAGAGCCTCTACTTTTCCGTGTCCTTTTCTTGCTTTTCCAAATCTCTTTCAGTTTGTCAGCTTTGTTCTTTACCTTGGGAGTTGGCTGCACCTCCTTTTCCAGCTGAATCCAGCCTTTCTGAACTTTCATGTACTGGGCGTTGAACTCAGCAATGAGCTCCTGGTTCTCCTCTTCAGCACACCACTCCATGAACTTTGGTTTGCTGTCAGCCATGTCTATGTCCTCCAATGCTGGGGAGTCATCATTCCCTGAATTGCTTTCGTCCCTCAGTTTGGGGATCGCTTGCATAGACTCCTTCCCTTGTGTGCTCTTTTTTGCAGTGTCTATGGGTGCGTGTGCGTGTCTTAAGTTATAAAACTGCAGGGCAACTTTTTTATGCTTTGCAGCCTTTGCTGGAAGATGCTTGCTTCCACCTCTGCTGCTGGGACATGGAGGTGAATTGGCCACTGGCTCATAGTTCTCCAGCTTGCCTGTGTCTATGGCACTGTCAGAGCTCTCCTCATCATTCACGCTGGCATCATCTGGTTTCACATCCACTTGCTCGGCATCATTTGCAGGTACACTGCTCTCTGGAGGGAGGAGAATGCTTGTCTTCTCAGAATCAGCCTGGACAATGATTTCCAGCATCTCACTGGGTTGACTTTGGCTGCTGTTAGCAGGGGGGTTGTCTTTAGAGGAATTTTCTCCCTCTGCTGAAGTCTCTTTCACTAAGATGCTTTTATAGGTTTGTCTGGTAGTGACACCATTCTCCTCAGCTGGCTGCTGCTCGGTGATGTTCTTTTGAGCCTGGCCAGTGCCTGGCCCCTCACTGGTTTTGAGCAGCGCACTGGGGAAGCAGTCATTTGGGAAGTGCATGGATGCAGCCCCATCCAGGTGCACCTCTCTCTTGAACCGCTTAGCGCCAGGACTCTTAGAGAGTTTGATCTGAAGGCAAGGAAGCTGCACAGAGCTGGAAGAAACAGCATCCTCAGAACTGTCCTCAGCAGGCGACTGAGATTGCTGGCTTCGGAGACACCGGTCCGATGCCACAAGCACTCTCCTGCCTTTCTTTCGCTTCTTGTCTAGATTGTCTTTGGAAGACACAGAGTCATTCCCTGCAGTGTCTGAACCATCAGGTTCAGGCAGCATTTCCTCTTCAACAGGCTCTTTTTCACCTGCTGGGCTGTTATTCTCCACTGACTGCCCTTCAGAGATTTTGGGGAGGGCTGTGCTGGCCAGCACAACCTCCTCTTGTTCAGCGGAGCTGTCACCCACCATACCTGATAATTCGGCTTCTGGTTCAGCATCAATGCTTTTGTTCACATCCATGCACTGCAAGGTGGTGGTGGGCTCCGGGGGGCTCTCCCCATCCATGGTGGCAGGGGGCTCATCGGGAGCCTGCTGGCCTGGAGAGCATGGGGAGGGCTCTGGCAGACACAGCCTGCAGGGCTCTGTGTCCCCTGCGCTTGGAAGCTGGGCAGGATCCCTGGCACCATCATGGGTCAGGGGTACTGTGTCCGCAGTGGCAGAGGGCTGCAAGGGGGACTTTGGCTCTGGGCTGGTGGGGAGAGCTGGATCTGTTTGTACATTGGAGCCTGGGCAACCTTCCTCCCCGCTGGGTGCTTCTGAGATGGGAAGGGCAGCAAAATCGGCAGCCTGCCCGCCACCACTGCCATCCCCAGAGGAGCCCAGGCTGCTACCAGCCTCCCAGGGGACAGTGCCTCCTGCTCTCATCCCCTCTCCTTCTGTAGGAGGGGAGCCAGGGGGTGGTGAGCCAGCTGAGCTGTCCTCTTTCTGGGGGCTGGGTGGAGCAGAGAGGGAGAAGAAGGGCACGGCCATTGTGGCTTCCCTCGACCGCAGTGCCCGGGTATCCCAGGGCTGCACAGGGGCCGGCTCAGCAATTTCTTTTGTTTCTCGGTTGGTTGGTGCCCCTTTAGCCAGAAGCCTCAGGGAAACCCTCTTCTCGCCTTCCCGTCCTGCCCCTGCAGAGCCCCCCACCGAGAGCACCAGGGGCGGCTTAGAGCTTACGAGGGTCTCTGTTCGCAGTGCCGGGCTGCTCCCCCTCTCCTCTGCCCGGGAGCTCTTAACCAGCGTGCGGACAGTCGGGAGCTCGCAGCACTCCCCGTTGAAGTAGTACCCCCGCGTGCTCTTCCTCGCTGTCTTGCGGGATGACACCGACCGCTGGGTCTCAAAATGGCACTCAGTGATGGGCTGGCTGATGTAGACCACGTCGCACTGGTTGTCGTAGTCATTGATCCTCAGCCCCGATGTCTTCTTGCTCTTACGAGTGGATCTGAGGGAGGCTGCCTTGGCGCGAGGGTGCCCACCAGGGGTCCGGTGGGCAGCTGGCGCAGTGCTGGCGGGCAGCCAGCCCTCTTTGGACTTGTCAAGTGGGCCCTTGTCGGCTGGATGCAGGTGGCAGCCTGCCTTGCCCTTGGCCATGGCGTGCAGGTGGTTTTCTTGCTTTGGTCTTGCATCTTGTTCTTTTGCGTCTAAGTCCTGGAGCAAAGATGCTTTTGAGCTGCATTGCAAAGTGTTCTCTTTGTCAGCTCTGCGAGGAGGGGTCACTGCAAAGCTGGGATCCCAGGACTCTTCTGGAAGAGCTCTAAAAGAGCTCTTTTGGGACCCCAGACAGCCATCTAAGCTGTCCTCGCTGCCGTTCACATTTGCTACTTTGACCGAGATATAACCTTCCACAAAAGTCTTACCTGCTAGCTGCTCTTTACTGTCCTCACACTTTCTGACACTGGCTTCTTGCTCGTGTCCAGCAGCTTGCTGCCCTTCCAGGCTCTTTGCAGCATGATGGAAATTCAAAGAGGAAGAGTTTAATGTGCTGAGGTATCCTTGGGTGGAGCTATCCTTTGGACTAGCAGAACGAAGCCTGGTGATGGGGAGCTCGAAGTCCCTCCTCAAAGCAGGATTGGAGCTCTCTGCTCTGTCCAGAGACTTCAGCTCCATCGGCTGCTTCGAGGCTTGTCCCGTAACATGCAGGGGGCCATCGGACCCCAACTGTCCTGGGTCCGAGGAAGAAGGGGGCTTTGATTCAGTACAAGTAGCACCCTTATCCTGATTTTCAGTGCTTTGCTGGCTACAACCAGAGCCACAAGTAGAGGCCTCCATGTTCTCAGATTCAGACAACTGCTGGCCTTCGGAGTCTGGTTGTACTTCAGTGTATATGTCGTTTAGCACACGAATGAATTGCTTCTGGTGATGTGTACACAGTCTGACCATAAACTTTTCCAGTGGAGACTTCGGCTGATTGTTAGAGTCTATTGCTATTGTCTCTGCTGCATCCTCACTAGAGAGACAAAGAGAAAGGCAATCAGTAACATGTTCCAAGGAATGAAAGTTTATGCTACAAAACTGGAATAACCCTTCTCCTCCCACTCAGGCATATTGCTTGCCTGACCTCCAGGTGAGATCAAGCATCCTGTTGTCACGGGGCTCGCAGGTATCCCTTCAGTCCCCACCACGCACACTTACGTATGCACATTGCTGGCAAGACATGGACTGCACTTCTGTTTGGCTCCCCCTGCCACAGCACCCACAATTACACTTCTGCCTAGGACATCCTGGTGTGTAGGCACCATGTGACATGTTCAAAGCAAACCTAAATTTCCCAGTGAGAATCAGATTTAGTATGTGCACAGTGCACAGTGCAGAAGGCCCAGCACTTCTGGGACCCACCAGGACAACTGCACACCTCTGCTCAATCTGCACAGTCAGACTGGGCGGGAGCAGAGCAGCATCCCACTTGGGCAGCCAGGTGCCAGAAATCTTGAGCTACTGTAAATCTTCAAATTCTGCTTATGCCTCGGTGGCAGAAGATGGGTCTAGGGCAAACTGAGCAGATCTAAGCCTCCTCTGTAATCAGTGCAGAAATTCTGGTGAGCTCCCAACCTGCAGAACGTGCAGGCAACAATGCACCCTTCTGTGGTGCAGTGCCTTGCTATTTGCACTGACCTTTGATTTACTGCCATTTAATAAAGTGGCTCTGCAGCTGATGGGCTGACTGTCAGCGTGCAGTGGTTACTCAGAAAGGTCTGCTTCCACTACCTAGCTCTCAAACCGAGGTGATTATCATTTACCTGCTTGGCAGAGGCAATTAATTAGGACTTATTGGTGGAGAGGTTAAGGGATAATTACCCAGTGTTTGCCTGAACTCATCAGGAGTGCCACGGCAGGTGCTGTTATCAAGACCATATCTATTTCCAACGGCAGCGCAGGCGACTCCCACCCAGTCCTCGCCACCCCGAGGGGGCTGCGCGCCTTGGCACCCATACTGCCTGGCACAGGATCTTTGCCAGCAACTTTGGGTTGCTTTGCAGTAACAGTTGCACTTTGTACCTCCTGGCCTTGTAACGGAGGAGTGAAAGTTGTTTCCCCCCCCTACAGCCTTGCTCTCACCCCCACCCCAGCATCAGACACTGACTTCACTCGCTTGGCTGGGTTGAGGGGGGCAACACTTATCACAGGATTCAGGGCCAGGGTGGGGAAAAGCAGCTTTACCTGGAGTGGGTTTTCCCTCTCCACACTGCAACGTGCAGGGCTCAATAGGTGAACAAGGAGGAAGAACCTGGGCTCGGAGGAGCCGTTGGCAGAGAGAAGGAGGAGGGAAAGCCAGGGACCCAAGCCAGCCGTGCTCGGTGGCAACCAGCATGCTGGAGCCAGCCCCAGGCAGCCCTCACCTGCTGCTCCCTTGCTGCTTGCTGGCTGCTTTCTTTGAACTGACCAGTGCCAAGGAGGCACCTCCAGCAATCTGCTCCCAAACTTGGCAAAGGGCAAGGAAAGGTGCCCAGGGGCCGCTTCGGGCCCTGGGCTGGCCAGGTGGCACCCAGAAACCCTAGGCTGCAGCCAAGCCTGTAGTGAGCATCTGGTAGCCAGCCCTTTGTTTTCCAATTTCCCCAAATTTTTAAGCGTAATGAGGCTTTGCCTCTTAGTCACAGCCACTCAGTTTCCTTAAAGGCTTCTTGGGCAGGGTTTTCCCAAAACCGCCCGGAAAGGCTGAGCGAGCTCAGCTCGCCGAATGTGCTCCGGCACCTCCAGAACAAACTCCCAGGGTTAGCAATAAACAACGTACCTCGCTTTACTACACCCGGGCGAGAAAAACGCCCTCCAGCAACCGTCTCAACTGGTTCTACCTGGCGCTGCGATGACTTTCAATTTGCAATGCCTGGGATTAGTTTAAATAAAAACGCTCAGGTACAACCTGGCCCCTCTCCAGAGCTCTGCATGGGAAGGGTTGTGTCAGCCAGGATCTCTTACACAGCCCAGCTCCTCCCCTTGCCCTGTTGAATAACAAAGGGGATAAAAAAAACCTTTCACCTCCCCTGCAAGAGGAGGGCTTGGAGCAGGGGGCTTTGGGAAGAGGCAGAGCTCAGCACAACTTTTTTCCACCTTTGCAAAGAGGGCGGTTGCTTTCCTCTTACCAGCTCACAAGCCCAGCTCCTATGAGCAGCAGCCATCTTCCCCCAGCGAGCCTGAATTTATAATGGCAGTGGCAGAGGTGTGGCCCTGCCCTGGCCCACCCTGCTGCCATGCTCCCCGGGCAGCCTTGGGAAGCTGTTACAATGGCAAAACAGCCAACTCCCTCCTTGCCAGGGTGCCTTTGGTGCTACGCACAAACGCCTGCAAAGGAAGCACCCATGGCACAGACAAAGCGGTTGCCCAGGTGGGTGGTGAGGAAGGAAAGTTGAGATACAGGCTGGGAGATGCCTGGCCAGTGAGGAGATTATGGGTCTGTGTACAGAGTCCCTAATTTGGGAGAAGGAACCCAAGTAACCAGGCATGGTCCTTCCTCACCTTGCAGCAGCCATGCTGAATGCAATGGGTTGGAGGTCATGCCTGCTTTGCATGGGTGTGTGGGGCAGCAAAAGGCCCATGTTCTGCTTGTATGGCGGAGGGGACCTGGGCTCCCTGGTCCTAAAGACTCCAGGGTGGCATTTCTGCCTTGTCTTCAACTAATTTCTTTCTCTGAAGTGTGACTGAGGCCATAGTGCTTGTTTTCACCTTATTTGCCCCACTGTAGTCCAAGGAGTAAATCTGAGATACACACACGTACAAGTATTTTTCCTGCTCAATAAAGGAAATAAATCTATCCAGCCTTGATGCCCTTTGTCCTTAGAAGACCCATCTCATGCTCAGCAATATAGTTCACCTGATTCTGCAGGCAGGTTGCATTCAGGGCCCTCTGCTTTCACCTCATGTTGGCTCAAAGATAGGCTGCAACTTCTTGCCTTGAGTTCATCTGTTCCTTCCCTACCTCACCCCTGTTGGGTACTGCAGGCAGTATCCCCTTTTTCTCAGTTTCAAAGGACAACCCTGAGGCAGAGCTCTCCCCACCACCTGCAGCTGGGCTCTGAGCACAGCTGGATCCCACCTCAGTCCTTCCTCTCCCCGTTCCCCTGGGCTGCTGAGTTGCAGCCTGTGCCTCTCCATGCCCAGATCTCCCAGACACAGCTCTGTGCTCACTGGGACCTGCTTATATGCGGGCCTTCATAGCTGTCCAGTAGTTCCCACCATTCCTGTCTGTTCTAGCTATTATTATTAAATAAAACATGTCCATGACCATTCTCTTGCCCAGTGGCTGATGGATGCAGGATTGCCTGCATCATCGCTACTTCAGGCAGTTTCTGAGAAGGGCTTGCTTCATGCTCAGGTGTAACAGAAGAGTTTATATTTCAAGTGCCCCACGGCTTCAGGTAGGGTTGCTTACTGATTGTGTAAACTGTTGCAGAGAAGCTGTTTATTTACGTGGCTTATCAGAGAGGAGAGGAGAGGTGAGCTGAATGCAGAGCTGAAGTGCCTTCCCAGGGGAAGATGCTGGCTACTAACAGGTTCCTCAGCCCTGCAGGCAAAGGCGCAGTGAGAGCTGAAGACCGACTGGCGAATGCAGAGGAATTGGGAACAAATGTAAGGAAATATTGTCCTTGGGAGGCAGCTACCCCTGTTTCTGAAGCGCCCGCATTTTGGGAGGCACAGGTCAGCCTGGCAGAAGCTGCTGGGCTCAGCAGATATGTGAGGGAGCCCAGGGCAGCCCATACCATCTGCACCCTCTCCCCAGTGCCCACGCTCACCCCTTCCCACAGGGCTTGCCCTGAGGCTCTCTTAGTTTTGGGTGTGCATGAGGACTGTGTCATCTCTCTCAAAGGCTGGAGAGGTCACAAGCCTGCTGCAGCTCTGCGGCTGGGGAGGGGTGACTTACTGGGGATCCCTTATGCCTATAGCCAAGCTGCAAGCATAGTCACAAACCTGTATGGGGTACCCAGAAGGATTCACTAAGATGGGAGAGACAACCCACCTGCCAGTGAGCTTTCCTGCAGAACCTGGGGGATGGCAGGTCTGCCCTTTCTGGCCACCAGCCTTGAAAGCTGCCTACACCCCGCCTGCAGCCCCCCAGCACGTGTCACCTTGTGTCAGCAGGACACCCTGGGGTCCCAAGCAAATCTTATCACCTGAGCCTCTTGCTACCTCCTGGCCCTTCTAGCTTTCCCAGGGCAGCCCTGTTCTCTCCTCCTTCCCTGCCTGCCGCAGAAGGTGTCAGAGGCATCAAGGGGCAGGAGCTGTCAGAGACACAAACGGAGCTGTTGCTATGCAACCCTGGTGGTGCAGCAATTAACGCTGGGGAAAACGTGCTGTGCTCTAAAGCTATTTGCATAGCTGCGTGCTGCAATACATTTGTTTGCATTGTGCCTCTACTGTTTAGTGGAGTTTGAAGTCAACCCTCCTCCAGCTTTGCTGGGGGGTTACCTGGGGCATCCAACAAAGGCTACGCGGTTGGGGATGATGGGGCTGGGGGAAAGCAGGGGTTTGTCTGTCTGTAACACATATAGACTGCACAGGTATAGGATTTACAGTATGGGGGGGAAAGGACAAATTATTTGGATTTCATCCTATGCAGCCCGAGGAGCTTTGCCCACCTTGCGGAGCCAGCTCGTGCCATGCCCCTGGCCCGCTGGTGGGGTTGCCACATCTCCACTCTTCTGGGTGCACTGGAGTGACAGTGCGCTTGTTCTGCTTGTGAATGCCAGACACAGCTTTACGGGCAGCCCAGCCTGCCTGCGATTCAAGAATGTATTTTGGAGGGGAGCAAGGGGGAGAAGAAAGAGAGGGAGAAAGAAATCAACTGGTTCATACAAACCTACCTGGGATGCCGGTCTCCGAAAACCTGTTGATTGCCAACTGCAATCTTCTGGTTTACCCACCCCAAGTTTGTCACTATTGAACATGAAGCCTGTGCCCTTTTTGGGTTTCTTTTTTAGCCCTTGAACATTGGTTTGATTGATTATAAGTTTACAGGTATGTTTTGTACCTCAGAGGCACAATAAGCAGCAGCAGAACAAAAGTTCAAGGCTAAGTGTTTCTGTTCCTTTCAGACCACTCTAAGCACCAGGATTATAGTTCTGTAAAAGAAACAAAACATAGCTATAAACTTATAAAATCCAATTTAGTATTCTTACGGGGATGACCTCTCCCCTCCCTCTCCTGCTGTCACACAGCTGACTCCATGCTGGTTGGTGGAGCGCTGCCTTTTACCACCCAAAACCAGAGGTACCACTAGAGTACCCTACCAAGCCAAAGGCTGCCTTGGAAACCTGGCTAAAAGTGGAGATTTGAGAAACATGGATGACTAAGAAGAAAGCCTAACTTGTGAGCGATGCTCTCCATCAGCTGAACTCAAAGCACTGACCATGCCCACTTTGACCCCAAGGTCGGAGGCAGCGTATCTCGCTGCCTTCGGGTAGCACCTCCAGCCCTGCTCGTTTCAGTCACTTAATTATTTTTCAGGGTGAATGGAAATGCTATTTTGAGGGATTGCAAAGGAGGAGCAGCCTCTTAAAAGGAGGTTGCTCACCACTGGCAGTCAGGTGAGCTGACCCCAGCCCCAGGGGCATTGTGAATTCTGTGTGCTGAATGCATGCTTGAAAGCAGCTGTGACTGTGGGTTGCGAAAGGTGGGCTCGCTTGCCCTAGTGTTGGGGGGGGCTGCATGCAGAGGCACACAAGGGTCTTTGCCAATAGAAGGGGGAAATGAGTTCTCTGCCAGCCGCGGTTTGGCTTGCTGGAGTGGCTGGGTGAAAGCAAACACCACTGGGGAAGGGCACTGGACCAAGGCAGGAGGTGGCACCATGTCTTTCAGCAGCAGCCCACACCAACGTCACCACAGTAGACATGGAGCCATGGCTACTGCCAGCTCTCTGCCTGAAATTATTACCCCAGGGTGGCAAAAGGCAACCCACGTTGCATCTTCCCCACTCCATTTGACCCACGGTATCATGCTCAAACCCATCTTCACTCTTAGCTGCAAGACCTCGCGCTTTGAGAGGTAGAGGTGAGGGGTCATGCTTTCTTCTGATGGCACGACTCTGGGGTGCGGCAATCCCTTGCAGGGGATGGGCAAAACAGCCATGTAAGCCACTGCAGCAAGATTTTCTGTAGCTCATCTCTTAAAGTCCCAATTAAAGGCTGACACTGGATGTACCAGTTTAAATGCCTGTATTTCAATCCTCAGAAATATGCCTGGCACCTAACACTCCCCACACAGATGAATGAGTCCCTTCACACCTCTGTGGGCGCTACAGTAATTCTCTCTCACTGCACTGAAAAAAAATAGATGAGCAGCACAGAAAGAGCTGAGGCTCCACACAACAGTTAGCGAGGAGAAAAAGCATTTTTCTTCTCTAAATTAAAAGCCGAAGTTGTGCAAAGCACAGCCAAAATAACTATGGAAATATTGCTGTGGAGTTCTCAAGGCTCCTGAATTTATGCCGTCCTTGGTGACGTGCGTGGGGATGGATTGAGCTTGCATTTCAACTGAAAAGCAGGAAGAAACAAGTTATAGATGGGTTTTGTTTGGTTGGGGTTTTTGTCAGTTGCATTTATTAGTCAAGGTATCCAGGTTATACAATAAGCCAACTAACTGGATAAACAACAGACATCCATTACAGATTCAGACTTTTAACCCTTCAGAGTAGTGTCTTTTATTTGTTAATTTATTTTTAAAGTAGTCAAACACTAAAAATCACCTTCTCCCCACCTGTAACCAAATAAAAATCAAACAAACCAAAAGTGGTCTTATATTAAAAGAAACAATAGTAACCTCAATTAAGTTTATCTTTTTTATATTCCTGTTATAGCTTACTCCACTCCCACCTTCCCCAAGTAACTAACCCAACCGTATTCAATAGTAGTTTATCATCACTTGTAATACTTCTAATACAATATTTAATGACTAATTAAAATCTTACCACTGAGCTATTGCTTTAAAACCAAGGGAGATTTATCATGTTGGAAACATTAGTCTACATACCAGCTTTCAAAGCCTTTCCAGAATTGTCCTTCTAATTTTTCTAATTATCAAGGACATCTGGGATCTTTCCTTTAAGGAAAAAAAAAAAAATTACCATCAGTGTTTCTCTCTGAGGCAGTACTCAGCATCTTCCCTGAGCTAGGTGCTCCAAAAATATAGGTTTCACCAGGAAGACCAGAACAGATAGAAAAATAGATAGCAGATAGCACCAAAAGACAAATAACAAAAGCATGCAGGGCAAAAAAAAAGTTCTCATTTTCTCAGATTTGCACACAATGATTTTCTGTTTTGCACATGTTTTTAAAAAAGCAGCACTCAGTTAAGGCAAGGGAGAATGAACCACAGGGACCAGTCCTGTGGAGTAGGGAGGGATGCCCTCAGTATCTTTACCAGTGCCCGGTATGAGTTGGGAGCACATGCTGGCTCTGGACTGGAGATGAGGCAGACGTACAGCCTCTCCCCCGCTCCCGAGCCCACCGCCGTGGGCTCCCCGCCTGTCCTGCAGCAAACTGGGGACAAATCTCAGCCCTTGGGCATGCACACAGGTCAACTGGAGCCACTGCAGCCACAGAGGTTCAACAGGAGGCAAACCCCCCCCACCGAAGGGGCACTCATCTGCAGTAAATTAAGGTTTGCAAGCAGGATATGCTGTGCTGTGATAAATCCCACCTTCCGCTCCTAAACTGCACCTATACTACAGGGCTGCACCTGCGAGGTGGAAGAAAACCCAAATGTATCAGATTCTCTCTCTGCAGACGTGCTGGTCCCAGCTCCAGCAGGCACACTGCCACGCACAGCCACTGTCTACTTCTAGAAATCTTCAAGGATTTAAAAGTCTGCAAATATCCAGGATATTTTTTTTTTTCCAGCATGGATATGAAAAAACAAATGCAGCAACTAGGTAGAGCACTCACTAGAGCTAATCACACTGCACAACCTGGTCGTCAAAGCTTGGGAGGGGCCAGTGGAAGACATTTGGAGAGCAGAGGGTATCTTGGGTGCAATTAACAGACGTTGGGGGATATGACCCCATTTCAGATAACCTGGAGATTCACATAATTGGGCCTCAGATAATCAAGGCCATGCTGTTAATAGAAACAGTATCACAACTCCTAACAGCAGCATTTCCCACGTGCCGATGCTATACCTCCTTGCACAAAAACGCCTAGCAAAATATGAATTAGCGGTTTGATATGTGTCTGAATTCTCTGTCAACTGCCAGGCTGAGCAACAAACCCTGTTTCTGGTGCACCACTTCGGCTGGCTGCTTGGGAAATAGGTTAAGGCAGAGAAGTGGATTGCAGCCCTGGATGCCTAGGGACGAGGCTGTCTCAGAGCTGACGGGCTAGGTAAGCTCTATTTTGAAAGTGGGTTAATTTAACTGCCATTCAACTACCATTAAATGATGTAGGTTAATTTTATAGTCAGATAACTATTAAGAAACCAAAACATAAGGCAGGAAATATCTCTATGCATGCCAGTGGGGAGAGGTTTTTCCTCTGCGCTAATGCACACCCCTCCCCTTCAGCTCAAACCTCTCATCCTTCCATTTCTGCACATCCCTCACATCATCTCTTTTTTTTTAAACCCTTGTCATTACACACTATTGTCCTTCCTCCCCCTCTTAAGAGAGTCTATTCTCCTCTCAAAAATTCACCTTGGTATTCTGGCCCACAATTCTTTTTCTCCTTCATTTACATTGTCACACATCTGAATGCTAAAGGAAGACTAACAAATAAATCTTGTCTGACCACAGCAAATATCCACTAAAAAAGGTCCCATCTCCCCCATGCATCTGATATTTGTCCAGCTATGTGGCAAACTGGGAACTATACCTCCCTTAGCATGTAACACGCCATCATCACTAACACACCCAGTTTTCTTTAGGATTATTTACCTAAAGATAGGTAAATATCTTGGTGGTTTACCCTTTATAATTGGATGCTGCAGTTAAAATGTACTTTATCTCTGTTCAATTTTCCTTTCTGCAGCATAATGATAGTATTGTTTGCTTCTTTATAGTGGGGACAAAAACCATCAATTGCTGGTTTGCCATAAAGGGAAAAATAGAAGGAAAAAATTTATCAACAACAGCTTATGCCTGCAAAGGAACAGATCCCTTGGAAAAAGCAAAAGTGACTCATCACTCCTCACGCGCAGCGAGGAAGGAGTGAGCACCAGAGCCTGGTAGATTCCCCCCCAGGATGCCTTCACAGATGCCTCCCTCTGACTTCTCCACCTCCCTGGTCCTACTGCTCCCACCAGCAGGAAAATGAGTTCCTAACCTTCGCAGAGGAAACTAAAGCAATGATGACCCATTAGCACATGCTGCCCATCAAGCACTCACGGGTCTCCTCTACCACAGACATTTTAAGTGCACTACACAAACCCTGAAAGCTCAGAGAAATGAACTCATGCTTAACCACAGTGGTAACGAGGCCACAGCACTAACGGGATAGTGGCATTTTTACCGTGCTTTATATGACCAGAAGAATACAGAATGGGACAAACCCTAGAAATCACAGCTAAACCATCTCTGAAAAATCCTCCCTCGCAGTGACTCACACATTCAGATGGCAATGCAGAGTCCGAACCACGTACACCGTGGGGATTTTTGACCCACAAAAGTCTGAGTGCCAGATTCCCTGTTGTCCTGCTGAGGCCTCATTACTCCTATTAATTTCATGAGGAAAGTCCTTTTTTTTTTCACTCAGGAGCTATACAAGAACAGACGAAACAGCCAAAGCACAAGTCTTATCAACCTGCTCTTTGCCAGCACTAAGCCACTACACTACCTTTGTCACTTTGTGCTAGGTTATATTGATTTTAAGCTTTGTTACTAATTTTTATTCCTAATTTAATAATACGATCATTAAAGAAGCTGCAGTGTATATTTCTTTTAAATCCAGAGTTACATTACTTTTGCTTTTATCAACTAGCAATCCAGTCTACACTCAAACAAAAGTAAATGCACCAACATAAGGACAGGTATAGGCAAGACGACTGGAATTAAAGAGCTATTGATCAGTCACCATTACTGTACGCACTTGTGTCTATTAGAGAAAAGCTAACACTGGTCCTGTAACAGGAGCAAAAATGTACTTTTTTTGTGCATCAGCAGAAAAGCTCACTGAATTACAGCTAGGCAGACCTCTAGCAAGCAGTGAGGTTAGGTAGCTGTCACCACGGTCCAATGCGAACTTTGTTATTAGCGAACACACTTTGGGTACTGAGTAAGCTGGTTTAGCTTTAACATCTCAGGCTGATGGATGATGGCTAGAAATCAGAAGAAAAATTGTATTTCCATACAAACAGAGTACATTAGTTATAACAGCTTCTTATGCAAAACCAGAATCCTACAGCATCTTTTTTTACTCTCTCCTTTCAAAGTCAAATAGTTTGTTTTAAACCACTGCTAAACACCTCACACACAGAGCTACTTGTTTCCTAAAAGGAACCTGAGGAGGATACTGCGTGTGACCACAGTACTTCTGAAAATATGAAAAAACTATACCACTAGCTTCACCTAAAAGGGGAGTGTGGTGGAAACTAGTGGATTCTCCAAGCAAGCACCTCAGGCTGAGATGACAGCAAGGGTCCCAGCACAGGTATCAGTTGTGTGTATGAAAACACCTTCACATGAGCAGGGAAGCTGTTGGCTTCTCCCACGGTCAGTTCTTCCCCTGCAGAGCCAGAGCAACTCTCAACAATTAGTGTCAGAGCTTTCCTCTAAGGCTCGGTGAGAAGAAAAGCACAGTCAAAGGCTTGGCTTTAAGAAAAGAAACCATAAAAGCTCCTTTCAAAGTTAGGAATGTCATTGCAAAACGAGTTAAGCAAGCCCTATACTTTATTAGCTGGGCAGGAGGGATCTGGGTGCACGTCACCAAAAAAACCCAAACCAAACCACAGCAGGTGTAACAAAACTGCCTATTTAGCACTATAATTTCTACAGAGAGTTGGCTGATAAGTCTGTACAGACAAAACCACTCCTCCTGTCGCACAAGGCTGGCTGATCTGCACCTGGAGGCAGGAGTCCAGCAAAGGTAGGCACGCAAGCTGCAATCCAGCTAGCTCAGGTAACAGCAGTAAAGGAGACAGAGCAGCAGCGGCCACATGGGCTGGGAGAAGCGTGTCGCTGGATCCGCCGCAGGCTCTCGCACAGGCTGCGGCTGAATGAAGCCTCTGCCCACGTTACTGTGCGGCTGAAGCCTCTTCACCGCGTTACTGTGGGTGCTGGGTAGGTCACAGCCTGAAACTCTGGTCCGTGTCTTGGGGAAATGCAGCTGTATTTTCATACAGGCAACCTCGCGTTTTCAGGCAGCAGTGCCTGTATTTCTACACTCTGAAATACACCTTAAATGCTTCTAATTTTAGTTGAGCTTTTAAACGGTTCCTGGAGATTTGAGCTGTAGCCATCACATACAAAAACCTGCTATTTAGTCAAGTGTGCAGGGACTAGACCTCTGCACAGTGGCATGACACCTGCAGAGGAGGAGGAGGCAAGAGATGATTTTGGAAGTTTTATTTCAAATGCAACCTTTAAATTTTGATATGTTAGAAGTGACCTGTAAAAATAAGATGCAATTGTTTTGTGCTCCCTCTTCATGATACTAAACGAGCTTTTAAAGGTTGTGTTATCTGGGGTTTTCAGGGAGACAGGCAAGAAAGGACTCAATTAATTCATAATTCACAAGTGTGAAGTCATTCAGATTTCTTCTGAATTTCCTACTAGACAACTGAGAACATTTTGGAGTTTAAGTCACAGAGTCTGCATCAAATGCACCAGATCAGGGGAAACAGTACTCCCACAAACAGTGTTATTTGGGATCCTTCCAGCATTGTAACATATATTAAGTGTCTCGAGACTAACTGTATTTAAAAGATCAACTTTTATTTTAATCCCTTTGTAATCTTCATTGTATCAAACACCATATTCCTGGATTTGTCCCTAACACTTCAAGCTCTGTTTTTGAAATTGCTTTTGGTCTGTACCTCTGTTCCTCTGTACATGAATCATATTCCTAAACAGGTCCAAGAACCACTACTCCCAGTGAAAACCACGGTTCAGCAAGTACCCATGGCTGGGCATTCACCAGAGCAGAGTATGCAGATGAAGAAAATAGTGATTTGCTGAAGCATCTTCCTGAATTGGGATTTAAATCCTCCCCCTCCCCCCAGACCCACTTTTGTCATGCCTCTAGGAAATTAGATAGCTCAGCACGCTCAGGCAGGAAAGCCACTGGTGATCCGCCTTACTGAGGACGCCAGAGTAAGCTTTGCATTGCTGCTGTCTGACTCCGAGCAGCCATGACACAGGGGCTCGGTTTCGGTTGCACAAGAAGATGAAATTGTGATGCTCAGGAATTTCCTTAATTAAATCAGCTTCACTCACAAACCTTAAGTTGACGGTCAACACAAGAGCGTTTCAGATCCCGCAGGCTGAGGTCAGGGAGTTGCTTACTTTCAGGTTCAGGTATTAACCGCAACACTTGCAGGTAGTGACCTAAGGCTTTCTGCAATTCCCTTCACAGAAGCACACGTATTTACAAAAGAGCAATCAGCACCACCTCTCATTTCATATCTGCTAGTATCCGGACTGTAGACAGTGACCCGGGGGTACGTGGGGGTACAGTCCACTGCTAATCCATGAAGGATCTGTTATTTCAGAAGGGGAACAGATATGCTCCTGTGGGTTCAGAAGAGGCAGCTGCCTCTTCCAATAACAATGGAGCAGCTCAAAACCCATCCTGAGTCAAAACGAGCTGAGGCAAATTAGCAGAAGAATTTTTAAGCTGCCTAACAGGGTTAATTAGGTTTCTTTTCTACTTCTACAACAGCAGCAATGGATGCTTCTGTCTGGGTCTGGGTGCAACATCTTGTGCACTACCGCCATGGTACAAATTTGTATTACAGAAAACAGCTTTAAAAGAAGAATTTGAGACTGTGTTCCTTTAAGTCTGAACAACTTCAGTTTAACAGTGCGAGACCATCAGCAAGTCCTCCAGGAAAACCAGAAAAACTTGGTATTTCTGATAATCGCAGGGCTAAAAGTGTCGATTAAAAATGTTCTGGGAAAAGCTTGCAGAGTGTAATACATCCTAAAGAATGGCAGATGGGAATATGGTTCATCACTTTCAAAGGCTATTTTCATAGATTTGACAGATGTATTCAGACATACAGAAAAAAATATGATAAATGCTAGTTTACAGCACAAGGCTTTCAAGCTATTTACACATAAAGACTCACTATTCCTGAGTAAGTATGAGACATAGTCTCTAGTCAAACCAAGTTTTTTATTTAAGAGAGATTTGCCCCGTAAAGCTAAACCAATAACAACACCCAGCTACCTTATAATTTTGCTTTTTGTTTTTAATACTAGTATTAGTATACAAGGAATACAATAGTTAGTATGTAATGCAACAATTATTTAAGGATCTTAAAAAAAGGCACTGAAAAAATCACATTAGCAAAGGCAAACCCTAAATTACCTACTTTTCAATAGCACTAGCTGAGAAAGGCAATTTCTCAGGAGAAAAGCAGCCATGGCTAGACAGTGTGGAGCATTATAAATTTTCCTAAAGCTAGGAAATCCCTATGCATCACTCTCAAGATCATCCCAGGACTGAACACAAAGGTTAGCAGGAATGCTTAAATTCATATGGGTTCCATTAGACACCACTTACTGTAACCTACTTTTTAGTATTCAGCATTTTGGTATCAATAATGCATAACGTCAAAAGTAGTTCAACCCAAAGTACGGTCACAAGAAAGTAAACACGGGTCTCAAACAAGGGCCAGCTGAGGGGCAGTGTCATTGCTGAGTTTGCCTTGTGCAGAAGGACAGGAGGACAGAGTTGCTGGAGCTTTCCATATGTTAAATTGGGAGCTGGGGACCTGTCCCCTCAGCAGAGGGAGGGCTGGTGGCTGCAGAGAGAATAAAAACAACGCCAGCACCTACTGGTGCAAGCGAGCAGCTATGCGATCTCCCCCAGCCCGGTCCAGTCTCCCCCGGGAGGCAGGCGGGCAGGTGCGGGAGGGCCGCTGCCCCGCCACCGAACCCACCGCGGGCACGAGACCGTGCACGCGAGCCACAGCGAGCCGCGCCAGGCAAGGCCAGGGCACCCAGCCAGGCTTTTATTACCACCGCTCCTACCCTGACTCAGTACTAAGCGCTCATTGAACAAGCCTACACCACTTTTTTTTTCTTCCCCACCCCCCAAGATACTGCTCGTTCTTCGCCAGATAAATTATTTACCATGAAAGAAACTAAGGTGGCTGGTAGGGAAGAGCAAATTAGAGTATGGGAGTTCATGAGACCAGGCTGGTACGAGAGAGCGTTTCAGCTTTCACATGTATTCCCTACCCAGCTACTAAAGCAGCTTTATCGCCAATCCTCTTTAGGACAAGAACCAAACAGAGCACAGAGACTCCAAAGCTCGATCCTTCAGCTAGAATTTGCTTTACCTTCTGTTTTCACTTCCTCCCCTGCTCCTCTCACTTTGTAATAATTTGCATTTCATAACCTCTGGTGATTAGTGTGGGCATTTAGAAAGCATGCTAGAAACAACAGAATTGGAACCCCTTAAAGTTTTTCACAACAAAATTTATTAGAAGAATAGTGGTTTTGAAAAGTCTAGCATCCAGTGAAAACTACCATACACAACGTTACAGCTGGGAATGTGTTTCCAAAATGACATGGTCAAATAATACAATGGAGCCATTAAATCTTACACATGCACAACAAGAGAATTAGCGCTTTGACATACAATGCAAAAAATAAATGGACCACATGAAATAAAAATTTTAAAGTACTTATCACATACATTAAGACACAGCTTATTTAGTCCAGTCAAAAAATCAGAACTGCATTAAAAAAATTAATGTAGTGCAATCAAACCAAAAACCTTAATTTGTGATCATAAGTGCTCTACTACATAAAACATTGATCATAGCAAGGAACAAAAAATTCAAATCACACAGTACAAAAAAAATCTGTAAATAAATATAAACTACAGTACAAGAGAAATATTAAATTATACAATTCCGTCAAACTGTAAACAGTATATTGAAATGAGGTCCATAAGAGTAAAGGGGGGGGTTCCTGTTTTTTTTTTTTTTTTTCCTTGAACTTCTAGAGGTCAGAGAGAAATGCCATTTTCCATACTCTTCAAAGACTATGGGTTACATAAATAGAAAGAGAAGACTTTTTAGATGTAAAGTGTCAAATAATAAAGCAGAGGTGTTGCTGACTTGCGACTGCCAACTCACTGCGAGATCAGAACAGCAGATTTTACTTTAGAGTTTCGCCTCCTCGCGAGCGCAGCACGGAGGCCCGTCACTACAGATGTTCAGTGCCAACACATTCTGAGTTAGTGCTCAGCATGAGAGAGGAGACACCTGCTGAGGGTCTGGTCCTACCAATTAGGTGGAAGCGATTACGTACACCGCTGCCGACTTGGACCTCTGCTGATTATCTGACAGGTTTACACGCTTGTCATACAAACACCAACTTTGGCAGAACAATTACTAATAAACTCAAAGCACTCCCGGCCCATTGGTTTCCATCACAGTGGCCAGTGCACAGAATTCTCTAAGGACATTGCATAACTAGAGTGTAGAGGTCAGACAGCCAAGGACCCGTGCTTGAGGTTAGAAGTAGTTATGGTGAGAGAGAAGCAAGAGCCACGTTAAGAAGCTGCCTCTGCCGTTGGCAGAAGCAGTTGGGAATGTATATCATTTTTAGCTGCGCTGGCTAGTAGTGGCATTTTAAAATATATAAGTTTAAGATAACATATATACTATATATGTATATAATATAATACATATTATATAATATACATAGGAATTTCTTACAATACATACCAGGAACCCCCACACGATCTGCTCAGTAGTAATAACTGAATATACAGAATGCCACTATAAGTGTCTGAGGCACTGTGTGCTGGAGAGTAAATATGCAGCTTTAAAATCCGTTTGGCTGAGTTATACCTGGATACCTGAACTGAGTTTTAAGTTGACATTCATCAAGGATGTGCTATCAGCACGTCAAAAGAAAAGCAAAACAAAATACAAGTCACTGCTAGGTTTAAGAAGAGAGTACAAGTACCTGAATTGAGTGAGGATAGTGTGTAAACTGTCCCTGAGGGTTTTTAAACAGTGTGTGTACAAGTTGGATTCCTAAGAACATTAGTTTAAACTTACATTGCGGACTGATAAAATACCAATGTCTGACAATTTAACAAGTGGAGGTTAGAAAGAGTTATGAGCAAACACTCAAAACATATTTTATACATTTTAAAGCAGCAGTAAGCTGCTGTAAGCATACATCCCATCAGTACAAGCAACACATGGGACTCAGATAAAGGTTTCTATTTGCAAAAAGCCCATCATATATCGATAAGTAAAGAATATTCACCTGCTAAATTAGAATGCACCTAGTTACAGACTAGCAATTCAAGATTAATTTTTTTTAATCAAATACTTTGCTATACTTTGCTATTACATACTAAAATTCCTTAAGCTCACTAATGCTGGTATTCTAATCTATTTTTTTTAAATGTTCCCCCTTCATTTAAGAAATATACCATTCCACAACTTAAACATTAAGATCCATTTTCAGTCCTCAGATGTAAAAAGCATGTCAGTGAGTTTATATTAAAAATTTACATGGTAAAAAGGCTTGAATTTCAGCCAGAGATTCTAAATACTACTCATTCCCTGAAGGCATAAGGGAGAAAGAATCCCTACCCATTTTTCTTGTGATATAGTTTTCAAACTGAACATTAAACAATGGTCCAAAATGATTTTTCGGTTTGGGGAAACTTCCCTTTCCCTACCCATCATCCCAGATTCCAAATATCAAGCCCTGAAATGGCCTATCGAAATGATTAGTTAAAAATATCAGGCATGTATATATACATCCCCTGCCTGAACTCCAGAATATTTTGTTGTACTAGTCTTTAAAAGACAGATTAGTATCCCAAGAAACTTGTGATCTGACCTGAAAAGCCGTTAAGTGATCCTAGATTGTACATTTAAAATATCTCATAACCTGAAGACCAGATTTAATTAAGACTCTGGCATTGTAACAGAAAAAGTGCTGCAGTTATTTATCCCTTTTCTGGTACTTTAGGATAGGTCAGACAAGTGCTTTTTATAGTGACAGTAAAGTTTACGTGCTTTCACGTAGGCATAAAAAATATTATCTGCAAAAATATTTGAGAAATGTAGCACCAAGTAGTTGATAAACTGTATTAGTAGTTGTAGTAGTGTCTTCATTATTTCCGAGTAGGAAAAAACATTAAGTTAGACTAGGTGATGACTATAAAAATTGTTTTCTGACATTAACTTTTCCTGCTTCAGTCAGAATGAAGTCTGTGTCCTAATCCCTGCTCCATAAGGTAGAGTATCACCTTCAGTCCTTCTGAATTCTACTTACCAATTCAGTAGAGACAAGCACAGGGGTAAGGGTGGGGATGTTTGTTTTTAAGAAGGTGAATTAAATGCCCTGAACAGGCCAAAAAAAAATCCTTCCTTCTAGTACGTTGCCCAGGAAAATTGATTTTGCAACTAGGCTAAGAGATTTTTGTGAGGATTAAGTAAAGCTCTCTTAATATGAAGGTTTTCATGACAATACCTGAATATAGGCATAATTCAATGGGACATGAAGTCCAAAACTGCTGCTGTAGTATTGGTACAGAGACTTGGCCCCAATCAAAGCAAGAATAGGGGGGGGAGAGAGAGAGAGAGAGAGAGAGAGAGAGAGATGGACACTGGAATGCTTTAATTACTTACAGTTTTTTCTGATATTTGTGGAGTGGATTTACGGATCATTTTGAGTCCACAATATCTCTCTGCTTAGTGATCATCTCAGTACCTCATATTTATACACTGGATAATTAGAAATTGATAACTACAGTGGTTATTTTACTTGCTACACCCATCAGAACTGCATATAACTAGCAGTGCAGATTTTCAGGTTTCTGAAGGTTCTAATTACTGAGTTTTCAATATAATTCAAGATCAAGTGGAAACCTTTATAGTACCAAAACTAGCCACAAAACAATTTTTTTTAGGTACAGCTTTTTAAACCAGTATTAGTCAACATTATTTACTGGTGCTAAGAAAAAGCAACATTGAACTAGACTGAAATTACATTAATTTCCTGAAACATTTGTGGGCAAAACTTAGAAGTTCCTGATCCTCATGAAAATGAGGGAAACAACTCTTCCCATTCTACCTTTAACATCTGGCAGAGAATTTGAGCTATTTAAAAAATACTGCAACAGAGCTTTCAGTACAGGTTCATAATTTTGCCTTCTTAAAGAGTCTGGACTGCAACAAGTGTATGCATTCTTACACTGAAGAGTTAAAATTTTGTCTTCACTGAAGAAAGAGCTCTTTACATTACAGATGTAGCCACACTGTTTTTGAGAAACAAGGGAACGGCAAGGTGTTCCCTTCACTCCTTGGACACTGTGTTCTTCTCCTAAGACTCAAGGACATCTTAAGAGCATTATTTCAAAGTAAACTGGAAAGAAACACATGATAGTTCCAGTTTTACCTGTATAAGAATTGTTGCAGATGATATAAAAAGCATTTCAATCAGAAGTAAAAAGTTGTTCCAATCTACACAAAGCATACTCAGCCCTAAAGCCCCTGAATCACTTCGCCAGCTCCTTTGAATTTCCAGGGGAAGGCAATGTACTCTCAGGTTCTCATGAAAGAAATATTTAGACTCAAATGTCGGCCTGCCACAAGACAAAGCACAGACTATTCCTTGTCTGCTCTTAACCGGTCTAAACACATGTGCAGTTGCCTCCCATGTTTAGGAATATCTTCAAGCACTGGAAAGCTCTACAAAAAAGGTGGTATAGGAGTTGTGTGAGAACACAGAAGCTGACCGTGTTCTCTGACTAGAGGCACTATCCTACCTCTACACCTGCATTGTTAAAAATAATTTGCTTTCTAACTGCTATGAAAATTCAGAGTCTGACTCCAGGTCTAGCAATAGGGTTCGTAATGCAAGCATCCAACTATGAGTTCTGCAACAAGAAGAAAGTAAAGGCATACCTGTATTGCTTATGCAGCAACTTCTGCGCAACAGGAGGAGGAAAAAAAAAAAAAAAAAAGACGACAAAAAAAGAGAGAAATTCTAATGGAAATCATCTTGAGCCTTTAGAAAAAATTAATCAGGGAATGACTGGAAAATGAAATACCTTTTGATAGAAATAAAAACGAGTCCAGAAACGTGTCCTTACAATATCTAACCAGAAACTTTTAACTCTACAGCTGTACTCAAGCATTACGGCCACAATAATGCCTACAACACTGTGGAATGAGGATCCAGCTGGCTGAAAGTGAGGTAATAGTTTGTAATAGGTCAGAGTTCTAAAAAAGCACTTTTACACCTTACAAGTCCAAATAAAAAAAAAAAAGGACACATTTCATACATGTTGGGCTTTCTCACCAGAACTGTACGATAATTAACTCCACACCAGGACCCCTACCACACTAAGCCTTACTCATCTTCAATTATATGCTGCAGCAAAGATTTACCAAGCGACACCTAAACTTCAGTACAATATGAAACTTGATTCTTAAAACTTTATACACACAAAATATAAAATTACTTTTCTAGGATGGGGTAGGGGAGAGGGATTCTCCTTCATGATACTTGGACTGAAAAACTAGTTTTCAGAGACTGCCACAAATATTATTCACAGTTTCTTGCTGTCAGGCTTTTTCAGCTACATCAACGTAGTACACAACAATACTGTTAAGTCCAATAACTACATCGGATGGACATTCTCGGGAATAAGAGAAAACTAGTGACAAAAAATACCCGAAAGGCCTCCTCCTAACGACGTCTCGATTTTTACAGGGTTGTAGTTTGTCTATGTTACACGTTAATGCGATCTCAAAAGAGCAGCAGGAGAGAGATTTTAAACCTTCTCTCCTGTCCAAGTGATCCAAGTAACATAAGCATCCACTTAGCAGAAATAACATGAGAAACAAGGCTTTTGTTACAAAGACAGCAGTGAACCACACCTTCCCACACCAAAATATGGTCAACCAGGGGTTTTGGCCATGCAAACTGCTGGTCAGCAGAAAATTAAGCATGCTAATGGACAAACATTAATTCCAATCATATATTTAAAATGATCCCAAATACTACTAGTTAGCTACACTGAAAGCGCCTGTAAAAAATATGTAGTGAAAAATGAAAGAAAACAATAGTGATCACTGCAGCACTTAGAGTGATACTAGTCTTATGTGATGAATCACCTCAGAGAAAATACATTAGATGGGACTTTGAAACAAAAAGTTAACATTAAAAGGTGCACCTGAATATTACAGACTAAATTTACAAAACCTACAATAAGGTAAAATATATATCTTTTGAATATTCAGCAGCTTTTTTTTAAATTTGTTTTTATTTTTTGAGAGGCTCATGAAATTTTAAAAAGGGACCACTAACTAATCTCAACCATGCTTCACAAAACAATAATGGCTATTTCATATTGCAGTTACCAATGTAATGCAATTAGTGCTTAAAAAATAATCTACACTTTTTTCTTTTTTTTCCTTTTTAAACAGAGACCTTTGGAGGAAATATGGTTGTTCAAAAGCTTCTCGAAAAAGAAAGATTACCTGAATATTAAGTTATCACAGATCAAGTGTTGTATTTAAAAGCTTTGCAGACTTGAGTATTACAATCTTCAGGTCTCAGGACATTTAAACTGAGAAAGTTACACGTTTGGTTTGTTGTTGTGGTTTTTTTTTTTTTTTAAATCCACTTTCTAACCAAAGCAAATAAAGAGTACTCAACTTCTCACTATCTATTTACAATTCTTAGCCTACAGTCTGAAATGACAAGACAAATTCTCTTTTAAAACTGCAGCATTAAAGGGTAGGCACACCATTCTTCTGCTGCACGATTGTCACCCACTTAAACATACACATACAAAATATTTAGGTTAGTAAAATGAGCACTCCACATACACTACAGTGACAAGTTTTATAAAACTCATGTTGCTTAAATAAAGACAACTGCAAAAGGTTAAACCTCTCTGAACAGTAAAACTGTGTTACTTTTTTTTTTTTTAAACTTGCAGCAAACTTTCTACCATAACCTCCAACAGCAGATGAAACCACACGTTTAACTGCACCTTTATTGCAATCACCAGCTAAACTGGAACGTATTGCAGAGTTTATATACTGCTACTGAGCTTAAACTGCTTTAAATGCCAAGATGACAACTAGAGAGCTACGAGGAACCAGGATTTTGAGTACTACAATATATTAAGTAAACAAAAACAAAGTATACTTGGGGCCAAATGCCCAGTCCGTTTCAAGAATGAGCAGTGCATATTTAAAACGACAGCAATGGTGTGCCTAACCTTTGAAAATATGAAGTTGCTGGGGAGGGGGAGAGGCTAACAGAATCAACTGTTTCAGAAGTCATTCAGCATCCCTAGGACTATCTAGGCCACCCTCCCATAAACTTTGAGAAACCACTTTCAATCACTGACATCACTAAATGCTCTCACACAAAAACTCCAATGCTTCTTTTGGTTGTGCAAATGGGAAAGAAAAAAAAAAAAAGTAATTCTATCTACCTTTTGCACAGATTAAGACCAAATTGTTTCTACCTGAAGAACCAGCAATTCTCATTTGGTCATACTGTGGTAAATCCAGTAAGCTCCACCTAGTTACTGACCACTCCTGAAGAAAGTATCAAAGATAAAAGTTCTGTACAAAACTTATCCTAGATCTCCATATAATGATAACAATATCATCATAGTGAAAAAAAAATGGATTTGTGGTTTACGGAGTGCTTTTATGGTGTTTAAATGCTTATTCTAGCATGTGCTAAACCACTATCAAAATAGATTAAATAAAAACAACAACAAAAAAGCAGGACTTAGATTAATTCCTGCTACTGGCAACTGTAATATTTAAAAAGGAAACACCCATTCATTGAGTGTTCGACCCTGACAGTATTACAGATAGATATGATGCAGAGCCTGAATTAGATCAGGCTACCAGTGTTTTACTTCTTCCCTGAACATTAAAAAGCTCCTTCACTAATGTGGATATTTGGGCAGACTACTGAGGTTGTAACGTTTGAGATCACTGTTGTGTGGGATTTTTTTTTTTTTCTTTTTTTGCAGTATCACAGTAGTTTGTTACACAAATCCCCCTCCCCCAGATTAGAGTCATTTAAACTAGTTGTTGGAACCACATAGTTTAGTAAACTCAGAATCAAGTCTGTAAAAAAGCATAAAGGTCACAAAGAACCATAGTTCTGTTATAATGAGGCATACCCTAATACATCATTTAGTGTACCCTGACTGCTCCTGACTGCGAGAAGCTTGTCTTCCGTGAGATAAGGCTACATCCTCAAGCAGGTGAGTCTAAATATCACCCTTCAAAAATATCAAACAAAATTACAGCGAAGGTAGTGTTACAAATAATTAACTGACATATTCTGAAGGTAGTGTAATGTAAATTTTCCCTCCCCGCCCCTCCCCTCCGGGTGAGCACTAAGCAGACAATGAATGGTAAGTATGTTTAATTTAGAAATAAAATAGTGGAGAGCCTAATTAGACCCAATTGATTATCCATCTAATAAACAAATCTCTGAGTTCAAGAAAGGTACCATTCCTAAGTAACCTGATTTAGCTTAAATCTTTCAATCAACTGGATCAAAGAAAAAGAGGGGGGGAAAAGATCTCTGAAACATTTTGAAGAATGACAGTCTGATTCTCATTCAAAAAATGCCTGGTTTTAGGAGAGTATCAGTTTTACAAAGTGGACTTATTTCTATAAAGGTAGACATGAAAAATCCAACACCAGAAGTTCAAGCAGGCTCTACAGGCAAGATGTCCACTTCCACAGATCTGCATTCTTTTTGAGGTAACTCAACTCTCTATTACAGAGAAACATGCAAAAGGAAAAAGAAAAAAAAAGAAAAAACCAGAAGGGGGGGTAGTGGGCAGATGAAGGAGGGAAACTGCACCATACCAGGCTAGAAAAATTTACAAATGTGACATTCAGAGCACACCTTTTGCCTGTGTCCACACAAGTCTATGCTAAACTGCAAAGAGTGTTGCAGTAAATAGGAAAATCAGGCGCGCTCAGTGGTGGTTGAACTATGCAGTAGTGCTCACCCAGTTTGCAAAGTAATTGGCACTCTACAACATCCCTACTCATCTTTCAATTCATTTGCACTTTGTGCTGCTTCTCCCTGGGGATCTAATTCAATCTTTACTGAAACATCCTGCCCCTCCGACCTCATTAATTTCATTTTTTTCTTTGGAGGGTTTTTCAAAGTGCCCAGCCTCTCTTTAACTTTGTACTCCAGTGTACTGTGGGGGATCCCATAAATACTCTGAGCTTTGGAAACACTCATTTTCCCGCTCATAACCACAGAGATTGCTTCCTCCAGTATCTCGCTGTTGTACTGTCTGTATCTCCCTCTTTTCTTCCTAGGTTGCTTGGAGCCAGCATCTCCCTCTTGATCTGAGGTGGGATATGGCTGTCCAGAGGTAGACTGCTCAGCATCTGAGCCCCAGGAATCTGGTCCAGCATCCAGCAAACTTCTCCTGTTTTGTTTTGGAAGGATAGCCCTTAACTTTTTGCTAAGCGCGCTCTCCGTTTGTGAACCCATTACCAAAGAGCTATAGCTGTACTGGTCACCAGTGCGGGACTCCCATGAAAGGTCCATGCCTCGAACTTGTGGTATCTTTAAATCCACAGGAGACGAATGGCTCACGTCCTTTTTCCCATCCTGTTTAGTTTGAAGTGCCATTTTTTGAAAGGCAGAGTTTTCTGTAAGAAAAGGAAGGTCACTGATGTTGCTGAGTGCACCATTTCCCCTGAATTTCATGCGGCTGAAATTGAATTCGTAGTGTGGTTTTGCCCAAGAAGCCTCCCTGGATAATATTAAGTGCTGTCCATGATTCTGTAGTCCAGATGGCCCATGGCTGGCAGCTGTAGAAAACTGGTTTCTGCTCAGCAGTTCTTCACTAATCTGGAGTGATCGAGCCAGCGGTACTTTAAGAGATGTGGAGTGGCCATAACCTTCCCTGGTTCCATCCTGCAAGCTTCTTGGAGGTACCCCATCACCACTCTGTAGTCCCTCCGGATGGTGCTGGCTGGGTCTCCCAGGTCGCCTAATTGGATGGAAGGAAACTGATGTGAGCAGGACTTGCACAGGTAGGGAGGGATGGGTGAGGGGGCCACTCCTTTATTAGAAGGCCTTGCTTGGGTAACATCACTTTTTGTGTTATTTATTTTTCTCTAAATTTTTTTTTTTTAATTTTTTTTAAAGTCTCAGCATCAGTCAGTTTTAAAACTTGTTCGCAAAAAATGAGAAGCTTTTTGGGCAAAGAAAAGTGAAACCTGTTGGCTGGTCTCTGGTTGGGTTCACAAATTCTCGGAGTAGAAAAGACTTCGCGCAAGCGTCTGAAAATAGCACCTTAATTACAACGTAGTAATCAATAGCCATAGATCTACACACAACTGTGTTACTGGTGTGACGTTACCACTAAACAAGTACAGTAATAAAAGAGTAAGCCAAAGTGCAACATAGTCAACATGCAAATATGACTGTCACCTGCAGTATCTACACATAGGTGGAAACCTTGGATGGTGTTTGCTTACATCATATTGAAGAATTGCTGCTCAGGGTAAAAAAAAAAAAAAAAAGCTTAGCAGGCCTCAAAGGTATTTGCTTGACTTTCATTAAGCACCAAATATGAAAGCTGAGATACTGCAGATCACAAAGGAAAACACTGCATTACACTAGACTTACCAAATTGCTCTCTTAACAACTAATTGCTTATATACACATGTCCCTGATTCTCATTTAATACATAGCACGGCTAGGAAAAAAAAAATAAAAAAAATCTAGCTCCAACTGTCATCCAGATGAAGGGTTAACAGCAGAAAGTGGTATTTTTACCATTTTTCTTTTGTCACAAGTGTTGTTTCTATGACACAAAGTACTACTACTGCAGATAAACATGTGTATTTTAATGTTTTGCTTGCTTAGCCCCCTGCAGTAACTACGTCACACTAGTTTCAAAATCCACCTCCAAACTTCTCCATGTTCAACATACAGATTAACAAAGAGACTAGTAAGCAATTCTATTTTAATGCTCTGGGACACTACACTGGTGTAAAGCCCTCCAGCTAAGTCAGCGTTATTTAAGGATAGGATACGTACTACTGAAAAACTACATTATTCTTTTTAACATCACACTGGGATTTAAAAAAAAAAAAAAAAGTAGTCTTTAGAGAAAAGACATCTACTGAAAGGACCTAGCATGTAACATACACAGTGCTTGATACACGTGCTGCTAGCTTCTCTCCAGGATACAACAGGTCACAGTCGAAGTGGGTAGCAAGAGTCAAGAAGGATTCAGAACAAAATCCAGAGATGTCAATGAAAG
The DNA here is from genome assembly GCF_003259725.1 of Athene cunicularia. Lineage (NCBI taxonomy): Eukaryota > Metazoa > Chordata > Aves > Strigiformes > Strigidae > Athene > Athene cunicularia. The sequence goes on from NW_020799105.1 coordinate 11,123,977, forward strand.
TTTACTATTCCAGAGAACTCTCAAGCAATGTGCATTCTCTGCCCCTTCTACAGCATGTATCAGCATTAGAATATGCACCAGAGAATCCTAAATAAAGGACATATTGGCAGCTAACTAGGACAGAGGTCAACATGATTTCATTGATGCTAAACAGACTGCAGTCAGCCTCATGTACCACACACCTGTACAAGTAGCCACAGGTGCCACATCCTCTCTGGACCCACAAGAGTGATCAGACAGTGCCAGATGCTGGCCCTGTCATCCCTGTGTGTTGGACTTTGGCTCTCACTTGATACACAAACAAGGGAACAAACAACACAGCCTCGGTGGCTTCTGCTGCCTTCCTAGGAAAATAAAGCTAGAAATAACCTGTTCAGAATTGAAAGAGAAGACCTAGTAAGGTAGCTTTATGTTAAAGAATTATGAAAAAGTATTAAGACTAACTTTTAAACAAGGACTGAAGTATTTTATTAATATATATATTAAATGGAAAAAGTAATATTGATGGGAGAAACCTGAGACAGTAATGTTTTTCCAAAAAGAAATGCAAAAGTTAAATCAGTTGTTAGCAGCACATGGGACTGGTGGTAGTGGTGGGTTGTTAGTTTAAAATTTGAGTTTTTCAAAGGCTATTGTAAAGCTAAATCCAGCAATTAATTAGCAGTTTAAACCATATACTGTTTCTGTTCTTCACTAAAAAGATTACTTGTTCACAGTAGCTTCAAGATAAAATTCTCCCATCAACACCCAAAATCCCTCTTACTCCCAGTCAGCCTCTCCAATACGATTAACTCAGTCCTAACTAAGAGTAAAGGGTTTCTAAATGTATGCAAATGGTGACCATTAGTAATATGAAATCTAAAAGAATTATTTTTGATATAACATTCTTTCACACCTTGGACTAATTAAGGTAAAAGTTGTACACCACATTTTAAATTTTTTTTTGTTTTTAAAAAAAAAACCTTGTTCAGTCCTACAGTACAATCGCAAATCCAAAAAGCCATATTTAAAGTTTTCTGAGCTACCAGACTCCTTCTCCCAGCCACTTTTTTTAAGCTGTGATTTATGGCAGGAAATAAAGAGCACACAGGGATGCAAATCTAATTCAGCTTAGTTCATCACCCAAATCATTGCTACCCCTAAAATAAACTTTCCTGTTAGCTAATTTTCTCCTAAGTGAAATGAAATCTAACTTAATTTAATTGAACTTGCATCTCCAAGAACATCACTTATCACTAAACCCAAGAAGCAGGTAATGGAAAGATCTTTGGCTAAGTACTAAACTGGCCAAAATAACAGATATTAGAGTTCTTAATGACAACTTAAGCCTGTCTCAGTTTGCAACAACTCTTATTTGGCAGGTGGGGTGAAGGTATTTGCCAAAGGTACAAGTTGAAAAGCACATTACTCCAAAGGGTTAACATCAAAAGTAAGTTAAAATTGACAAGAGGTAAGCACACATTTTTAGCAAAAACAAGGTCATAGTAAGTTGCTTTCTCTTACCCATTTCCCGGAGTACTGGAGCATCCTGGAGAATGACTCAGAGAGGTGCTGCCGGCACAAGGACTCTTCTTAGTGGATAAATCAAGCACACCGTCTGTAGAGACAAAAGAATGACTTCAGTCTTTGAAGAAGCAGGATCAACCACATTGCCCCTTGATAAAACAAGCCTTTCAGGCTAAAGTTATATTTAGCACACAACATTTTCTATTTTATTTGAACAAACTAAGGCTTGGATTTGTTTGCAGTTTGGCTTACAAGTGACTTCAACATAATCCTCAGAAGTCGCAACAAAATTTGGGAAAATTAAAAGTGCATCTGTTATAAGAGCCAGAGAATAAAAGATGACCTACAAACAATGGTTCAAGATACAACACAGCCTATGGCATAACTAACCCTCAGCAATCCTCAGATGAGACAATCTTCAAATTCCCAAGATATTCCCCCCATTAAAAGAGGGCTTTAAGCCATTATATGAAATTTTTTTTGATCCAAATCTCTGCAGGAAAATTCACTGAGAATTTCACACTGGAAACTTACTTTCAAATGAACACATACAAATGCGAGACTCCTCCTCACCTAGCAGCTAGCTTAAATTCTTTTTTCCATCTCAAATGGGTCCCTACTGGCAGAGCTCCTGCTTTTCCCCTCTCTATTGTGCCATTTTACTCCCTGTCTTCTTCCATATACCAAATTGTTTTTCCTACTAGACTGCTTCTTCCATTCTCACTAATGGCACTTCCTCAAGCTCACACATGCTCCTCTGCAAACCCCTATGGAAACTGCATTTCTAGGCAACAGAAAAGGGAACGCTTTTTGATAGAAAAAGTCTTGCTCCCACTGCACTGAAACAACTGGAAATTCTGGTCATTTTAATAAGGGCAACACTATCACAGAAGCAACACAGCCATCTGGAATTCCTGGAAATTTTGAAACAAGGAATTTATGAGGAAGAGATAAATGAAACCTGTTGGCAAGGTAAACTAGAGGCATTTCAGAACTCCTCACTCGTTCAATATAATCAAGTCAATACCAACCAACACAAGAACAACGTAAGATGGCTTTCAGATTGCTTAAAGTTCTCATTTGACATATGGAGAAAAAGCATGATAAACGGTGAACTAGAATTAACTTACAGAAAGCTGTTCCACCCACTGCATTTGGGAACACACCATAACCCAAACTTAGGCAAGCAGAGAATTCAATCTTCCTTCTGAACAACATTTATGCAGCCACAAGGTACAGAGACTGGATCAAGTAGCCCCTCCTTTTCAAGAGGCTATACTGAACAGCTCAGGCTGCTGTCAGAGGCATTTGCATCCAGACTCCCTCCATCAGAAGTGTCATTACAACCTAGAAGTCTCTGAGGGGAAGCAGGGCCAGCCTCATACACCACCAAGAAGTTTACAGCTATAGCTAGGTTCCCCTCAATCCACTAGAACAGAAATATAACAATAAGTACCACTAGCAGGCTTTTATGACAGCCTCTTAAATTTCTCATTAACAGGTCTGGCAAAACCTCTTCCCAATTACATTAAATGCAAATTGGGAAAAAATAATTACATCAGCAAACAGATTACTGTATAAGTTAATAGGCACCTTCTATTCCATAACAAGTGCTATGAACATTATAAATTATCTTACAGCTTTTTCATCACATGGTAGTGAAAGAACAGTTCATGTACATGCTTTCTGCTTCACCATACAATCCTTTAATTAAAAAAACCCACAGAAGCAAAACTGATTCTCTCCCTCTCTTTTCACAATGAAGGCAATTTAACATTTTAAAACACACATGCAGAAGACACTCGTGAAATACATCTATAATAAAATTAATTAGAAACAAATGCCTATCAGCTGAATGTATAGGTCCTCACTTCAAGAAAGATGCCATACAACCTTTCAGTGCGGTTTTGTAACTGAAGTGTGGCAACAACTTTCAGTAAGTGCTGTAAGTGCAGTAAGTGTCCAGACACACAACCTGCACATTGTTGGACACACGGAATTAACCTTTTTACAAAAGGCTTCATAAACATAAATTCAAAGAATAAAGGGATACCTTCAATACTGTACTAGCTAGCAAAAGGCTTTTTTTTTCTTTTTTCTTAAAGGCACCTTTTCTACTTGAGGATGGACAGCCTACTTTATGTTTGATAGAATGATTTCAGGCACTAACACATTTCTAAAGAAGGGCAAAGGGGATAATTTTAATCCTATCAGTAGGATACACTTATGAAAACTTCCATTCAACAGTTTCAGAAAAAAACCCCATTCACATACTATAATCACTCACAGAGTTTACTTGTTAAAAACATTTTTGATGGAAAGCAAGGTTTTCAAATTAAAACAAGCTCTGCAACACTGTTACAAGTTATTCAATCTGTGCTCTGCAGAACAAGTCTATTTTTAAGGTAGAAAAGAAACATCTCTTCCAAACACATAAACCTGGAAGTGTTCATGGGCATCATTTTTACAGCCTTCACAAAGCAATTTCTCACAGACTTTTAAAAGATACTGTTTTCATACTATGACCAGAAAGTAAATGAATCAGTCCATCAGTTTGTGACCTGATCTTCATAAAGAAGCAACATTATGGTTTTCATGACCACATGAACTTGTCTTATCAGTAAGCATAAAGTCTATTTTGGCAGACTGTTTCTTGCAGCTCCCACCAGAAACAACAGACTTGTCCCCAGAGTTTGGAACATGTCCATCCCCTTTGCCTTTCTTCAGAAAAAATCACTAAAGTCTACAGGTCTACATTCTTTGAAAAAGTCTCTTCTCTCCCAGCCACACCTAGCTAGTTGTTATTTTCTTGTAAAACATCTACCACTTTTCCACTTTACATTTAATGGAGAAGTGCAAACTTCTAATTGTCTAGTTTTGCAACAGGAATGCCATTAATGGATTGCCACAGGATGCAAGACACTGATAAGAGTCCTACCTTGTTCACTAGGTTCTGACTGAGACTTTCTGACAGTAAGGTCCAGAGGTGAGTCTTGGTCAGCCATGAGAAGTTTGCTGAGCACAGGGTTCTGAGCAGTTGCAGCCGTGGGAGAGGAGGCGACCAGAGATGCTTTCAGCAGGCTTTGGTTCTTTGTGCTATTGGGCTGGCTGGAGTCCTGAGTAGAGCTATTTTTTGAGGTATATTCAGCAGCAAACTGTCGGATCATTCGCTGCATGATCTCACGGGCCACTAGGGGAATATTTGGGTCAGAGACCCTAGGACTGTCTGTAAATATTAGAGATTTTTTTTTTAAGGAAGCACTTTAAGTAAAACAGCTTTTATATTAAGTTATTGTTTATTAAAAAAAAAAAAATCATCTAGGGAAAAAAAAAAGAAAGCCAAAGATAAAATGTACTTTAGTCTTAGAATACAAGAACCACTGCCAATACTGGTATAATCTTCCCAAAATAACAGTTCCCTAAGAGAAATAGGCAATCTCATCTTTTGTTTTCAAATATAGATATATTTGAGTAGACCTTTAAGAGGCATGGAAATGGAAAGGAGAGCTAGACTCAAGAAGAAAAGTAGCAACTAATGAAGATCATTCCAAAAAAAATTAACACATTTTTCAGTGGAAGAATTGAGTAACTTACCTGCAGCTACAGAAGGGGAGAAGGGAGAATAGAGTTGCAGCTGTCCCCTACAAATTTACTAGAAAATAAATCCCTATAGCTCTGATTCTTTAAAATAATCCACGTGAAGATCAAACATTCAAGTGTCTTCCATCCCATTCTATCTATTCCTTTTGACATTTCTATGATTATAATCAATGTAGCACCTGGCATTACATAAAGAGCTTTCACATATACAAAAACCCAAGATGTGTCACATGAAAAGTAATTCTATTTCTAGAAGAGCTGCTAAATTCATCATTAGGAAACGTGTAATGGAACAGGTAGACATTCCAATTTATTTGGGCCACCCAAAAATATATTGGCAAAAATCGCTGTTTCAGACCAGTAGTAATTTGTGATGTCAAAGCAAATCTATAACTCCAAAATCACAGAAGTTAAGTCCTGCCACTTCACCTCAAATACTGCTTGTATTCTCTGGCCAAGTCAGGGTAAAAAGAAAAAAACAAAACCAAACATAAAAACCAAACCCACAACTCCTCCAGAAATGTCTCAAAAGGTTTGATTTTGTATTTCTGAAGAAACATTCAGAGAAAATTGTGCAGTAGAAGACGAAACAAATCTTTAAAAGCAGCTCTCAAAATGGAACAATAGTAAAGTGTTTACTTCCTCTTTAAAAAAATTGCCCAAGTTGAGATTGAAGCGTTAGCAAAACCTTCTGTGGGACATTTCAGCACTAGATTTGCCTTTTACCACCTTTTTTGACAAAAATGAACCAATCCAACAAACCAGCTTAAAGTATCTGTAAAGGATTGACATGATGGTTTGAGCATGTAGGTGCCCACAAACTAGACAGCAGTAGTAAATAGCTACTGCGTTTCTTGATGAAAAACTAAATTGATCTTTAATCAAGACCATATTCTTTCTTGTTAAGTACAGCTTTCTAAATATAAGACCTTATACAGTCAATATGTGTATTTTAAGAGCCAGAGTAGCTGTAAACTTCTAAGACATTTATGTAAATACTTAATCATTTTGTTTTAAAATCTACAGGATGGTTTACTGTAGCTAAGGCCAAGGCACTAGAGTTTTTAAGAAATCAACAAGAGATGAACCAAACTTTAAATTTAGGTATATTTATTTTCTCACTTTCTTCCCAAATGGTCTGTAAGGACACAAGCCTGGAAAAGCACAGAGACTTTTTTCTGGTATGGTGACATTTCTTCCATTTTCTAAACTCTCTACCATAACCTCCCGAAGGACATGTGAAAGGCTTTAGGAAAGCCCCAAGGGACACAAACTGATGGCATGATCACACTGATGCCAACTATTTGGCACGCACTTGTAGTGTATACAAGAGGGCTGGCAGGAATGCAGAGCAATACGGCACCTATATTTTCTGAAGAAGAATCATGACTTTACTGTGCCTTTGTGTTCATATGTACAGTTCAGTAATGCTTACAGCTGAATAGATTTCAAAATTCAGGAAGAAAATACTGTATATGCCTACCACACTCATCTTTGTAACCTGCAACTTCAAAGAATCAGCACAGAGTGACTACTTAAAAGCTTTTTAGGGCTGCTCAAGACAAACTCTCTAATTCAGGACACAAAACTCAGTTTTCAACCCAAAGAGTAGTTACCTAGCACATTAAAGTCTCCTTGCTTAATATAAAGTCTGAATCCTAAGGATTAAAACTGTTCAAAAACAAGTGCAAAATATTTGCTGATGTCTCTGCAGCATACTTGAAATCAAACAGATGTTTATTTTGATTCCAAGTGTCTGGGTTTTTTTTTTAAACTAAACTAAAATTAACTAAAACAGAAATTCTCAGAGAAGAAAAATATAGCTGATAAATATTTGCTATAAACAGTATAAAGTAGTACTTCTGAGCTTTAAAACCTTAATTGCTTTTCTGTATTTTATCTAAACTGAAACCTTAGAAGGGCAGTATCAAACAAAAAAAAGGCATGATTTCATTAAACCATCAAAAGAAGGCCCTATCCTGCCACAGTGTAGAGGTAACGGACAACTAGGTACTACCACTCTGCTTTCACTGAGCAGTATGAATTTTTGACAGAAACATTACTGGGTAAGAGTGCCATGGGCACAAAGCAGAGAGGAAGTATGTAAGATGAATGGACAGTAAACCGGTGCAAAAAGTTTGCTGATCCTGCTCATTAGCTATGTATGTAAGTGTATGACTGCACGTCCTTGACACGCAACAGGCATCTGTTCGCAGAACATCCGCATTTTCTCTGATCTGCCTGGGCTACAAAATACCAGTCTCAAATGTTACTGGCAGTGAGGACGGAAAGAAAAAAATAACTAATTGCTGGCATGAAACTCAGAGCACCAATTATCTCTGAGCAGCGCAGGAGTGTCAGAGTGCTGCCATTCTTTGTGTCCTCTTTGGTATGACAGTGCCTGGGGATGTTATGGCAGTGGCATGAGTTAGAATAACCCTTCAAGCAACCCAAATACAGCCAAGCTTGACAATGATCATTAAGGACTCAGAACTGACTTCCTGCCAGGTTTCCCCCCATCCGTTATTACTCTGCACCAAGCATAGCTCTGCCAGAGGAATGAAAGCAAGAGTGTACTAAAAAAATTCTCAAAGATGCTTAGACACCTGAAGTGACTTCATTATCATCATTCTGTGTATCTGACCACAACAGAGTGTTAAACCCCTTGTGAGCACACTGTTAGCAATATCTGCCAATAGTTTTCCAACAATTAGGGAAGCATGCATTTCTGATAAGACTCAAACACAGCTCATACTTAAATTTTTAAGCATAGTGTTAAAGAGTTGATGTCTCTAATAAACAATTTAGAAGTAATGGAACTGCATTTTTTTTCCTCTCACCAGAAAAATAATACGGAAAAGGGTATATTATTTCTAGATTTTTGTTTTCTTAAAACCCTTCTGGATTTAAAGAGAGATGGGATAAATCTAAAAGTAAAAGGAAACCTTAAAAGAAAAAAAACAAACAAACAAAAACCAACCACACCACTGAAAAAGAAGACTTAGAATAAAAGCATTATCTGACCTATCAGTAGTAATTCAGTAACTATCCTTCCTACTATCCTACATGCTTCTATACTTCATGCAATACATCACAATGCATAGTTTCTACTTATTCATCTGAGTCATAAAAGAAAAGCTAAGATACTGTTATCTACTTAAAACACCTTTAAATATTTTGGTCACTGGGAGGAAGGGCTGAGGACTGGCTACAGTAATTTGTAATTTGTTAAACTGAAGCCTTGCATTGTCCCCCAGTAGACAGGTTGGAATTACTGATTTGGCAGATTTTCTGACACATGGGTTAGACTGATAAGTACAATGTACTTTCATTCAGGATTCATTTGGAAGCAACCTCTGGATTCCCATTTCTCAGATTGGTAGAAAACAGTGAAATGAGTTTTGTGCCTTCCCAAGAGCACACTTTAACTGGCATAACTCTCTAGAAGAGATTTAGGGGATTTTCTAGCATTGAGCTACTGTATTGTTCTTGGCATGTTCTACAGTACTGATTTCCCAATTATTTTGCTGATCACATTTTGAATTCTCAATATATCTCCCTTAGAACTATTCCAATAATATTTTATACTGGGGATTGCTAGGAGGGGGGTGTGTAATCACAGAACTATTCCAATAATATTTTATACTGTAGATTGCTAGGAGTGGGGTGTGTAATCACTGCAGACCACAGTGAGAGAAGACTGCTGACCTTTAGGAAAAACCGCATTAATACAGTTCCCATTAAAATAAATAAATAAGTTTTTAAAACCCACAACACACACCACCACTTGCCCCCGTTTTCAAACAGCCGACTCATCTAAACATCAGTTTCAGGGGAGCAGTTCTGCCAGGCAAGAACGGAGTCATTCCTCCAAAAGTGCAAATCACCAGTGTTCTCATGGGGAGATTTGTTTTAGAGTTAAATATGTTATACTTTCTTCCTCTGTCCCAAGCCCACATCGTTGTATTGCTGCATTATTTGAGTCAATTTTTACTGTTGATAAATATATGTAAGACAACTGAAAAATACTGAATGTACAATGACAGTTTGAACATCAGATCTTTGACACCTGCATTGCATGCAAAAAAGACCAGCGAGAGATACCATTTCCCCCCAACCATTAAAACCAACCTTTTCTGTAAAAGACTGCATTGAGGAACTCTTCCGCTTGCCTTTCAAAACGAATGATTTTTGCTTGCTCTTGTCTAAGCAGAGCTTCTTGTCCAGCTTCCGAGGCTGGCTCATCCAGACTGACTAAGTGTTCCTGCAAAGATATTTAATATTTGTAAGATCTTCCTCACTCCAAAATGAATAAAGTTCCTTAGGCATTAAATATCTTATTAAATTCAAAACTTTGTTAGGTAGTCAGAGTGGAATCTACTGAAAACACAACTTGATTTTTGTCTGCTCGGAACATTGTACTTTGTCCTATCTTCTTGTAAATGCAGCAGAATATTTGATAGCATTATGGGAAATAAGAGCACACAATGAAGAAGATTTAGACATTTTACAACATTTGGCTGCAAATATAATATCTAGCACTCATTCTTTATTACTTTTACTTACAAGAAATAACCACTGAAGGTAAAACACAGAAGGTTCTTAATTTACACAGCATTCATGCAAACTGAGCAATAAATGACTAATCATCAGCAAAAAACAGTTCCTTTGTGAAAAGGCTCAGTAGTAGCTACTTTTAAGTGAAATAAACTTGTTAGCTGTTTACAACACCCACAGTGAATTAAAATTCATTCTAATCTCTTACAACTGGAAACAACTGAGTTATCTAAAGAATATTTTTTAAAAATGTTTTAATTAGGATAATTAAATTGTGTGAGATGCCAAGATAAATTACTAATTTTAAATACAACTCAAGAAACTAAGACAATGGTTACAAAAACATGAAATCTAAATGTTTGGATTGTCCCGACACACATAACTTTTTTTATTTCTTTAATGCCTTGCTCTTGCTTAGGAGAACAATCTCTTTCCTGGCCCTCTCCTTCCACTTTCATTTTAAGCTATATTAAAGTTACCTGTATTTACCTACTGCAGGAATGCATACACAAACACTTTTTGGGTTTAGGGAGTGTTTTGTTTTCTTAACCTTTACAAAGTATCAGTTACCATAATATCTAGACTACATCTGTTTTTTTAGCCTCTACTATACAAGTTGATTTCAGGTTCATATCCTGACAGGACTAGAAGAGAAGGAAAGAACTGGCAATTAATTTATAATTCACAATAAATGAAAGTCATTTTTAAGTTTGTACTGTCTCAGTGTCAAGAGGTTTAATGATGCAAGGTTACATAACCAGCCCATAGTAAATTAACAAACACAGCAATCACATGAACTACGTGCAAAGGGTAATAATATCAAGTGCTGTGGACTCTGGCCTGAAGAAAATGGGCTCTCACCTTCAGATTTGTAATTTAACAGCTTCCAAAAGTCCTTTGTCAAAAGTAAAGGGAGATCCTATCTCAGACAAGGTACAGAGACAAAGCAGTATTTTATGCTAAAACAAAATATGAGGAGCATGGGATGACAGAGGTGACAGGTGAGTAAAACATGTTTGCTGTGAAGGCAAAAGTAAAGACCTCACAAAGTGACTGATGCTTTTTTCTATACCAGAGAAATTCCAGGCTTGCTTTCAAACCTGATGGCTCTCATAGAAAAGATTAATCTTTAGAGATAGTCTTAAAGAATATTAAATTAAACTGATGCATTAACTACAGTAAAAGCATTCACCTCTGTGCCGGATACTCCTGTATCAGAAAGCAGTAGCAGTGCTCCCACGGTTCACTGGCATTTTATGAACACACTGAAAACACAGTTGTACTTTCCTGACACTTAAAATATGTGAAGTATTTGTACAGGATTTCAAAATAAAAATATTTGTAGCAAATAATCCCAATATTTCTGTAAGGGTTACTCTTCAGGTGACTTCACAGAACATACTTCCATTTGCTTTTTGAAACTGTGTTTCTGCATCTGACAAAGTTAATGCAGGATCCATCCGAGTCACTGACAGCCATTCCGAGTCAAGCTCCATTATCTTTTAGGCATTATCAGGATAATTGTAAACTCATCAGCTTGTGTAAAAAGCAGATATTTGTGCAAATTAACTAATAACAGAAGTAATCTAGGCATACAGAAGTGTTCAAACAGTCACTGGAATATCTAAGCATTAACAGACAAACTGCTTTAAGTTTTACTTTCAGAGGAATCTCTGCAAAGTGATGCACAGAGATTTGGCTATATAAGATCCATTAGAGTTAATTAGCATCCTCTGGCTAAAGTCCCACAAGCCATTGCAAAAAACTTTCCTTGAATTCAAAGGACAAACAATTCAGAATTGAAGGAAACATTACCCCTTCAATTTGATCTAATACTCTGCCCTTTGACAGACTATAGGTCTGGAAGAAACCTAAAATAAAAATAACCTTTGCCCAAAACAATGCATTTCAAATCTTCCTAATATTTTCTACAACTAAGATAATACATAGTAAATACTAGCCTAGCAACTCGGTGGAAACCTGTGTTCAGTGGCAGCACGCCTCATCATAAATAAATGTATTTTACATTACTCATATAAAGGTAATGTATAAAGAGTACCATTTAATCTACCTAAGCTAATGAAAGCTGTACATTTTCTACATAGAGAAGTAATGAAGGAAAAGGTATCAGCCAGAAAAAAAACCCTGCAAGCGACTTACAATGGTGAATGGCCAAATAAAGGATTTGATCTGCATTCAAAGAGGGTGATAGCAAGGCAATGGCAGCGCTTAGTTCTTACCCCTTAAACTAAGGAGCATGCATCTCATTACAGGTACAATTTTTATCAATGTCCATGATAAGACATCAAAATGTAAAGAAATACAGTTATATATAAGAGTCAGACTTAACCTTGTGTGTAGAAAAAAAGTCTTCATCTATTTTCTGGCACCTGCAGTACAACACTATGCGAGACAAAATATATTGGAAAGATTTCTGTTTACTGCATTTTTTTATTTTCTTATCAATTGTGCCATTATTTCAGTAATCTTTGCAGCTAGTTCACTCCTAGAGTGAAACTTCAAGTTTCCACACTAAATATTCGATTGTGATTGCTATCCAAAGTCAACTTCCAAAAGCATGGTTTTTTTGGGGGAGTGTGTGTTTCATTGGTTGGTTTGTTTTTTTCCTGGGTTTCTGGTTGTTGGGTTTGGTTTTATCTTTATGTTTTCCATCATTTCTTCTCAATAACCATTATTTGGATCCACTATCTTCACTCTTATCCTCTCACTCTACAGTCCCAAATCATATCAAAGTTTTTGGTACCAACATGAAGGTAGTAGGAAGAAGAAAAACCTACTAGTATTTAGACAGCATTGTCACTGGTTACAAATACCCTGGAAAAAACCCCAACCAGTTACTTTTACATATTATTTATAACACAGCATTCATTCTATTCTCTTTGTGCTTCTCTTCAGATGGGAACCATGCCCCAGAGCATCCCTGGAATCCCATCAGTGAACATGCAGCATCACTATATTGAACAATAACGCTTCAGGAAAAGATACTTGGAGTGGTTTGCACATGCTCCCAAAGGGCTGAAGCTTTTTTTGTACGTTAAGATAAATGGCATAATTACATAATTAAGTCAAAGACCCTTAGAAATACAGGGCTCAGGTTTTCAAAATGCAAGGTCAGTGCGTGACCTTGAGAGACCACCTAATCCTGGACAGCCCAGCCTTGTCAGCACTAGTGCTGGATCTTCACTGAGATCCTCCTTGTAGGAAATGTTGATAGAGCAATTCTAAATGCTAAACTGCTGGCATGAAGAGAAAGGTATGATGCAGGCTGTTTTTGTATAGATATGGCAACAGCAGCTTCATGTTTAAGCCACAGACCACATGCAAGTGGAGCAAGAAGCACCCACAAGCTAGGTAATTCCTATCCATCTTCATGGAGAAAACAGAGGGAGGCTTCCCACAGACCACCCATAGCTGACCAGCCAACCCATGGGCCCTAAGGATACAATCCAGCCTCTCACCCCAAGGCAAGATCAAGAACAGTGAGTAAGCAAGGAATGTGTCAGCATCCCTAGGTTGTCTTGTCCAATACATAATTTTTCTTAAGTCTTTTTAATATTAGCCAGTGCAAATGAGAATAATCTGCTCTTTTCTGCAGACAAGCCTTAAGGGCACAAGAGACTGTTTTCTTTTACCTTCAGGACCAAGTCGTTCTTGTTGCTTCCATTTCAATGCTATTCAGTTTGTTTACATCTCTCAAAATGCTACACCCAGCTGAGGCTTCACCAGCATTTAGGGTTTCCTCTTCAGGTGTTAAGACAAATGTCTCTTTCAATATAGCCCCCAAAATAGTTTACTACTTTTACAATGCTATCACTTTGCAGACATCTGTAACTTGTGACTTGACAAAACAAGTCTGTCTGTCCTGTTTCTCAAATTCATTGAGATCATTTTCAATTCTGAGCGTATCGTTGAAAGCATATACAACTGTTCGCAGCTTGGCATCAGCTAAAAATTCAGATAGTTTAATTAGGTTTAAGATGTCCCTCACTTAGCTGTACATATATAGTTTTATAGCAAGAAACAGTATTATTTCCTTTTCAAGATGACCGATGTCAGATTTATCAAATTCAAAACAAATTTAACTTGACTGATCCATAGTTATTGAATATAATTTATTATCTATAGTAGGGGAAAAGGAAAAAAAAATCAGTAGAAATACAAAATGCTTACACTGACATTTATGCACAAACAAAACCGTAACCCCACATTACTACTAAACACAGCTGGAGATCATCACAAACAGCCTCTTCAGGTTTTAGCCTCCATATCAAATTATTTTAAAACCACCCAATACAAAATTGACAGTTCAAATGCTCGAGTTTTTTTAAAGTGAGGAAATCCATTTAAAATGTTTTAGAGCATCTTTCAGTGCACTTAGGATCTCTGTACACAGTTTAAATACATTCTAAAGCTGTCAAAAATTGTAAGTTCTGCAACTTCAACTAATTTTCAGATATTTCTTTTGCCATCTTAAATTATTCTATGAGTTAACGCTTTAAATGATAGTGGTAGCTTCTCTTCAGAATCATTCAGACACTTACCACAGTTTACTTCTTATTGTTTATGTTCCACCACAGTGAAAGGACACCAAATTCAGAGGCTGTTATTATGACTAATCATAATCAAATCACGGCATGCTATTACCTTTTAGATGTTTGTGTAAAGCAAGTACTTACAAGCTTGTAACTTTGAATTTTAAAATTACTCCTTCCTGTGTTGTAGCCTACCATATTTCTTCTCAACTGGAAGAATCATCAGAGGTCCTTACACTGAAGCCCGGGTATTTTATGGTACTTTGAAAACCAGACTCAACATTCTGCCACCAACAGCATGAGACTCCAGAATATGCTTGTAGCAGTAATTTTCTCTCTTGCTATTTTTATAGCTTAAATATATCTATAAAATAGTTAATGTGCTTAGGAGTATTATCCTTCTTGTTCTGCTCTCACCAACTAATGAGATTAGTTGTGCATGTCGTTCCCCCCCCCCCTTTTTTAATATGTATGAATTGTTTTATGTAGCTTTAGACAATAGTGTTTTCTTTTCCAAAATCCAAACCACCCAAACACCTTGCAAACTATACTATCTTATATCTTCCCTGTGAAGGATAAAGCCCACAAGGAATTGAGAATTACTGCACCTGCAGATTATTCAAATGAGAATTCACCAGGTTTGGTCCCATAGAACTCACTCTACTTCCTCTCACCATGACCAGGCAGCTAGAGCTGCTAACTTTGTCTTTTTTGACTTTCGTGCCCATCAGTGTACCCATGCATTTCTGCACACAGACACTCACGTTAATAACCTGGTAGCAGCTCCTTACCATACTGAAACAATTGTGTATTCTGCATTATATGATGGAAGAAAAAAAATCCAATCTCTAAAAGTTCTGTATTATTGCACATAACGCTTTGGATTTGGGCAAAAACTATGTCTGGGAAGCTTTTAGCTCCCTGATTTGTCTCTATTTTATTATTCCTTTCAAATGAAGACACTTAAGTCCATTTCTTTATCATAAACTGTCTTGTATTTTGACTGCCAAAAAAATCCATGCATTTGTTCAGTATTTGCAAGTAGAACTACTGCTACAAATAAAGTAATCTTTTCAGAATATTTCAGCAGATGGTTCTTTATCCTTTGAAGAATTCATGTGATTGAATCTGATTGCTTGTAAAAGCAAGAACCAACATCACTGAAATGGGTGGTAGAGCAAGCAGAGTTTTTTTCCCCTTAAAGAGCTCTGCCAATAAACTAATCTTGACCTCCAATTCTCATCCTACAGTCCAGAGCTCAATTCTCCTTAAGCACAACTACTGGCCTCCTAAATTACAGGTAATTCTTAAGGGCTAATGAAATCCAGAAAAAAGCCCTGAAGACATTTATTGGTTTTGAACTTGTCAGACCAGGTACCTAGGTGTCACTCAAAGGTGAAAATCAAGTACGTTGATTAATTATTCCACTAATCCAAAAGAGGGTATTGGTAGAGATGTACTCAGTAGGAAAAAAGGCCAGCCACAGCTACACACTGTTGTAATATGTGGTTTGTGGCTATCTTGCTCCCAGCTACAACATCAATTACACACCTCTTAATTCTGTAATTCTGCAGTATACAAACACAAACCCAAATCATCCCATCCTCCACAGTTCTTTTCCTAAAAAAGTAAGAGGACACACATAAACAATAAAAAAAAAAAAAGCAGATCAGAGGATATAGCACAGAAAGCACAACTGCTACCACTTTATGTACAGGAACAGACAAGTTTTAGCAGTTAGAGAAGACTGAGCCTGCAAGTCCCTAAAAAGAAGAGTAAAAAGATATCAGACAGATGTTGAAAGGAAGAGATTTCAAAGAAACTAGTACCATTTCCAATTTAGTTCAGTCCAGCAGCTGAAGACTGTCCATCATTTGGCTAATTACCAAATTAAGTTACAAACTTTTTTTGGTAACAATTATGTCTCTGATGTTTTAATTCAGTTATGATGTTGTTAAATCCATACTATTTGAAGGCTACCATAAAAGTCATATTCAACTCTGTATTGCAAGCTAATGACATCAGCAATGGCCAGCAGTGCAGGAATTTGGTATACCCACAGAGGAAACGAAGCACTCCCACACTGTCATCTCTCTCGGCTGACATACAAGACTAGGTCTAAAAGGAGCCGTATTCTTCCCTGAAAAAAAAAACCCACAACCCAACACACACACACAAAAAAAAAAAACAAACAAAAAAACCCTCCAAATCCAACAGAACTGATATGAGGCTGGGGGGAAAAAGAAAAAAAAAAAACAAAAAACAACAATAAAACAACTAAAAAAAATTCTTACATACTCCAAAAAAAGTGCCACACCAAGCATGAGGAGAATCACCAGGAGTAACAGAGAAGTCACAAGTCTGATTTGAATGGACACATTTCACTCTCCTTACCCATTTTCTCAGCCACTAATCCCTGGCCATGCAGCAAACCACCATGTGTACAAAGCTCTCTTTGCTGTCCTGTTTATCAATCAGTTTTAAGACAAAATGGCTTAAATAGGTATTTTTGTGTACTGAAACGTAAAATGACAAAAATTGCTTCGGTTTTATTTATAAAAATTATTTTACCCAAGCCCATAGTGGATGACTGACACTATCGCAGCCTTTCTTAACTCACGTTTCTCTCTAGCCTGTTCAGAATTTATAACCTCCTTCCCCTTCCCCTCTCACCTTTGCCTAGGGATGCTGCATGACCCGACTATGTTCTGTGTCTACGTACAACCCTAAAATATGCTTAGACCCCAATGCCAAAACACCACAGAGCGCACCATATGTGACCACATCTGCATCTTTTCTTTCGCCCATTTAAAAGCCACACACAGTACAATGGGACACCATGTGAGGAACCTTAACATAAATGATAACTACCACTACCATAAGGAATACGTTGCCAGTTTTTCAGTAACACTCAAAATCATCACACTTTACTATATGAAACTAGAAAGAATAGTCTAGCAAAGTACAGGAAAATATAAATAGCAATATATCAGCTTCTGAGTAAAGATTGTGTCGAAGCTTGAAAAGGACAAGATGACCATACCTAATCAGCACCCTATACAGTGAACATTTGTGTTCTTAGTTTTCTCTTCACCTAACAATCACCAGTTTTCAGAAGCTTTATTTTAGTTATTGTGGACCTGTGAGGATGATTGAGATGTAAACAGTATTTTTGAAGAACTACCTATACACTGTCAAGATTCTCCCAGACTACAACCAGTCTCTGACTGCACCACAAAGTTAATTTTTTAATCAATTCAGTGGCTTAACTAGAACTAAGCTAAACACCAAATTTTGTCTTTTTATGAGAAGTCAAACAAGACAGAACTCCTTACAGTACAAGCATACCTACAGCTTACCTGCTGTCAGTCTCAATAAGAGAAGGTATTATGCCTTACATCTATTCTAAATGCAAGCATTCCGAACTTTCCTGCTCATGCCTTAACAAAAACAAGCATAAACTGGCAACATGGCAAGTATCAGTGTCAACAAAGTACTTCCTTTATGAACAAGCCATGCAGCCATACATGTTAGCTGCAGAGGAAAGGGTGCTTTTGTTTCATTCCTAAATTGATAGAGATCCACTCTGCGTGTTATTTTACATTGTGCAGGAAGAAGTAATAGTTACAAGTTCCAGCAAATTAAGTTTTGCCAAGACAGATGAGCCTTCCTTCCTATGCTATAGAACAATAATTATTTCAACACATGGACTGAGCAACAATCACATATAGCACAGTAGTCTTTGTTTCATATACAGCTATAATCTTGTTAAGAAAACAAACTGCAAGTTTATTATCTTGGCAAAGCTGACTTGTCCACGTTTAGACTCCAGCTTGGTTATAAACAAGCACAGTACAAAATCTACAATACATATGAGCCCTTTAATAAAAGGATATGGCCCACAGGGAAAGAGATTCCAAGATACAAAACAGGACTCCAGGTTGTTAAAATGGACCACATTTCCATACTGAAGATAAGCCCAGCATATGTCTGTAGCAAACATGCACAAGGCACAGTTCGGCTCCCTTGGGAAGGGTTTCATGATCCCAACAAGATCTCTTACAAAGAACTCAAAAAACCCCAAACAAAAAACCCCAAACAGAAAGCAACTACACAGAAAAAAAGAAAAACCACTGCATCACATACTACAGAGTTGCAGAGAAGAGGCAAGTCTGTTCATTAACTTGCATTATTTTAATTCAGAAAGCCTTTTTCCGAAGGAGGGGAAAGGGGTAGGAGGTTGCAGATTTTCTGTTCAGTTAACTAGGAGCAGCAAACTCCCTCCCTTTGTCCCTCCCCTACAACTACTAGCTTCACACATCTGCATTGTTACCTTCACTTTTTCTCTTCTCAGGCAGCAGAAAAGACAATTTTCATCAAAAGACCAATCAGAAACACCTTCAGGCTCACAGTCTGTAAATCAGAGGAATAGCAAATTACTTCATATTCATAAACCGCGACACAACTGGAGCCAAAGAGAAATGCCAAATTAAATACCTGTTTCACAACATTCTTGCCTGCATTCTGAGGATGCAGGCTTCATTTCGGCCATTTTTCTAAATCCCCAGATTACCAAACTGTATACATTTTATCTATGCACAACAAATCTGTTTTTCCGAGCACTGCCAAATACACTCCCAGCTACATAAAGATGAACACACACTCATTAGTAATTTTAGCCAATATGAAACTAACTGTGAGCACTGCCTGGGGGAGGGGGAAAAAAAGAGCACAAATCACCACGGTAACACACATTTTCTAGAGGCAGAGCTGGGGCTGCTTCTGTCATTAGAAATGCAGAACAAGATACAAACATAGAGATTGAATACCTTTAAACAAACTGAGATCTTTTAATAATCCAGGTCCAAACAGGCCTTCTAGAATACTTTCAAACCCTAAAAGCAAATAAAAGAATTGTTAGCTTTCTAGATTAAGTACGTCACTGCAAGAATATTCACAATAGCAGTTCTATATTTATCTGTTCCAAGAACAGAGCTCAACGTGTTTTCTCTAAGTATTACAAGATGCATGGGTCAATTGTGATGACTGAACTACTGACAAACCATAGCACAATCTAGAGTCCACCAACTCCTGTACTTTTGTAAATAGCTAGGTTAAAAACAAAGAAAATTACAACATTGAAATAAACAATTTTGAAAACAAAATAGGAAGTTGTAAGTTCTACAATGTGAACAGGTAATTTCTATATGAAAAAAAAATTCTCTTGCTTAAGCCTCCAAACTGAAATAAGGTATGCTTTCCCAATTAAAAAGATACATTCTTCCATCTGAGTGGCATTCAGTTACTTTTCTGAATTTCAGCAAATGTTAGAATCAATGTTCCCTGAAGAGTTACAGGTTCGAGGAGCAAAAATTCAAAGGAAAGGGATTCACCAGTGCCATGCCACTAAGGAACCAGATTCCAGCCACAGATCCACATCTAAGACACAGTACAATTTACTTCAATGCCATAATTTATGCTTCACTTAAATTTAACCAATTTTAGTTTATTCCAAAAGAGGAAAAACCTTTACCAAAATTGCTGCCATTATTTGGAAATGTTAAATCAATATTACACTAAACCCCTGCTGGCAGTAAAATCTACAGAACTATTAACTACCCAATACTGTGAGAAGACAGGTTGGCAGAATGAATATGAAAAGTACAAAGACTACTTTAAGGGGGACAGACAAATTCCATCTGCTTAAAAAGATGTATTCTCAATATGACCATAAAACTCAAGACTATAACTTTTTTTCCCACATTAATACTTTTGCTATGTAGATTTAATAATGGTTTGCATATAGCTAGGGGCAGCTTCTCCTGCTTGCCTGAATCTTTGAGAGGCAGAGGAAGACATGAAAAATTAAGAATTAAGACATAAAAGTATGTTTTAAATTCACAGAAACTTGCATGGGTGAACTGGGGACAGACAACTACTTGAAATAACCCTTTTAGGAAACCAGTCAAAATCTAAACGATCACATGCTATGAAGGAAATCAGTTATTACATTGCAAAAGAGCAATGATTCTAAAATAACTCTGACTATATACAGATCTAATATCAACACTATCTTTTGGACAGCAGCCTTCAAAAGGAAAGGACAAGTAAGGTTACGATCCCTCCAGGTGCACTGGCACTAACACCTTTAGATATCAGATGGAGGACCCTACAGAATTTGCAGCCTGCAACACGACCTAGATGGCCAAAGCATTGTGAGGGCACACCACCATCCTTGATCTAATGCCTATCAGAAACTGATACTAAAAATCTAATCTCAGAAAGCACTGACTGAAGAACAAAAAAAAAGGTGAGAGTGTGACGGTGAAATAGCAATCAAGAGTAAAGAGAAATAGGGGAGAGATCAGAAAACAAGGTGAAAGAGGAAAAAAAACATCCCGTTGAACAGCACCTTGTCAGGCAGAGAAGTAGCACTGCCTCCAAAAAAAGCCAATTCAGGCTTCAGGAAGTGGCAGGAACAGTGGGAAAGGGCCGACCAACCTGACCTAGAAGAAAAATAGGAGATTCAGGGTATTGACCCATAGGTTTATAATGCTGACTCTTATGGGTAGTGACCCCTCAGAATTTGTATCCGAAATGAAACCTTAAGGAAGACAGCTAACCAATCTCATTCTTGTCTTTTTGTTTAAAAAAAAATTTTTTTTTGATATATACATATAAAAATAAAAATCAAGAGAGCTCAGAAATTTTACTCAAACTCACCACTCTTAAAATAGTAACAGCCAATGACTCATGCCCCACAGTTTGCCATGCATGCAATTGCACACTGAAGTCCCTGCCAAGTTTTACAGCTTGGATATTGTACAATCATAGTTTGCTAGCCCACTGTTCTCAGTGATGCTAATGCCACTCCATTTTTATTAATATTAAATATTGGATTTAGCAGTTGCATAGCAACAGCAGAACATCTTATGTGCAATGCTTGACATTAAAAAAGGCAAATAAGGGAAGTATGAATGTATTCAAAAATTATACTAAAGATTGGCAAAACTGCCATGAAGCTGAGCCCTATTCCCCCCCAAATGCAAAGTGCAATGCAGCAAAGACAGTATAAGCCCTGTGATGTAGTATTTGGTCTTTGGGACTCCAAAAGAGCAACTGTGTACAGTTCATCATGCATAATACATTGAAAACAAAATCTTGAAAAAGGAGCTGCCTACTTTTTATAGTATTTTTTCTCTCCATTGTCACTGCTCTTAGAAGCTTGAAAAGAACATTTCTTTTCCCACCGATTGTCCTTTTCCATTTGGCAGATGATATTTTCCTGCATTTCAAATGGAACAAAAATTAACATGGCTGCCTCTGCTAAATTCCAGTTCCTATTATTTTCATCATTTATATTTCAGTGTCTGACAATTCACAGCAGCTGAAGAGCAGGGCCAGTGGAAAAGTTGCAGGAGTAACAGAATTAAAAGAGAGAAAAAGGGATGAAGATCCACAGTTTTAGAGCTTTCTCTTAGATATGTTCCTCACAATTAAAGCAGCCATACATTTAATCCTTATAATGTTACTGATGACCTATGGAAGGAAACAGGTCTTTTGGATGTTAGTGTAAGAATTTAGAAAAAAAAAGGTTTTAGTTTTAAAATCCCACAACATTTACAAAGTGTAAAACATCTCCATCTCAGAAGGCTCTCCAGCAAGTGAAGAATTAGCAAAAAAACCCCAAACCAAAACAAAAAAAACACAAAAAAACACCCCACAACACCAAAAAAAACCCCCAGAAAGAACAAAGAAACACTTAGTACTGAAGCCAGGGTAGAATAACTTCTTAAATGCAGAAGTTGTGAAATAGTAATGTGTGTAACAATTGTTAGCTCTAAAAGTAAAGCAATATTTAACAAACATTCTCTAAAATGTCCTCTGACAAAAATAAGAATATGGATGTGCCATTTTTATGCAAAGAGTAACAAGCACAGAACTTAAAACTCTAGAGAAAAAAGTTGACAATGCAGTTTTCAGCATGGTCAAATTTCGCTGGCTTTGTCTCTGCACCTAAACAGTTTTACTTTCATCCTCCCTTCTGCAACCAAATATTTTAAGTCATGAATTCAAACTGTAATTATAGTTTGTTGATTTACAGTTTAAAGACAACAGTTTAACTTCAAGCTTTGAAAAAAAAAAAAAAATCCAGTCAGATCCTCATATCTTTTGCCTTAAAACTGAGAGCACTTGTGATGATTAAGTAGCTACCAGGCTCCTTGAGATAACACTATTATAGGTGCTGATAGTTCAAGAGAGAACTTCAGTGGCTGATGTCTAGTAATGTGAATTAGCCAAAGACACATTCTCTCCTCTAGAAAACAGGAACGAAGATCTTCAGAATGACATAGGGATGCGTTTCTGGACTGCCATTGACACAGAGCCTGGCATTTCAAACAATGCTTTTTCCCCTGTGCAGCACAGCTCAAACATACCCTTTAATACTCACTACATAATTCAGCCCTACACACATATCTAGTCAAAGCGGTGAAGCTTGTACCACTAACTAAAAGTCAAATAATTCTGAGGGTAGTAAAGAAAAAAAAGGCTACAATCCATCTTTATTATTACACAAATTGTTAAAGAACTCAAGAAAAAAAAAATCAACACAATAAGGGCCCTGATGGAGGAAAATGAAAACCAACATACAGTTATCTACTCTTCAGCCCTAATCTGTGAATACCAATTTAATTTGAATATCAATTTGTAAACGGGATCTCAATAGACTTAATAAGTACTAGCCAAGGCAGTAGTTAAATATAGTAGATATCGTAGACTAACTGCAACAGAAAATAAGACAACTGATTCATCAGCATTTATTTATAATAAACAATCAGCCTAATACATAGCAATTTGCACTTTAAAAGGACAACTTCAAAAAGCTGGAAACTGAATCAAATCAATTAAGTCAACAGTTGTGTACATCTTTTGTTTAACTTTCTTAACGATTTCAGAACTTTATACTAGAAACCCTCAAAACAATATCATGGAAAAAACACTGACCTGTTAATAATAAAAAAAAAAATAAATCAAAAAACCCCAACCACTCCCCAAAACCACCCAAACCACGATGCAACTAAGAGTGAAAGCACGAAGAAGAGACAAGAGGAGCAGGGGGATACAGAGCAGAGAACATAAATCAAAATTCAGAAATGTTACAAAGGTCAGAACGAAGAGATGTGCACACAAAGTAAGCAAAGATAAAAATCAAAAACAAGGCACATATGCATACTACCTAAAAAAAATTCTATAAGAATATGGTAGTATGTTAACAAGCATTCAATAGAACAGCATACGATCACTCAACAAAATCTGTCGAGGTGATGTTATTTAACATCCGTAAATTAACAGTCTTAAAATGCTACGGAAGTGATTTTTTTTTTCCGAGTGTTACTCAAAGAATGTTTGCAGCAGCATTTAATTCCAGAAATTCTAAGAATATTGAGAAAGTATCAATGGGCTGGGGAAAAAGAATCATCCCTTTGAAATGTCAGAACATTAAACAAGGGTTGCAACTTGGTAAAGGTTTTCAAAACCAAGGAACAGCTCAGAGGACTACTGAGGAATTAACAGCAAAAATAGTGTCAATCAACATGGGCTTACAAAAGTTATTTGACTTTTATGGAACTAAAATTTTCATTAACAGGTAACAGGTTTGTAGCAGTTTCATTAACAGTAACAGGTTTGATATATTTTTAGATTTATGTAACATTTTTGGGCTGGCACAACAAATTTTGACTAAAACCAGCCAGAAAGAAAAAAAAAAAAGAACAAGAAACACCAAAACAAACAAACAAACAAAACCAGCCAAGTAGATGTAAAACAGATTAAAAAAATCAATTAAGTGACAGCTCTTGAAATGTTGGTGTCAATAGGAAACTACTGCTAGTGAGGTACATCAGTTGCTGGGTTTTGGCCCTACGCCATTTAACATTTTAGTCAGTGACTTGGAAGAAAGCAGTCACTAAATTTTCAGGAGATACAAAGACAGGAAGAACAGTAAATAACAAAAGGCCCAGGTCACAGAGGCTGCTTGCCAAAGCAAATGCAATTAAACACTATGTCGAAAGGGAGGACAGGAGGGGAATGGAGAAAGCCACAAAACACACATCTAGGAACAGAAAAAACAACTTCTCAAAGACATACCCAGATCCAGCAGTTGAAATTGGAAGCTGACATAAGACACACTTAATTTCACTGAAAACACAAGACATGCTCCAGGACCAGACCAACACTTTCCCTACCCTAGGATACTGAAGGTGTTACTTAGGGAAGCTTGGGCTGGCCACTAACATCTATTTCCCTTGTACCTCCCCAGCACTTATATCCATCATGTTAGGAGTCTCATTAACTAGTAGGAAGCAAGAGCCACCACCATCACACCAGGTTTTTATTGGATTTCTCATGCCTAGATTTTCTGGTCAAGATTGGATATATTTATCCACAGCTATGGGATTTAAAGCAGGAATTAATTCAGAAAAATCCTACAGTCTATGTGTAACACGGGAATTCTGTCTCTTTCAGGACAAAAATCTATTAAACTTGAATGTTTCAGTTACCAGCATCTTAATAGAAAAGCAAGACCAAGCAACAAGGGAGGGGAAAAAAAGTCACAGGACAGTTATTAATATACACCAAGTCTCAGGACATGCATATAATTATAAGTTGTGAATATTATTTTATTCATGCAACAAAATAAAAGAAACTCCCATCCACCTATGATGAGAGATCTCAATCGCTGAATGGAGCCCAGTTAAGAACTCCAGCTACAAGTTAAACCAACTTTGTCTTAGCTTCCTGGGGAACAAAGAAAAAGCTGTGCATCTTCAGCAATTTTTCAAAGTTCATGCTTCCACATTCTTGTTAGTGAAACTGCACTGCTCAGGGACTTATTGCAGACATTCCTGCTCCAGAGACAACAGATGCTTTAGTAAATCCAAGGACTTTCCAGGGACCTTAAATATCAATAACTTGGTTCTGCAAGAGCAATACAGAGACAAGCATACAGAAGAAAAGAACTGAAGATGCTAAGACAGGCACCATTTAAAAGAAGAACAGGTATGACCAAGTCCTATATAGCAATACATAGCTGTTCTATAGCTTTTTTCACCAGAACAGCTTGTGTTCCCAAGACAAAATACGTGGTATCACCTGTTAAGGTCTCTAAAGAGGCCCTTGAACTCAAGAGGGGAAAAAAAAAAATCCTTTGGCCTTAGACTAATGCTTTATTTGCCACAGAACAGCATCTCCAGTAAAGAAGTTTCAACTGAAGCAATCAAGAATCCAACAAGGTACACCTTCTGTCAGCCATTTCGCTGTTACAGTAACTTACCACAGCAATAAGCCAAGAAGTCAAAAAAGGGACAAAAAAACCCTACTACAGCAGCAAACAAGCACTGCTGATAGAAGTGCTTCTGACCATCCATCCTGCAAGACTTCATTAAAATTCTGCTACTGGTCTGTAATTTTAATAAAGAAGAAGCAGCTGCAGCAGGCCATCCTCACTCTTCTCTTCAAGCATCCCTCTCAACTAAGCAATTCCTTTTCCTCTGAGAATCAAGTCTAAACACATTTTCTCTGATGCAATATCAAACTCGCAGCAAGGAATTTGAAAGTTAATGAGCTAAGTATGACAGAAAATGAGCTACGTATCTCAACTACAGTGCTGCAACGCACTTGCCTTCACAACAGCAGAGCCCTGCCAAGCCCCCTACAAGGTTGATCTCTCCCCTCTACAAAGGTGAACGGAGAGGCAAAGGAAGCAAGTTAACAGGCTGTTTTGCAGTGTGAGAAATGGAAACAGATCTCCCCATCCTATGTTAGCACTAACTAGCAGATTATCTTGCCATTTACAACTGAAAATTCACCCCCCCAAAAAAAAGAAGTAACAAGTTATAAAGCTTGTTGCCAGAGTAGAGAGTATAGCAAGGCATAATATGGACCATCTCCTGCCTCCCCTCCCGCAAGGATTATTTTTGTGCATGTGATCTGATCTCAAGAAGAGAATTACATGAAGGCATACAACCTTCTTATCTGTAATCAAAAGCCTCAGCAGCAGAATTCAAGAAAAACCAAGGACTCTCTGAAATGACTGTTTCAACACCACCTCAAGACACAGCTATTGCTCTGGCAGACTGAGCTGTAATCTTCATGTGGATTTGCGGGGGTGGGAAGATCCTACAATTTGTAGATAGTGCATCACTAATCTGGCTAGTTGTTCAAATCAGGGGTTGTGGGCTTTTGTTTTACATTTTAACTCAAGATCAGGAGGTTTATTGTATGACTATCTGGTTTTCTTCACAGTCAGTCACCACCAATGCAGAACCTGACTGGAATCTTCTCATGTAAATACTTGCATTTTATTACTTTAAAAAATAAACAAGAAATCACAGACATCACAAAATGTCAAAGAATGACAGAAGAAGAGTTTCAATAACTACCACTTTCTATGCATCCTCAAAAAGGAATGGTAGAATAAAATCTAAATTAAAAAAAAAACAACCAACAACAACAACAAAACACCCCACACAACAACATAAACCCCAAACAACAAACATACTTTAACACTAAAAACTGAAGTAGTATTTGGTTTTCAGTATCTGAATTCAGACATGGTGCTCTTATTTGTTCAGCAGGCAGCCAGGTACAACTTTCACTGAGAAGAAGCTACATCAACTAGCTAGAAAGTTTATACACAGATTAAAAGAGCCAAATAGCCTAAGAATGAAGTACTCAATAGCATGAAATATCATGGACCAGAAGTTTTTATAGAGAGACCAAATGTTTCTCAAACTTGACGCAATTTTTTTCCACATCCAACAGTATTGCATTATTTATTGCACCAAAATAAAAACCTTGTAACTCTTTCCTGTTGGAGACAACCTGTTAATTCTTCACTGCCAAGCAAAGTTAGGATGACATTCATTAACTACCAGTGTTTATCTCCATACCCCATGCTTTTCTGGCACAAGGATAAGAATTGCCTTGCAGTAGCCAGACTTGATCTGCATGGAAAATGCCTCCCACAGAAGAGAGGATTTCCAGCAGCATTGAGTCACTGCTCCATTTTATTTCTTGGCCATAGTAAAGCTTGTACCACTGATCAGCCAGAGTCAGGTGTGCTGACAGGTCAACTCACCACAAGTAGGTATAGCAGAGGCCCAAGTCAATTTGAACCATGGAGAAACCCTCTCTCTCCCCCAGAAGTTGTGTATGTGGAAGCACAGGATACCAGTGATTTCCATCCCAGCCTCAAGTGATATGTAATGGCATAGTGCAGAAGCATTGTTAGAGGTGTGGATTAAACTGCTTGAGATATTAGCCATATTTCATCCTCTGCAGCAATCCTATTTGAAGAGAGTTGCTTTCCTCTAGCCACTCAGTCCTGCCCCACATCATTCTCAGTCTGCAACAGAGCCACCTACTGAAACCAGACTAGATGCAACAATTCATCTAAAAACCAGCCCAGAAATGGATTCAACAGCTTGTGCCTACCCTTTAAACAAGGGCTGCCAGCAGAAAAAGCATCTACCGAACCACAGCTTTAATCTAGCAAACCCTTGGAGCATGACTCAGTTTCACCTCCTTGATCACAGGAGTTCAGTTATATCATCATTCATTACTGAATTAACTCATTACTGTCTTCTTTTCAGATCTCAAGTTATAAATACCCCTTTTACCACCTCTACAGAGATTTTCAAATCTATACATTAGTCTGCAAAGGGGAATGAAAATGTGATTCTACTTGGGAAACTAAATAGTTATATCATTCATCTTGAAAATCTGATGATCTTCAGCAAATAGTGTAGACCTGTGAAAGTTTTTTGAATGTTTCTTAGTTGAAAGGTGAACATACTGAGCTTACCTGTAGGCAAAAACTGCCAAGAGCCTTTTTACTGTGTTATCTGTGATTGTAAAAGTCTGATGTTAAATAAACCTCCATCATGTCATTACATAGTTTCCCCCATGAAAAGTATGCCTTCTGACTCGAGCTAGCTAATAGCATCCTAAAAAATTTTATGATATGCAAAGATACACCACTTTATTAAGTTAAGTGATTATTTCACTAAAACACCAATGAGTGTATCTAAATTCTGATTAAGAAGCTAAAAGAAGAAAAGAATAATCTAGATCATGGAAAGCAAGATGAATCATGACTATAGGGAATATGAAGCACAACTGTTGATTTGAAAAGGCTTTGCAGAAACTCTGGAACAGTATCCTTAGCCTTTTCAGATGGACTGTTCAGTTCTGTCTCAACAGAAAGGATGATCTAGGTGAAACCAGTGGGCGATACAGGTAACTACACAAAAACAAATGGATAACAAAGCAGGACAAGGGGCAAAAGTTATCCACCTTAAACAAATCCCCCCCAAACAAACAGATCAGCACACAGAGAGAAGAAATATCTTAACACTGAAAGACATAAGCATAAAATTCATACGAGCTACAGAGCAGATTATAGTGATCAGCTGTCATCACTGAAGTCATATTTGAAAGTATCCCTCAAGGCATTTGCAAGTCTATAACGCAAGGTGCAAACCCACAGGGAGCACAGCTAAGCCTAACAGCCCCCTCCAGCTTTATGGTCATTTGCAGAATAGTATCAAGAACACAAAGGTAGAAAGGAAATGCATGATAAGATATAGCTGTATTACTATTGTTACTTTTGTGCCAACAGAACTAAATACTAGCAGAAATATTCTTACTTATCCTTCATTCACACCTCGGGTTCATTCACTCCTCGGGTTACACCTATGCACTAAAAAAACTGCAAGCCCTGATATTCCTTTGGAAACAGAGAAGCCTAAGTACAGCTGCTGACAATTTTGTAATAAAAGATTATAGCAGCAAAACAATTTGGTGCTGAAATAACTTGTGGGAACCAAAACCAGATGTGATGGAGCATTACTCAGTGTAGACTAGGAGCAGCAAACCTTCCTTAAAAAAATCCTACAGAGATGCAAGAAACTTGCAACAAATAGCTATAAGATAGCCTGACCTTTGGGGTTTAGTGGAAATTTTCCCAAAGAGCAAGTGACTTCTAAATCTCTCTCACTTCTGATGTCATGTAATGGTTGCCATCATTTCATGTAGCAACTCTTTGAATCTTACTGACCATTTAGCTTCAGATACACATCAATTCCATAAACTATGCCTGCAGAGGTGCTTCCCAGGAAAAGCACCCAGTTTCTTCAGGGTATTTTGTGTCCAACTACAACTGGGGTTACACTGAGCTTTGCTTTTTCCTCCTTGACAGCAACACGGGACAGAAGAAAGGCTGCTTAACATCAGGCATTTCTATTCATGCTCTTCCCTTTTCACTGGCAATACAAACAACCATACATGTGCATACAGAAGACAATGACAAAAAATAATTGTTTTCGCTTGCCTTATTTCTAGACAAGAACAATTTCCTGGCCTGGTTCAGTTATGTCAGCAGGAACAAATGGCAGGACCAGGAACAGCTTAGACAGCAACACTGCTGAAATAAAGACCTGTTTGACTTCCTCATTTGCTCTCTCAAATTCTTTCCTTTATTCAGATTTGAGACAGATATCTGAAGTAGGTACTGGATCAGAGCTGAAAATCCTAGTCAGAAAAAGTCCCTTGGGATTTGGTTGATGCACAGGTAAATTGACAGAGAATACATCTTTTATGATGGTCATTCAGGATTTCAAGGTTTTACTTCATGCCCAAGTGTCTTTTCTGGGTAGCTACAGTGAATTTGGTGTCTACAGGTATATTTAACAGTTTACATTGCACTTAAACAAGTTATATACACAGTATTTTCAGCTCCTATCATCACTAAGCCTTCCTCAAGCCAAGCAGTTCTGGGCAGCTTTTTGACATTGCTCAGTATTCTCCATCTCATTTAGTCTAGACCTTCTAGAATTCCTGAAGCACAGCATGTTATCAGCCTTTCATTTAATCCACTGTACTTTGGTTGAGGACACCCTATCCCCTCACAAATTTTGATTTCAGTCCTGTTTAAGTTCTTTGCTTGAAAGCAGCATGTGTGATCTGAATTTGAGAGAAGACAGCAGTCCCACACTTTCTGCATGCTAAGTTTTGTCAATGTCATTGAATTACAGCAGAATATCGGTATATGCTCACAGTTAATCAAATTATGGGTTTCTACTCAAGAACAAACTGTTACAAACATCTGGAATCTGCCTTCTAGAACAGCCAGTCTTGCTCCAGTTCTACAGTCAATATCTCAATAAAAAGGTCTTAGCAGACATCTTACTGCCTCAGGTCTGTTCAAAGAATGAAGTCCTTGTTTAGGATGCTCAGCAGCCCTAAAAACAATTCTTTGGTGATAAGTGAGGAAACACTGGGAGAACACTCAGCTTTCTAAGAAATTGCCTACCACAAGTCCTTTCTTCAAAATCTGAGTTAAATTTTCCAGGTAGTCTACACACAAAGCTTCTCAAGCTTGGCATTCTACACTGTGTTGTACTGCCAAATTCATTGGAGACCAAAATATCTGTAACAATCTCTGCATGAAGAAACAACAGAAATACTTCACAGTTTTGAGTACTGCTTTGCTAGAAAAGCTTCAGCCTTTAAGATGAGGGTCACCGTCCACTTATATCCAAAGCAGCTCTTTTTGTAACTTCTGAACAGTCTTTTCAGAGCAAAATCTCAGAAATAGGTTTCCTAATCCATGGCTAGGAGCTGCCAGCAGTACAGCCATATAAACAGTGAAGGAATTTGATACAAACTGCACTTCTGCAGGCTACATGCTAATCGTTTGATCCCAAGGGATTAAAAGTCTAGAGTAGCACTAACAAATATTCAAAGTTACAAAGCAGGTTGATGTATATGACACTTTGTAAATATCTCCCCTTAAGGTCATTTTTTTTCCCTACAGAATTCTTCATACATACATTTCACTAAAAGAGTATCATGCGCATGTAATGAACAAAGTACAACATAAAGGATGAACAATAAAGTGCCGAAAACAGCATGTGCAAGAAGCATTAATAGCATTTTCATGTAAGTGTCTTGTTCCCTACTACTATCAATTTTATACCTTAAATCCTCTGAAGGTTATTTCAGATACAGCCAACTTTTTAAAAAAGTGTTCTTTGACACCAAGAAACATTTCCAGGCTCAAGGAACATTAGACTTCCAGAACACATTGTGCTTCAGCAGATTTGATAAAACAAACAATAGTACTCAGTGAGTCTCAAATTCCCTTGAAAAGCTAGTAACCAATCACAACAAACTTGCTTTTCTATAAAACCATGGGAATAACACCAGAAGGGACGAGTGAAGGAATCAGCCACTGAAACAAAATGCAGCGTGATACTAGAACAAGTGTTGCAAAGCACTGCACTTTCCTACCACTAGTTCTTCTGACAACATCTGTCAAAGTAGCTAAGCCAAAGAACTATTGCAGTCTTAACTAAATTTAATACCCATGTACAGAGCTAGAGAGTACAAATGAATCCAAGCAGAGAAACTGTAACCAATTACTTGAAAACGTTAGCCCAGAAGACTGGCAACAGTTTTAACAAAAGAAATTCAAACCACCTGAAGAGAAGGCTCCTTTCATTTGCAATGGGGAAAGAACGGAAATGCACTGGAAAACTAAGGCTGCAGAGGAACCTGCAAAATCTCCAGCTACACAGTGAATACCACATTCAGCATCAAATTCACTTCAGTAATTTAAATAGTTTCTTATAGTAGTGTTTCAATAAGTAATTGTTAAATATTGTAGTAGTTGAATACATGAGACACTCCAAGAGGTGGCTGAGCCAAAAATACATTTTTTTAAACACAGCACATTAGTTTAATGCTGACTTCTTTATCTTTAAACCGCTAACTACTGCCACACAATTGCTTACATAACAGAAAACATGCAATATCTCATTTTGCAATAACTACACAGTCACAAAACATTTTGAAAGGAAGCTGCATTATCAAACCTGCAAAAATAGTTTAGCATAGGGTTTACTCTTCCAGTCAAATGGTTCCTTACAAGTACCAGAATAATGCGACCTGTGATGCATGGATTTTAAAAACTTCAGTGTGGTTTTTTTTTTTGTTGTTAACACTTATTTGATGCAAGTATTTCTATAGATATTTGACTATTTCAAGTATTTAAAAATCTCTCCTAGGGCCTGTATTCATGCATTCAGAAGTCTGAAGTGGTCTTTCATAAATATCTTGAACACAGTCTAAAGATTTTATATGTTCTTGGATTAAACTGCAGTTAATCTTATTAAACAAAGAGCCAAGATTTTCAAGAATGAGTGCTAAAACTATAACACTAAATAAGCCTGGCTCATTTAAAAAGCAACCCTGAAATTCTTCCTATTCCTGCACTCGTTTTAAAGTCACCAATAAGCACGAGTCAGACTGCAGAAAAACTGTTTCTACCAGCAGGCTTCTGAATATGCATAATGCCAATAAAGCTAATTACATTTCAAAAAATAATAATCTATGTGCAATTAAGATACTGGCAACAGTTTAATGCAAAAAAATTGTTTAAATATACTAACATCCTAGTCTTGGGATATCCAGTCAAGCTACGCAAAGAGATGTGTTTGTCCCTTGCATACTCCCAAATGTGGAAGTAGGATCAGAAACTGGATCTGGAAGAAAGGGTAAACAGCATGTTAGTTAAATTCACAGAGGATACTATGTTCTGAGATGTTGCAAACATTAGTGAAGACAAATACATAAATGACCTAGAGAGAAAATAAAATTAGTCTGGAAACAAAAATGTTTCATTAAAAATAACTTCAAACACTCAGTGTAGAGGAAACACAGGCAATAGGGGGAAAAAAAAAAAAAGTAAAAGGAAAGAAACCTAGAAGCAGCAACAGTGGACAGTCAGCTGAATATTTGCATTGAAAAGCAGTTTGAAGTTGCAGAGGCATCAAACAGAGCAGGGAAATTAAAGTTCTTTCTACAGTCTTTGAGCCAGTAACAATAGCCATCCCCTTGCACAATTGCCAAGGACTGAAAAATTCCCCTTCACTCCCAGCAAGTGGAAAGCTCTTCTCAATGGCAAATCAAGTTCTGCAGGAGGTAGGGTTTAATTTTTTTTAAGCAAAGTTAACATACGGTTAGCATAAGCCTACGCAGCAGGTTCTTCCAGTACTTCTGCTGCTCGTGGCTTTGTGCAGAACAGGAGGAAGCTAACAAAATGAATCCATTTTTACAGGTGCAACTCAACCTTGTATTGTTCATTTATTCATGTGGTCCTTGAGAAAAGAAACCAAAACAGCTAGTTCAACTACAAAAAAAAAAAAAAAAAAAAAAAAA
>NW_020799105.1:11157526-11170927 GCF_003259725.1 Athene cunicularia
TATTAAACAAAGAGCCAAGGGGGGGAGAGGAGAATAAAAAACCCTTTACTTTTGCCTTAAAGTTACTTTGCTGGAAATTACATCCACTCATCCATCACGGTAGATGCTTGCACTATCCAACTTTAAAAGCAAAGGCAACAGGAGGAAAGAACTGACTCTACCTTTAGAAAGGCTACAAGAGGATTCCCACCCCCAAGAGCCACATAAATATCAATGCTGAAGTTTAAGTAACGAGCATACATCTTCAAGGACTGTCAATACTTTCTCCTTCAGAAAGACTTCCAGGCACAAACCAAGGACCATTTATTCTGCTTCATCCCCAGATTAACAGAATAGGCTAATTTTGCAGGATTTGTTACTCTCAGAAACAAGACAACTATGTTACTTCTATGTTCTTCTTGTTACTATCAGTAACAAGGCAACTATGTAGATTCTTTATACCCAGAGCAGTCCACAGATCAAAATGGAAATGAAAAAAAACCAAAAGCCTTCTAATAGAAGCCATCTTTCTGCCTATCGTGTTGCTGAACCTTAGAACAAGCTCCAGCATGGAAGCTTCAGTGTACTCATATCATTGTCACATGGAAACAGGAGTGAAGGTTTTCCCTCCTCTTGACAACCACTAAGCTATGTGATGTCTGAAATGTCATCCTATGAACATCCACAGCTTCTGCTTGTGGTGTGATGGCAAGAACAAAGAAACAGTTCCTAGCAGTCTGCTTCATCTTTGACAGAGACTGGTTAGTCCTGTATATTTCAATGGAGATTCAAATGACAGATTCCCAAGCATCCCTCAAGCCAAAAGCACACAAAATGCAGCTTTTAAGGGTGTTCTAGTACCACTTTAAAGTAGTTCAGACTATAGGGCCAGTACAGAATTGAGAACCACATCACCTCATTGAAGAGTTCAATGCATTTTTGGAGGATGTGAGGCTTTGGACATGACAAAAATTAATCTTTGCTTTTTTGCACCAGGGGACATTGGCAAAATAGCCATGCAATCCTTTGCCCCTTTTGAAAGATAAGTGCTAGCATAAGGCAAAACTCCTGCAGGCAAACTCCAATCAAGGCTATGGATTCAAAGCACAGTCTCATGAACATATCTTTCAGCAGTAACAGCAGGTTCTGCAGCCCTTCCCTTCTCTGTTCCATCACTTGTTCCTACCCCTGCACTCCATATCAGTTACACTATTGCGAGTTCATACAACTGCATAAGGGACAATTAATTTCTGACCACCCCATCCCCCCTTTTTTTTAAACAAAAGAAAAAAAAGAAGTAACTACAAGTTCACCTTGCATAAGAATGGCTGTCGAGGGTTAAGACAAAGTTTTAATTAGCCCAAAATCCCAATTCCAATAAGGGCAAACTGTAAGTAGCCACGCAAGGGGTTGCTTCAAACAATGCCACCATGAAAAGCAAGCCCAGCAAATCCTGAAGTACATGGGCTTAGGGACCAGAAGGGTAGCTACTGCTTAAAACCCTGTTCAAGAACAGAGCATGCACTTACTCTAATTGTTAGATGTGTTAGCCTTGGACTCCTGGTAAATGAAAAACATGGAAGATGTGTATTACAGTGAAGATGCTAGAGAATCAAGGCTTATTAGAACAGCTGGCATCAGCAATACTATGTTCCGCATAGGTTCTTGCACAGTGTGCTGCTGAGAACAGATGAGACACCCAGGAGCAGGCTGGATTCATGCCCCTGCAGGAGAGACCACCACACAGATCACAAAGCTCCCATGGAAGGCAAAGGGCTCTACTGCTGAATGAGCAAACAGATGGGAGCTGGGAATGGCTCTTACGCCAGTCCTCTCTCCTGAACACTGTGCTGGTCTGACAGCCCTGCTGTGTTCCTTGGTCAACAGTCAGAGTTGCTGGCCAACAAATCTCAGCAGATGAATTCAGCACAAGTGCTGAACTGCCCTTAGCACTACCTGTTTTTTTGCCCTGGTGATTCCTGTTTGGAAGCAGGCCCTACAACAACTTTCAACCTTGTGTAAAGGCAAAATCCCCAAGCCACCAGCTGTGATGAATATGCATCCTGACTGGATGACCACAAAGAAAGCCCAGTCCAAACCTGCTCGACTCATACATCTTGTGATCAACCCATGGATCCTCTGTGGTAGGGATTCTTTTTCAGTGAAAAGGAAAGATAATGAACTAAAACAAGAATGCTTCACAGTGGTCTGGTGTAATAAGGGGTCAACTACCCTCAGGGTTTTCCATGGCTAGAAATCTACTGCCTCTGCCATCTGAGAAAGCACTGCCCCTGAACAAGCTGATTCAGCACTGGCCCATCACTCCAATTAGCATGATAAACATAAAGGTGTATGGTACCCTTGCAGGGATTGCAATCATCTCCTTAAAACCCAGATATGCAGATGACCCAAATGGGTAAAGAGAAACCCTTCCATTAGGCCAACATTCAAAAGTGTGCTGACTCTAACCCAACAGAAGAATTAAGATTACCATTATACTGTAGGAACCAGAAACAAGAAATACCTATGAGAACTACTATTAAGGGATATAAAGACAGATTCTGCTATTCTGATCTCTGAAAACTACCTTTTGCTGACCGCAACTAGTGATGATCCTAATGTCTCCATTACAGCATCATTTCTTCTGTAATCTTCTGTTAATTTTATGAAGAACAAACACATTGGATAAAAGATTTTTATCTACTCAGTGGAAATATACTGCAACTTGAGGCACATTTGCTAGCAAGACAGCATCAAGAACAAAATGAAGCTTGCGTGACTCAAGTGCTTTAAAGGAGGAAGAAAAAAATTCAACAGCAGTAAAATGTGTGTGCATGTAAAATGTATGATTGCAAAATAAACTGTTGTAAATTGTTTACAAGAAGCAGAGTAAGACGACTCAAAATTCCACAACTTGATTATCCCAAATTACTAGAAGAAAGATTACTGCAAACTGAGGGTTACAGGGAAGTCCACTCTGCAGCATGCCTTCAATGTCTTGAAGCTATCATTACTGATTACCTGGCACTTTAATCCATGATAAATCCACCTCTCCACTGAAAGGGCTGATCCCACTCATCCTCTCCACCGCCCCAGATGCTCACTCGTCTTGAATTTGCATGGTAACATGAAAAGATGGTTCAGGGATCAATTCCCTAATCCAACCCATCACACATCTACACAAAGCGAGGGCACTAGTACAGAGAGGGTGGCATGATCACCCTTCTCTGCAGCAGAGATTACACTAGATTAGAAACTACTGTGTAACCATGAATTGTGTTTTTACAAAAAAATTTGCTTCCTGCTATGCATCCCTTGGATGTGTATCTATCTTGTTGTGGTGGAATCAAGACCTTTCCTGAAGGATTTCTATACTGGCCAGCATCAAAACCTCTATTCTCCCATACTGCTCATTTAGGTTAAATGATGTAAAATTGTGCTTTCTCAGAGATTACCATCAGAGTTACTGCCCAAATCTGTACCTGCTATAAATGCAACACAAATTTGCACAGTTTGGCAAGGTCTGTAGACAGACTTGTAGTTTCTTTAAAGTCAGGATGAAATACTTTATTACAGTTGCTCTAGAATAACATCTCCTGTATTTAAAAGGGAAAAAAAGCCTACAGAATGTTTCATGTAGCATCTTCTATACACACGAGAAACCAGGTTTAGGATATATCAACCAGAATCAATACATTTCAACATTATCTGCTTAGTAATTTTTGCAAAGATTAATTTCATGTGTTTTAAAAAATCTGACCCTCTACAAACTTGCTTACATTACTGTGATGTACTATAGTTTAAAAAAAATATATAGCATAATGCTTAACTTTATTCTGGAAAAAGAACAACTCATGGCTCAAAAGCCAACAGTGGATCTATTAAATATTCTTGAGGACCATTTCCTGATGTTGATTTCCTTAAAATAGAGGTTCTCTGATGAATCTATATAGGCAAATCTCTATGCTGTCCTTATCCTTAACTCATTAACTGAAAACAATAAGCTTTTAGAACAGCTTTTTCCAGGTAACTTCTATTTGGCTTTCTAAGCTTAAAAAACTACAAAAAAAACCCCAAACCATGGAACCTGCCTGCCTTCTCCCACCCCTCTCTCCCCAAACACCATACCCCAAGTTTCATGGCAGAACTTTAATAAGCAAAGGCTTCAAAAGAATATACTTCTTTCTGTCTTATGGGAAGATGACCTGAAACTGTTTTTTACCTAGAGTAGGAAATACTTTGTCCATTTCCCAAAAATGCTTTAAGATGTATGTGGAAGACTATCAGAGTTTAGTAACTGAGTACCTTAAAACTAAATAGCCATGATTTCCTTTCAGACAGGTCTCTTAGTTATCCCTACCCCCACCCCATCAAAAAACCCACCCAAACCATCATATCCCTCAAAAAAAACAAAACAGCAATAACAAAACACAACCATCACACTACTAGAAACATCTATTTAAGACTATTTTTATGCAAAATGTATTTCATTTCTCTGGTTGACCTGCCATTTTTCTTGTCTCTGGATTTCACAGAAACATCCCTCAACTAAACTAACTATATCATTTAGTATGGCACTCCCAGATCACTTAATCCAGAGGTACAACAACAAAAACTTTTTAATTCTTTGTTTTAGATGCACCTTTACATTCTTTCAGTGGATTCAAACAAGGCAAGTAATTATACAGCTATTAAAGTTTATTATCTCCTCTTCTAAAAGCATTCTTTGTGAAGTTTGACCCTCATTTATGCCAAATCTGGATTTTCAAAAGAGTTTTAGAGATATTAATTTTCCTTCACTGCTTCTGAGAGAAAAGACTGGGATATTTCAGGGCTATGATGTCCCATTAGCTCATACTCAGCTCTTATCTTGTCTACCTCCCCTCAGACTGAACTAACAGGGAGGAGCCACCTGAGTAAAAGAATGCATTACCAAGGTGATTCAAAGACTGTAGACAAGCATTTTGCATGTCATTTTGAGAATGAGAGTAAGCTTATGACCTTCTGTGAGACCACCATATTCCTAAAACCATCTGACTCATTCTGCTTTAGCCCCCAACCCTACGCTGAGCGTGAGCTGACAGAGGAGAAAGGGAGTTATTGCATTAAGCAGCCAAAGCCCGTTTGCATGCTGCTGCCACACTGACAGAAAGCAGAAATTCGTCCACAGGAGAGCCTCACTTGTCACACCTAACCACCAGCTGCTCCAGCAGGCACCAGTGTGCCCTTTTGCTGTCACTGCAGCTTGACGGTTTGTAGCTCAGAGGCACAGGACACCACTTGCAGAGATTTCTCCACATACCCACATCCATGGCTTTCATTACGGCCCACTCACAGCTAAGGTCCCACACACCCTGCTCAACCTAACCGAGGACCTCTTACTAAAGCCAAGGCTTATCAAACCTTGATTTCAGGACCCAGCTTAGAAACAGATCCTGATATAACTACACTGGCAAAACCATGGAGCAAACAGTGTTCAGAGCAAGAATTCTTTCATTTTTTTATTTTTAAGAAAGTCTTGCCACCACCAACAGAATCTCAAAATCTATGCAATAAATTCAGCACTCCTAACTCTTCAGTTCTGCCAGCTCTGAAATTAACCGTCTGCTGCTTACAGGCAGAATCATGAAAACCCTCCCAGGCAGCATCACGGCATGCAGAGAGCAAAGATCTACCTGCCTTAAAGATGAGATCAGAGATTCACTCATCTCTTCCCCAAAACAGAATATGAAAGGATTATTCCTCTTCCCTTACAGCAATGGAAAGCCCTCCAAGTTCCAGATAACAGAAGGACAGACAGGAAAAAACGTATAGCAGAATTTAGGGTTAGGATGCTGAAATGCCCGTAAGCATGATAAGCAGAAGGTGATAGTTTCTTAGGAACTAGTATTTTTTGCATAGACTTTTTTTTTTTTTTAAAGTAGGTTTAGTAGTTTTGGTCCTGAAAAGAGAAAAAAAAAGTTTCCAGAAATAACTGCTTACTTTCTGAAATTTGTGAGGTGTCATCACAAGCGCATTTAGCTGCTAAAGTTCATCAACATGCCTGTAAGTATAGACCAAAGCAGCTGTGATCGACTTCTCCCTACATGCCTTCCTCTCCACCATCTCCCATTATATATAAAGCTGCATAAGGCATTTCCTATCCTAGGGGCAGGAGAAGTCTTTGGGCCACAAGGGGTTGAGAAAATTTAAAGCCCTATCTGCTGTTCTTATTTGGAGCACAGAATTCAGTTCAAAATACAAGCAGCAGGAAGATACAAATTCAAGATTAGTCACAGGCAAACAGATGATTTAGGAACAAGAACCAATCTGTTTGTTATAGGCAAGGAGTGCAGCCTCCATGTCAAAGTAGACTACAGTTCTGCAACATCTTTCACTTACAAAGTCAATTTTTAATCTAATTTGAAACTGAGTAACTTGTTGAGCAGAGCAACCTCTGAACTCTATATTAAATTCTGTACTGTTAGCGCACTCAGTCTGTGACCTCAGCTACAGTTCCAGTAAAACAGGGTGAGCTGCAAGAGTGGTCAGGATGGAGAGACTATGTAGGCTTTGATACTCAGTAGAGCAGACCTAGGAATTGCCAAACAGCTTAGTGTCCACTCCATACTTCAAATACCTTCCAGTCATTAAAATAAATAAATCCACGTCCTCTTTGAGACCAGAAAGGTGGTTTACCTGATATTTCAGGGTATCTGCCAATGCATGGCACAAAGACTACATCAGTTTACACTCAAGCCTGTTTATTCAAAGTTCACTTCACAACCAGGTAAGGGAGGAGCACTAATGAAATCTTTAGATACAAACTATAGCAGGAGTCTGGCCTTCACAGCAAGGTTCTTGGAAGGGAAAATACAGAAGCTCTGAATATAGGAAGTGCAGCACTCAAAACAGACCTTCCTTAGTGCCACTCTAGCCTTTTTCCAGAAGTTAGCTTTCAAGTTGAAGTTTTCCAGGGTTAGTGCCCTCCACAATATTAATTTTTGGATAAAATATACTTTTAAATAGTTAAGTATGAGAAGAGAAAGGAAAGATAAAACTCAATCCTAATCTAATAGATGACTAAATATCAGCTCATACCCCTTAACACCTACAGGTACTTCAGAAAGGAAAAACAGTCCTTGTTTACAAATCATTTAGAGCAGTAATTTTCAAACTGTGGGCTCCTGAAAAACACAAAGACCCCACGCAATTTAAACTACTGGCAATAGCCTTGTTTTTCCACAGTTGCTTCTTGCCAACTCCAGGTTGAAAACCACTGATTTAAGAGAGCCCTGGCAACACACAGTTCTTCTCTCAATAGTTTAGGCTTGTTCAAGAGATAAATACAGCATTCCTGCTGAATTGAAATATCATACACAAAACTGACCCCTGCACAGCCTGTCTCAACTGAGCACTGAAGCCATTTGCTCCCAAATTGTGGCACACTGCTCAAGAAAAAATTGCAGAGGCAAGATCAAGGGATTAGATTTTGTGAAGAGTTCACAAAAATACTCCTGTAAGATATGAGAAGTAGGTTCTTGTATCATCTTACCATACAGTTCCAGATTATTAAATTTTTATTATTTTGTATGAATGCACAGGATGGCAATGAGGACAGAAAAGTATAAAAAACAAGAGAAATGTGCAGGCAATAGTTAAGCATTTAACCAGAAATACCAAAATTAGTGTTATACTTACTATAATTTTGTCACCCAAGTGTAAGCTAGAATAACCTAAAACATTTACAGGAAGCATTTCAGGGAAAAAGTTACTTTTCCTCCTCTTAGAGACTTTGATTTTGCAAAGGCTCGTACACTTGTCTTACACGACACATTCTGAAGTATGGATACTCACCTAAACCTACACATAACCAACATTTCACACTTAGTTTTTCCCTCACACTTCTCCATCCTTCACTCAATCTTGTAATATTTTGAAAGACAGTAAGCTACAGTATGCAGATAAATGATAAC
The DNA here is from genome assembly GCF_003259725.1 of Athene cunicularia. NCBI lineage: Eukaryota > Metazoa > Chordata > Aves > Strigiformes > Strigidae > Athene > Athene cunicularia. The sequence continues at coordinate 11,165,461 of NW_020799105.1, forward strand.
TGCTAAGGTCACCGAAACATTCCACTTCCAGTTGAATAGGAGTACAACTTTTCCAAAAGACATTTAGAACTAACAAGGGGCACTCGTCTTATTTAGCAGTGAGGTCAATTAGATCAAGAAACGATCATCGAAACAAAAATGCAGAAGTTTTTTCAAAGAGCTGTTTTCCTCACTGCCTGTTTTGGAAGTGAAGACTAGCAGATGGCTGGTTTTCCATAAGAAATAAGTAAGATCCTTGTGAGAAACTCCAGAAGAGAGACTATAGTATCATATAAACTTAAGTTTCACTCATTACTTCAAAATACTAAGGAGAAAGCTAGGGATAAGGTAGCTATGCTCCTCCTTTTCTAAAGGATGTAAATTAATCACCGATTTAAGAAGATTGCTTTGAAGTTTTCGTACATCAGAAAAGGAAATTACCTCCATGCTTTCCTATTCTCTTGCTTTCGGAGTGCAAAATAGAAGTGTTCACCTCTGCAAAAAGTTTTCTTCACACAAAGAATACAATGACATGTTTTCAGAAATGCATCTAGAGATTGTGATAAAGCATGACCCACAAAGCAGCTTTCATCATTTTTACCACAATTATGAATCTTAACCCAGGAGGTGATCAAACTTGAGACAAGCTCTGCTATAACACTAGCTTACCTTCAACTTTTTCAGAAAAAAGACAAAATAACTGTCAAAAAAGCCAAGAGCCAAAGCAAGCCTGTTTGCTATGAGCATTTAAACAAAGACAGTTCATTTTGTGTATTTGAATATATTTATATACTTCTTAAGAAGCCCAAGACTGCAGGACACAAGGCACAGCTGAGGGGGCTCTTCTGGCCACAAGACTTCGCAGTTGAAGCGTACAATCATATCACTCCAACTAATCTATGGCCAGCCCATGATGAAGTTTCAAAACTGACCCACATGTTTGTCCACACATTAATCAGGGGCAGAGTATGCGAGAGCTTTGTGCATATGAATTGCTGTGGAACATTTAACATCTGCAGGACTAGCCTGTCCTGGCAAGGCAGGAGGCTGAACCCAAATTCAGTTACACAGGTAACACAGCAAGCTAATGCCTGTCACATACAGACAGTAGCAAAGGGACCCAAACAGCATACCGCTACAGATGCGTGACTGACACAACTGTGTGCTCAGGAGGACAGGGTAAAGAGCATTAGCATTATGTACTGGCCTGGAAGTATTAGAGTGGAGAATTGCAGGTTGTGGGCTGAAACTTTGACATCCTTTTGTTACTGTAACCAAAGAAAAAAGAAATTAAGAAATGAAGAACTCTGCAGCTTGACTCCCTGTTCCTCTTCCTACTCTGGCAGTTACTCCACTTTCAAAACATAACTACCACCCTAACCTAGTAACAGCAGCAGAGGTCAAAAGACAACATCAGATAGACACATCTATGCAATTCTCTCCAGCCAGATATTGAAACATCTGTACTATAAACATATGCAAAAAATGTTCAAAGAGAACCAGGAAATTTTTCATTAGTAAACTCAACTCAAGAGTTAAGATTGCCTAGTGGCCTCTGATGTCTTTCCACGCTGCTGGATTCAGCTTCTGAAAGCTTCCTTTGTTAATGAATACTAGGCTCTTGTCCCATCCTCTTTTCTCCCCCTCTTCTCCCTCCCATAAAATATCATGGTCCTCAGGGCATAAGGAACATCCTTTGTCTCCCTGCAAGTCTTCCCTGTGCAGCCACTTTGCCACTGCTTCTGGAAAATGCAACGGGAGTACCATCTTTTCTCTTGTCTGTAAGAGGAGTGGAAAAAACAGATGGAGACATCATCTAATAGCAATTTTGCTATGTAGGAAGTGGTGTCCTGCAGAAATGATGAAACACCATAACCTTCACTTCATCTTTCGGTGTTGATGTGTAACTTAAATCTCCTACTCGACTCTGAGAGCTGAATTTTTTTGTCAATTCACCATAAAAGAACACACAATACTACACAGCAAACTGTGGTGAAAGGTAAATAACTTGAAGATGTCCAGAGAAATAATAGTACAGCATTCCTCAAGAGAGCTTCAGCTTCTTTCTTTTTCTCATTTCACAAAAGAAGCTGAGGCCACATGGATTTAGAAGAGAGAACTGAGGAACCCCAGAGGCCTGCAGAGATACTGGGGAGAGGTGGTGTAAAGCTGAAACTTTATTAATGTAGGCACTGGATGAGAGCATCCAACATGGATGGGAAAGCAAAGCTCACAGTTCATTATAAGAGAGAGAGCACTGTATAACCCACGACGCTTTGAAGAGGGAGAATAAAGCAATCTCCCTGCTGCTGTAAGTGAACATGATGCATGCAGAAATTAGCACTTATTCAGCAAAAGACAACTTGGATTTGTGCATGTGTGACAATACCAGTTGAATAGCCTCAACTCTTCATTCTCTGCCTCTCCATTCTCTGCAGATGTTGTAGGAAAAAAAAAAAATATTATTTTCCAGTCAGGTCTACTCAGGGAACTGATTCACCAAGCTGCCACACACAGTTGTGCCAGCACAGAGGGGACTATTTAAGCCAGCTTCGACAGCACTGCTGTCAAACATAACCACAGTCTGTAGCGCAGTTACAAGACAGAAGATGCAAACTTGAAAACTCCCTGCCTTTGGAGGAGGCTACTCTGTTCGCCTCTCCCCTCCCCTTTGCCCCACAGACATGATCCCATCCATTGCTCCAGTTGAGCTCTCCTGCTCGTCTCATTCCTAACTAGGAAGACTCAGGTTACTAAGCATCATCAGAAGATGAGTTCATTTTTCAGTCTCCTGTCAGTTTAGTAAAAACAAGTACTACCACCCCTTTTGGCCAGAGGTAGAGCCTAGATTGGCTCAACCCATCCCATCTAACCCTGCCCTCAGAAAACCCCAGAAGTTTTGCATTTCTCAGAGAATTAGAAATATCCATCCCACCTTTGAGAACCAAGGCCTCATCCGCTTAAGGGTGAAAACATACATACATAGGAGTGTGAGAAAGAGGACTGGAAAATCCCCTGTAAAACACTGCAGCAGTGTCCCCTTTGCCCCAATCAGTATGACAGGGCTACCTTTCTTTAATCCTATTAAATGCCTGGTTTTCCTCAAACCTTGCCTAAACTGACTTTTAGGAAGTATCCTCATTGTTATTTTACGTTAGCCATGACAGAACACTAGCACTCAGACCAAAAAAAACACGAAACACCCACATGACAGTACTTGTCTGGATGTAAGATAGCTTAAGATGGCAGAGCATTAAGCCATTTAAGTACTATGCAATAAGCATTTAGACAACTGAGCACAAGAACTGGGATTTTCTATCATCCATTCTTAATCAAAGTGCAGCTATTGTATTTCCATACATAATAGTATTTGGATTATCACCACCATACGGCACAAGCCGTCAAAAAATGGCTTAAAAATTTTGAACAGTCCTTCAGGTACTCTTTTAAAATGGTGCCATACCACAAAGCTGTAAATCTGTAGTGTATATCTATCTATCTATCTATCTATCTATCTATCTATCTATCTATCTATCTATCTATCTATCTCAATATAAATACTACAAAGATTTTATCTAGTTGAATCTGGACCATTTCCTGCATGCACAGAATGGATTACTGTAATTAATTTTGAGAAGCTTTATTAAAAGTGGATGAACTCTGAATGTCATTAGCTTTGTTAAAAATTAAGTCAAAAGCCCCTATACTTCCTGCAGGGTGAACATGTCCCAAGAAGGAAGCCTCCCATCTTGCAGTGATCGTTATTACTTCATACAAATTAAAATAGATTTTTGTTGAAATATGAAACAAACCAAGTGATTTGGCCTAGTTCAAAATTTCATGTTGCAGTCACCAGAAGCAGAACTCAAGATGGTATAATACGAAGTGATTATCAAGATTTTTTTGATTATGCTTTTGTTTGGTTGACATCATTCCTGTCGGGGTAGAAGCTATTCTTCATTTTCAAATAGGGAAACAAGGGCAAATCTGAAGTGATTTATGAAGAATCCAAAGAGATATTTGAAACAGATCTAGATTCATCCCCCGCAGTTCAACTTCTACTGTTCTTCAGATGCATACCACCCTTCCATGCACATTTAAAAGTAAAGCTAAATATCAAGCTGTAAATTTCACTCCTTACAACTAAGGATTTTTATTTTTAAGTGACAGCTGCCTCATTTTTTTTCCTGGCATAGCTTTGTCATAAAAGGGTAATTCTCCCTCCCTGTATCCATCCTGCCAACAGGCAAAAATGTTTGTGTGTAAACCAGATCTTCCGGAACAAGCCTTCAGCTACTATACTGTAAAGTTTCTGTACAATGGATATTTATTAGTAAAAAATCCTGCAAGCTGCATCTACATTACATACGTTGAAATAAGGCAAATAGTACCACTTGCACATTTGCTAGGGATGTGGCTGGGGGCATAGCTGAATCCAATACTAGTTTAGAATAGCCCTACATTTAAACTTTCACTTTAGCACTTACTTTAACTTGCTTTCTACTATTTTTTTTTCAGCAACTTCTGGGCTATAATAAGCTTTCACATTTTGGAATAAAGAAATACAATCTGCCCTTTGAACTAAAACTACATTAAACATTTGGAGACTCAAGCCTACTTCCAAAACAATGAAATAACACAGATAACTGTTTGGAAGCAGCAGCTAATTCATATCATATACAGGCTGGAACCAAGCAATAATCAAGATAAGAAAATGTAATAAAGATTTCAGAATTATTCAACTGTTATACACCTTCTCTTGATTAATATTAGCTTCTAATACTTCCTGATGTATCATATTTCTTCCACTCCTGATGTATCATATTTCTTCCACAGGATCCACACTTCAGTCCTAAGTATCTAAGGTCACAGAAGACCACCATTATTCAAGAAATTAGTACACAAAAACAGATCAGGTACTTAGGTTACAGTATTTCACCAGCAGCAATCTTTTTTTTAAAAAAAAAAGAAATTACTTCAGCTTATTCTGACAGCTTAAGAGTAAAATCAACAGCTAAGCAGCATTTCAGTGAAACACTGACAGCTCCAGATGACTGGAAATCTTATATGAATGTTACAGGTTTTCCTTCTAAATCATCATTTTGCTCCCAAAACTAGGGATCGCTGCTGTAGAGAACCAATACATTCCCTCCCTGCCCCCGCCCCCCCAACACAGGCTGTAATTCAGTCAGGGAGTCTCTAAGAGTACAGCTAATATTTAACAAAGGGCCAAGCATCACCAGCTGGTAGAAACGCATGCAACCACCTCAAACTATCACTCCAGTAACCGCACAGAATTGCAACGCTATTACTGCCTGTATAAAAGGTGTTAGGAGGGTTTCAGGCATCTGTGGGTTCTCTCCTCCCTCAAACTCTCCATTCCTTAGCTGATCTGATCTCATCAACCATTTCCCATTCAGCATCCCATAATACACCTCATCCTGAACAACAAGTGACCGGAGGCTGGGGGGGGGCTGTCTCTTATACA
>NW_020799105.1:11170977-11201442 GCF_003259725.1 Athene cunicularia
ACAACCAGCAAGAGAATTCCCGGCTAACAGCTTCTCTCTGGCGGGGAAGTGCAAACGTGCACGTTTTCGGCCGAAAACGCGTTTTCGGCCGAAAACGCTCACCAAGCCCCATTCTGAGAAAAAGCAAGTGTCCCCCCGCTGCCCCCGGGGGGAGCTGCGGCCCGGCCCGGGCGGAGGCTGCGGTGCGGCGGGAGCTGCCGTCCCTGCCCTGGGGGAGGGACGCACCCCAGAGCGGTCACTGCCCCTGAGGCGGCACCCCGCCCCTGAGGGATCACCGTCCCCTGAGCAAGGAGACACCCCCCCCCGAGGGACCGTCCCGCAAGGAACACCCCCCCCAGGTGGGCCACTGTCCCGTCCCACCCCTGAGGGGGCCACATACTTTTCTGCCAGGAAGAGTTGAAATCGCCGCCGCCGCTCCACAGTGTAGCTAAAAACACCAGGTCTGTCGGTGGCCACGAGGAAAAGGAAAGTCACTCGGGTGCAACAGCCAGGAGGCCTCCCTGTACTGATGCAGCAGTGACAGCTCCCTGGCACAGACACCTCCTGTGTTTTAGCGGTATCCATTTACCCTTTACACCACAAGAACAAAGACCTTCCTCCAGCATGAGCTCAGACACGAGGGGTTGATGATGCAATAACTATTTCTGATGGCAAGCAGTGAGAGGCGAAGGAAGGTGTGGTACTGCCTGGTGCCTGTGCAGGAGGAAAAACACCTGTAAGCTCAGGGGCTGAGCTCAGAAAGGTGAAGTGTGTTACCCCAAACCGTGCTGCAAGGCCAGAGATGAAGCCCAGGAGTCATGGCCTTTATTCCCTCGTCCTAACCACTGGAACCATTACCCTCACCTTGCCAAGCTATGGATGGTTAGGGAGCTTGAAAGGCAGAAGGGTCAAAGCTGACTGTATGCAGATGTGGTAGTAGGATGTCCCAGGTAAGATACTTCCCATGGAGACAGGGAAGTGTTTAAGCTGCTGTTCAGGTGCAGTTGCAGCTGCAGTAAGCCAACTGTCCTGTTGAAAGGGAACTCCAAGAGGCACACAGCAGTCTCTTGGTGCACGTAGGTAGGAGAGCAATGAGCCTGTCCTACAAAGGAAGACCAGGACAGCTTGGTTTGGCTAGTCCAGCAAAAGGAAAGCAAAACCAAGGTGTGATTGCTCTGCTGGTATACTGGAGAAGCTCTAGTGGGGAAAGAGTGTAAATTCCGAGGGACAAAGCTATCTAAAGCCCAACCGATGGTAGCATAAGGACAGATTACTAATCGGCTCTTAATACTGTTGTGGAGAAAGTCAGAGAGTGGTTTCTAACCATAGGAGGTGGAACCTCCCAGCAGACAGCAACCAGATTAGCAAGAGGCAAAAGCCTGTTTCAAAATACAGTTTCCTTGTAAAGAAGGCAACATGAAGCTTGTTTTCACGAGTACAGCAGACAGGTGTAGTGACCAGCGAATCCCAGTCCCAATTTGAAAACCATTAGCAGTGGAAAGAAAGAAAGCATGACCTATGTAGAATTTCTCTGCTACAAACAGTGGGAAAGCTCCTTGGGTAGCTCTGTTCAGGTATGATACCCTTAGCTGCACCTCACTCCAGTTGTGAGGGATATCCTGGTCTTTGTTCCACCTATTTTTCAGTGTGATGAGCCATTGGAGTTTACATGTCTTCATTTCCATACTCCATATGTTGGCAGTGGGGCATCTTCCTTCCACTCAAAGTCCAGACATGCCTCTCGCTGGAGCCAGTTCAAGAGTCTGTTAGGCACTGTACTAACCACAGAAGAAGTACTTCTTCCTGAGAGGTAGATGATTTAAACAAAAGGATTGCAACATGAATACTCCAGACTCCAGCAGCGAACTTCTGTCTGCAGTCTGGATGGTAGCTAGAACAGCAGGTGGACAAGCTGCTACAGAGACTAATGGTCGCTGAATTTGCATCTTATCAGGCCAGATACACCAGGACTAGTGCCTGCCCACTGTGGTCTTCACAAGAGCCTTTCTGCAAATTCTTCCTTGCAAAATTCTTCTCTTGCTCCAATACCCACAAAATAAACTTTATGGTGGTGAGCTTGATGGCAGCATGGCTACTGGCCATCAAGCTGTTCCTATTTCCTCAGGTTTTCTGCACTCAGTTTGCATCCCTGCTGTGACAGACAACTGTGTCATATGATGCTGGTCTTAAATGTATCAATCTCAATTTCAGAGCAAGTTTGGTTTCTTGCTACCACTAACTACTTTCAGGCGGCTGCCCCCAAATTTCCCTTCCCTAGTGGCTGCAGACCCGCTCCTAACATACCAGCAGCTTGTGTTCCCCAATCCACTTACACCCAGGCAGTGCTGAAATGCTCTTTTGAGCATCTTTTCTCCCTGGCCTGCCCCTAAAACACTTCTGTGCACAGCCTCCATATGGCCCTCCTTTTTCTAGAGTGGACAAGATAAATTTCCATAGTTCCTCCTTCTGTGACAGTTTGACTATTGCCCAGATGGTATTAGCTATTCTTCAGCATGCCTGATCAGTTTTGAACATACTCTTCTGTAGCAAGCATGAACAGAAAGAGCACCTGCCCTCTGGAGAAAGTACCTTTCCTGGAAGTTACATCCTACAACTTTGACTCATGAGCCTTGGTGGCTTTAACTGTTCTGGTTGTGCCCTGCAGCTCTATCATCTGCCCTGAGGCTGGAGGTTAGCACTCCCACGGCAGAGCTAGCAGGAAGGAAGCCTGTGCTGGCTAGCACATCTTGCTGTGGTTATACCATCTCTAATCTTGAGCTCCAGCAATTATTAATTGAGAATTCCAGTTTTGCTGTTCTGTTTTTTGCAATCCTCTGTTCCTAGACTGATGTTTAGATAGTAAACTCCTTGATATAGCCCCATTTTTCTATCCTGTGCTGGTGCAGCACCTATGAAAAAGTTTCTGGTCTCTGACTGGGACATGTATGAGGATTAATTCATTTTCCAAACCCTGCTGCTCCCACGGGCTTGATCACAGATTGCTAGCAAGATAAGTGCCAACAATTTGGATTTCTTACCCACCACCAAAGCAGAGAGGAAGTGGATGTGAGGAAAGCATGAGCCAGAGGATCCAGTACATAAGGCAGGAGAAAGTGCTTGAGAGCTAGAGGAAGGGAACAGTCCTGTAATCTAAATAACAGTTTAATTCCACAGGCCTCCTGTGGGGAAGGGCAAACAGAGGGTCAAGGTCCAGTTAAAAAAAGGGCAGAAACATCTGGAATTGCTAGCCAAAATTTTTATGTTCTGAGGGATGGAGAAGAGTGTAAAGAACAGTGGGACTGACCTCAGGAGACCTGTTAAGAGCAACCACTCAGTGAGCAGCCCTGACTATACCAAGGCAAGGGCAGATCTGACTTGATTCCAGAATTAGGCTTGACCAGGTCTGCCATCAACACCATCAGATTGTTTTGTTCAAAACAAAGTGGATCCACCATTTTCTTGGCCAACAACACCAGCTGGCCTCAGCAGCCATTCCTCCACGCACTCCTGCAAACATCTCAGCACAAAATCTCTAGATGGGACAGAGCTTCAGCTTCCCCCCACTTCCCCACCAGCCATGAGACTTGCTACAGTGGAAGCCTTGTTTTTCCCCAGTTTCACAGTGGCTCCCCTTTGATGTTAATTGTTTGCAGGCAAAGCTTAGTGGAGAGTGTAGCTGTTCTCTGGTTCATCTGCTGGTTACTACTGAGCTGCCCAGACCAGTGGAGAAAATGCTTTGATGTTAATGAGCTGCAGACAATTTCACTTAACACCAAGCAGGGCCTGGCATCTCAGAGGTAAGACTTTCAAGGCAGATTCTACAGCAAGTCTCTCCAACATCCGTTTTGCCATAGGAACAAAAAATAGTCAGAAAAACATTGGAGCAGAAAGCTGTCTTCTCACCCAGTTTTGTACCACATCCAGTATCATAACAGCCCCAGAGATGCCAGAGGCAGGGAAGTAGCGGGAATAAAAAAATGGCCCCATTGAATCGCATGGCCTTTAGGGGATTCAGTGGAAGCATGATTTACCTCCTCACCCCACAAACTGCCTGCCTCTCTGGTCCTGCAGTACAAATACACAGAAGTGGGAGAAAAGGATGGACTGTAAATTGCTGATTCTCAAGAGGCTGGTTCCTGTGCGGCTGGTGCTTGAGGCAACCCTGCTCTGAAAGTGGCACTTTCTCCACCAGCACAGCAGATGTCTGAACAAAATGGGCCAGCTGCAGTGAAGTGAGACTTGCATAGGCAGCCTTGGACTATGCTCTTTCTTAAGTGAATATGCCAGCAAAACTATCTTCTGTAGATCCGCTACAGGCAGCAGCACACTGCCAAGTGCTTGCAAACCTACGGGTTAGCTATGGGTCCCCTCAGCGATGGGGTATAAAACAGCAGCCTCCCCAGCTTCAATCAGCCATTGTCGTGGGCCCCAGACAAGGACGTTGTGACTCCTCCCTAGGGTAGCACCTTACATGCTCAAGGGAGAACCCGGATTAGGCAGAGCTCCTGCTGTGGGGAGATGGTGTGGGAAGCAGGCAAAGGTGAAAAAGAAATCTGCCCAGTGGAAATGTGAGGTACCACAGTCTCAGGAAGCCAGCATTGAATCATGAGTACGAACAAAGACAAGTGAGAAAAAAAGGCACAAATTCAATTCTGTAACCCTCTGCCAGTCATCAGCAAAGTATATTTACCATATCACACAAACTCTGCTTCTATCCACACACTGTGACTTTTTGAATGAAGAAGCAAGTGACCCAGTCCTCTGGGGAGCCCCCAGCTAAGCAAAAACAAACACGGACTATGTCCCATCAAGTAGAGCAACAAATGAGACCTCACTGAAGGTTAAGGGGAAACATGCCTTCTTCTGAGGTATGCAGCTTAATTCCAATATATTGCCTTTGTTAAATGATTTATAGTAACAAGAGAGAGATATTATCGTCTCAGTTTTCTTGCCAGGACAGGATTGTTCCCTGCAGCAAACCTTGGATTACAAAGTCAAAATAATGTAAGCCAAGACCAAATGTGTGTCCCAGGCCTGTTGCAGGAAGGAGCTCACATAAACGTGTGTACTCCATCCTACACTGAAAGAAAACCTAACAAAGTAGATTTTTTTCTTTCCTGAAATTAAGAAAGAAAAAGCAACCATCATAGAGGAGACCATGACTGATCACAGGCCAAGGAGACAACACCACAGTCTGGAAAGTCTACCCAAGTCAATGGGAAGAGACATGAAACTAACCTTTGACAAGGCATTTGGCACTTGCTGTGCAGCAAAAGTCACTCCCCAAAGTCACTCTATCCAAGCAAAGGTCATGGGCCGTGTTTTGACACTGTGGGTACAACTGTACATCCTGCAAGAGGTGCGACTGGCTGAAGAGAGGCGGTCAGGCTGAGGACAGCACAGAGTGACTGACAGGGCACCATGATCCAGATAGTGGGAAGGGAAACATTGTGACCTACACTGCTGGGCAATAAGTCTGCAAACCACTGTAGAGTGTGCACAGGATGGTTGAAGAGGGCAGCAGTTGGACCCCTCTTTTAGGGGGTTTTATTGTCACGTGCAATAGCAGCTTCACTAGAGATGGACAGACTATCAGCCTGAAAGCAAGGGAGATATTTAGTGTGGATTTCGGTGCACAAGGCAACATGTTGCCAGTAATTGTAATATTAATGTAAATAGAAAGCAATAGATTTGTAAAATGGACAGGAATAATCTGAGGTTTACAGCATGGAGTTTATCCCCACTAAAAGAACAGGAAAGCTGGAGGGTTAAATAAATGGACTAGAAAAGATCATCTTTGTAATAAAAGAAAGGGTGCATGCAGCAAGGTGAACAGTAGGTCAACTTGTAACTGTTTCAAGGGGATGAGGAAACATTCACCTGAAACCAGGACAGAGCTGGAAGAGCAGTTGTCTGCAGCAAATATGTCTTGAGGTAGTTCTTTTATCTTTATCAGAGGCTAAATATCTATAATGCTATACCTGGAAAAGTCTCAGGATGGATTTAAAAACAAATTAAAAAATCAAGAATGGGGATACTGTAGGAAGATAATAGATAAAGCCTTTCGTTTACACACAAGTGCCCTCCAAATCCAAATAAATACATACAAAGCCCTCAAGATGAGAGCTGCTGATGAATGCAACACTGAATATTTTTCCACTTTGGATGTGTCCATAGGGTTTTGCAACTGCCCTTAGCAAAGCCAGACATGGGATTGCAAGATCTCTTTTCCTTAGACTGTTGCTGGGGCTGCATCTGGCACCCATCACAATCCAAAGAAAAGCAGACTTGGTTCAGCTCTGCATGCTTTGCTCCAGTGCTGCTGTCCCTTGCACATCTGAGCATATCTTCTCTGCATGACACTTAGATTCACATGAGGCAGCACAGTTGGTCATACCCGTGTGTAATTGATGAACCATTTTGCAGCTAAAGGTACAGATAACTGCTGGGTTCTGCTTTTCCCCCACTCAAGAGTATCTGTGCCACTGATGACTATCAGGAAATTTGCAGGAACTTAATCAACTTTGGTCTGATTCAATCAAATTTGCAATGGCAATCGAACTATAGTTGCAAAGCTCTTAGTAGGGTGATTAGCAGGCAACAGTCTTGTGAGTGTCAGTTCATTAAGGAGCTTGCCCAAAGCTATAAATGCTACAGAAACAGGAAACAACAAAACATTAACTCAACCAAGCATGCAGGTAGCTCAGAGGAAGGCCTGGTCCGTCCTAGGGACCAGGAGACAAGCAAGGGGAACAGGCAGTTGCACCTTTCAAACTTTTCACACCAGCAACCTGACAGGTTCAGCATCACCAGAATGAAGAGTGCAAAGAGTTTGAGAACCTTAAGTTGCTCATGAAAGAGCCCCAAACCTAATATACTACGACAATAAAGGTAGTGCTCAAGAACGGCTTCAGATATTGGTGTCCTGCACTCACAGCCACATTCAAAACTATGCTCAATGTTAAATGTGCTTGTGGTCGGTGTGAAGGCACAGAGAGATGCCTGAGGCTCAATGACAAATGACTACTTATGATAGCACTTGCCCAGGAACTTTAAAGCCTTTCAGATATATGAAACCACTGAATTATTTGATTCAGTGTACAACCTTCTGCTTAAACTGGCCTTGGTAATCAAGAAGTGAAAAGTGGCAAATGTAGTGCTAGTCTCTGAATTGAGATTGAGGCAATTAGGGAACGATTACCAAGAACTCCAGTATGAGTATAAAAAGGTGAATGTCTTTATACACGATAAACTGACCTTAACCAGCAATGACCATAACATGCTTCTTGTCGTGACAGAAGATGGGGGGAGCACATGCAGCCAGAAAATATCTTTGCCTTTCTCCAAGGTGATAAAAGTTTTCTTTTCAGTTACAAATGTACATTCAGCAGACTGAAAAAGGAGCTGGTAAAGGAAGACATTTTCATGGAGCAAAGCCCAGAGGTAGACATTGAACGTGTGAATTTTATTTTAAAAAAGCAACAACAAAAAAACCCAAGCCAATGTAAGATCTTGTCTCATTTCAGTAGGAAGATGATTGCCAGAGCAGCAGCTCAAGACATGAAGCTGCAGAAAATGATTCAGGCTACTAGCATGGTATTTCTACAGGTTCCAGAGAGGAAAAGCAAGAGAGGAAAAGAAAAGAAAAAAAGCCTGAGATACTGTTTAAACTACCAGCGAACCATTATGTATTGACATGTGCCTAAGTAATACTGAGCATAAACTACTGACCACCTGATTAGGACAGTGGAATGAAAAACAGCTGGAGGACTTTAAGAGGTTGTCAGGGGAGAAAACATAATGATAATGGGAGATATTAATTACCCCCATATAAACTGGGTAGATACCATGTCAAAGAATGATGCAAAGACTGTATTTTTAACCCTAATAAATGAATAGTTCTTAGAATGACCACTCAGAGGACCAAAGTGGAGGATGAACTCTTAATTTAGTCACAAGTAGTACACAGGAGGGAGTTTGAAACGCAATAGTGAATGGTCGCTTTGTCATAATGAACACAATGTGCTCAAATCTGGTATTACCGCAGGAGAGGAGAAAGAGTACACTGCAGTCCAATATAACTTAAAAAGGAGATGAGTATATTCTCATTCAAAATGAAATAAGTATAAAAGTCAGGAGAATAATTAAGAAGAATTTAAAAGTAGTGGATGAAAGGACAAAATGCTTACAATGACATTGAGACCCTGTATTTAAAGCTTTAAATATGCCATCACTCGAAATATGCTAACGACAACAAAAAAAGATATCTCCAAGTCTGGCACAGTTAAACAGCTGAGCAAAAAAAAGACATTTAGAAGTAAAAAGACATCCTTCAAAAAGTAAAAGTTATGGCCAAAGAAGAAATATAGAAAATCCAAAATTCTGCCAAGTTAAATAAGAAAAACACCCCAAAAACCCCAATCCATTTAGGCCAGCCAAAATAGTTTTTGAACAGCGGCTTGATAAAAACATGAAGATTACTAATAAAAACATGTTTTACGCAGTAGGAGGAAGCCTACAGGGAGTTAAGGGCCCAACAGCAAGCTTTAGGGGAAGAACAGTCAAGAAAAATTACCTTAACTAGAGACTACTGTCACCACACACAGATGTGCACATCCAAACGTTTTTTTGCTAGGTATTGAGTATCCTGCACCACTCTGTAAGCAGCAGCAGTTTAACAGGAATGGGTATATGTATAATTTCTACTGAAGTTTGGGTCTAGTCTTGTAATTGCCTCACTCTATTATGTGCCTTCCAGCAGGCTGAAGAAAATACTGCTGAAATAATAATAAGGTGGTGAGTGATGGTTTCAGACTGGATTTCAGTCCCTGTTAACTTACGGACATTTCGTTAACAGATGACTCTGAAGTGAATAGTCAAATGGGAAGCACTGAGGTCTGAGGAATTAGCCACTAGTCAAAGCACCACGACAGAGAGGAAGCAAAGACAAAACTGAGCCAGCTTGTGGTTCTGGGAGAGGTTACTGCTTCACCAACCTTGCTCTCACAGGGAGATGTTTTGAGATGTTGATAGAGATGGGGATTAGGAGAACAGCTGTCCAAAGCAGTAAGTGGTGTTGGCTGCTGTCACCTCTTTCCCTGGTTGCTATTGGCACTCCAGAGATCCTGTCCTGCTCTGACCTATTCCTTTTATCCAAGCCATTAATAGCATTGCCTTCTCTGGAGTCTGCCTCCACCAGCATCCGGAGGACTCTGACTTATTCATTTTCCTCCAGTAGCAGCCACAATTCACAACCAGATACATCCTGCAGGTCTCTTCACTCACGCAAGATTGTAGGTATCACTCACTCTTGTCCACTGTTGAAAATGGACCAGAATGGGGTCTAACCATCCAGTAGCCAGGCTTCAAAGCCTATAAAAGCCCAAGTACAGTCTGAACTAGTTTCTCATGCATTGTACCATGTGTTTCCCTACAGGTTATGATCTTCTATTATACACAATGTGATTTTTTTTTTCCACCAATGAAGTACTTTGCCTACATGCTAAGTGCAACCCTAGGTCTTGGAGGTTCTGATACACAGTCATTACCCAGTCTGCACATCTCCATTGCACAGCACTGTAAATGTTGTGTGCACTTCAAGAGGCCTTCAATGGACTACAGACATTTTGCTTGCTAGGCTTATCAGGCCATTTGAACAATGCTGGCAAGCATGTCCACTCTTGGATTGCATGGCTAGAGTTAGAAAACCTTTCTAAACCAGTGCAGCCTTGCTCTAGCAAACAAGTGGTATTCAGGAATCCCTTTGCCCCCAGGTACTCAAAGGAGAGCTTCTTTATTTAGGGACAAGTTCCAACTGTCTCTAGGTAACAGAGAAAATGTATTTTCTGCTGCTTCTCTACATACTTCCTGCCTCTAAAAATAAGCCATTTAAAGATGCAATTTCCAATACTCACCAGTTCACCTGGGAACAGAACTTGTACGCAATATCGATATCGTACACAATTTCACAACCTTGTCACTCACCCATTGACTAAGCCTTCTAGCCACACTCAATTTACCCTGCTTAGCGTTTTCACATGGACTTGTGGGTCTCCCTTGAATTAAGCTGGGAGGTGTTAAATCCATTTGTCCTAGCAGTGTTATCTCCTAAGGCTCAGTTGTCACCTAACTAGAATCTTCTGAGGTTAAACTAGAAACACCATCCTTTATCTCCCTCACCCATTCCCAGTACAAGTTCTTCTAAGATGTTGTGACAGCCTGCAGCCACTGATTTGGTAGGCTTGTCCCCAAGTTCTGCTATTTGCAGTGGTCACATAAGGCAAGCCAGAATCTTGGCAGACTGGCAATACGATGAGCCAGAGGATGGTGCACCCCAGCGCATGTTGGGGTGCTCAGCAGAGGCAAGCGTGCCACCTGGAAGGAAGCCACAGAGATAAGCAGGCATGGAAGCTGGCTGGAAGCACCAGGTCAGTAGGAGAGCAGGAAGCTGTGAAGGACTGCTAATAAAACAGGTCATTGTAAGGATGTTAAAGGGGATGACATGGATAAGATGCGTCCCGAGAAGGTGTGAGAAAGGCTGGTGAAAAAGGGCGCTGCACAGGTGTTCTCAGGGGTTGGCTACAGACACCCCAGATGCAGCCTTGAGTATAAACTGTGCCATCTCTAAGGCTATGAGAAGACTAAATAGTAGAAATTGTGCAATTATAGGAGCCTTTAATTTCCTTGTGAACGCCAGGCAATAAATATCACCAGAATAACAGGGCTCAGGTATCCTCTGACAAGACAGAAAGCAAATTTCCTTATTGATTCATTGTAACATAAACCACAGCATTATTTCAGACATGGTTGTAGTGAATGGTGAGATTGCTCCATCAGTCAGGCAACAGACTGGCAGGGAGGAGCAGGCACCCAACGTGGGCAGAGCTGGCGAGGAGACCGGGGGAGGAAGAGGAAACACAAGCCACCCCTGATCAAAACACCAAAGTGGGGTTTACTTTGTTTCAGTGAAGGTGATTAGGGAGCGGTAAGACACCTAATGAAACAGGAAGAGGGCAAGAGAAATTACACTTAGATGAGGCTGCCAATTTCTTAGTCTAAGGCACTCAATTCAGAGTTAAGTATGATGCAGTACAAACCAGGAGAAACTGCTGATGAGTCCCAAGGTTGGTAAGGAGATACAGGAGAAACTGCCCAAGCCACAACAAAACCAATCATGACCAGACTGCAGGAAGGATATTAACCACGTATCTTGGGAATAAATTTAGTTAGCAAATCCACCGGTAATTTCAGAAGAGACAAGTGCGAGCTCCCAAAATGCAGATGCAGCACAGGGTTGGGAAGGACTGCAAGCGCTGAAAGTAGTTCCTCACAGAGGAAGAAGGGGATCTTGACTTTGTCAAGGGATGGGGGAAGTAGGGTGAAATATAAAAGCAGAAAGGGCAAACACTTGAGGAGCAGCAGTAAGGATATTTGATATAAACTGATGAAATAGAGGCACCAAAGGATTAAAAAGACCTTACTGCACTGAAGGATGAATGTGAAGCAGCAGCGTGATGTTTCTGTGAAAAAGGAATGGCATGATGCTAGGATGCATCAGACAAGTTATTTTTAGCAGAGACAGAAACATTGCCATTGCGCAAGGCATTGTGAGACATATTCCAGAATATCCTTGTAGCTCGGCATCCAGGAAGGATAAATTTCCACTGCACAGAGAAAAACTATCTGGGTATATCAACAAACAAGCACCAGCTGATGGAAAATCTACTAGAGGAGTTTAGCTTATTCTGGCCAGACAGAGGCTGAGAGTGGACAAAAGTATTTCTGAAGAACCACTGAAAGAAAATTATAAATAAGAAAATGTTAAGAAATATCTTTAGGACATACAATCATGGCACAAAATAATGAAACTTATAATCTAAGCTTATTAGATGGTGAATTGGACAGTTTCTAGCCCTGCCAGGAGTGAACTTCTGGACCAGCCTTCCAAGAAGGGTCATGGGGCAGAGAAGCCCAGGTCAATTGAATATACAGTTTGATAAAAGCTGCCTCTGTATACTTCTAAATGGAAGAGACCCGGGGATGGGCAGTTCAGCACAGGACACAGCTCCTGGCTGGCCAGGGAGTCAGCAGAGATAAGATTATTGGGAGGAGCTACTGCTTCAGCCTTAGGATTCCAGGTCTCTGCTGGTCACTGTGAAGGTGAAAAGTAAACAGTTTTCCCCCTTAATGTGCTTCTAAAGGTATTGAGGTTTTCCTTCTCCCAGGGCACTAAACAAGCTCTGGGCCTCATGCATTGGTGCTCCCAGCATTACAGTCCCAGAGGTCTGCTCACACATTAGGCTTAACACTATTGCCAGATTAGGGTCAGGAGGGAATTTTCCTGGATTGATAAAAATATTGTGGTTGCATTTTTGTGTGGTTTTGGGTTTTTTTGTTTTGCTTCAGGCTTTGGGCTTTTTTGCACTTCTCTAAATTCACGTCTATTTTCTAGATCCTATGTAATTTTTCCCTCAAATTCTCTGCCATCACCAGGCTGCAGATCTGATGGTCCCTTAATCCCTTTGCTTGCTTCCTGTGGCATGTTACATCTGCAGCTTTTTTGCTGAGGAGTCAGGAAGCATTTGCAGCACCTGGTTTATGGGGGTAGCGGAGCAGGTGTCCAGTTTAGAGGCACCGGCAGAACATTCATTGCACCTTTACTCGCAACTGCAGCACACTTGGCTATGGGGTGACCCTGGAGGGCTGCCCCAGTGTGAACACAAGTACATGCGATAACTGCAAAAGCAGCTGTAAGAGAGAACATAGGATTTAACCCAGGCTCTCAGCTGTACAAGCACAGATTTAAAGCATGCACATCCACTGGCTGGCCTCCAGGGCTTTCTTGCAGGCAGGCAGGGATTTGGGATGAGGGATGTATGAGAGCAGAGAAAGTGTGAGGGAGGGAGGCCTGAATCTGCAGGCTCTGCATACCACAGGGGGTCTAGTGTGTCTCCCAGCTCTCAGGGGCCCCTCTGAGCCCACATTTCCAGTGATCCCAGCACCAAACTCCCATGACCCCCCTCTGCAGGTACCCTGAAGCAGGGTACCCCTGTGAGGTTCCCAGTGCAGGAAGCCCAGGCTGGGGGGGCACAGACATGACACAGCAGCAGTCCCTGCTTTGGGTCGGGACCCCCAAGCTCTTGGCTGTGCGGAGTCAGTCAGAATCTCAAGGACTGGTGGTCCCAAGGAAGGGAATGGGTGCAAACAGTGAGGAGCACTGCACAGCCAGGTTTGTGCCTGGCACCTCTCCCCACAGCAGTCCCTCCTGTCAGCTTTCAGGATGAGCACACTCAACATCTTAAGTTGGATCTTAAGTGTGAACATCCTATGTGTGGAAAAACACACCTACCTCATGGCAGTGTGGGTGCTCAGCACCTGGCAGCATCCAACTCCAAGGTCCCAGAATAACCTTTCCTGAGGGTAAGGGGCTATGCTGTTGCTAGGGAAATGTTGAGCTCTGCAAAGCTGAGGACAAGGGCTGTGCAGCCCCCAGCCCCGGGCAGAGGTGTGCAAGGAGTGCTGCTGTCAGAATCTCCTGTTGCCCTGCTGCCTTTTGCACATGGGGTCCAAACCAGCTTATGGATGGAACACAGACCGCTCATCTTCCAGGTTTTACTCACAATTAGAGACCACTCTGAATGCCCTTCTAGCTGCTTTCTAGCTTGGAGATCATGTTCAGGACATAGTAATGCAAGAGGGAATGAAAAGGGAAAGGGAGGAAGAAGGTGTGAAATCAGCATCAGTTCCTTGGAAGTTTGTTCCAGCAGCAAGGCAGGGAGGGTTAGGGACAAGAGAGTGGGATGTGCAGCAGGAACAGGGGAAAGGAAGAGAAATGGAGTGAAAACCCAAGCTCCGCTTAGTGACCTCTGAGAAAACACCCCCTGTGTAGTCCCCAGCTACGGGCTGCTACCTCTCAGAGCAAAGCCACTCACACAGGCAGTGAAGGATGCCAAAGGATGCTGAGACTTGTAGGAGGAAGGTTGGTTGTCCTACACCATGTGCCTTGGGTGAAACGGATTTGTTTCCAAGAGACTCTCCCGAGGAGCTGGGGTCCCTACAATGCTCCATCTCTGCTCCTCCCCTCTGGCAGGGGAAACCCTCGCGGGTCGCCAGCAGGACAAAGGCTGTGCATGAGCTGCACACTCCGCCTCTTCCACAGGGCATCTGCAAGGTGAAGGGGACTATTCTGGGCCAGTGAAGTGGCCACCAGCAGGACTTACCTATTGGTGTGCGCAGAGGAGAGCCAAGGCACGGCTCTGCCTTAGGAGCTCCAGGTCCAAACTCCCAAAGCGGGCTGTCTGCAGCATAGCAGGGTGGTCTGTCTGGCACGGGGGAGGCACACAGAGCTGCCTGCCAGCGAGCCAGGGGCCATCCATGCACGCAACAGCTCCAGCAAGAGCCAAAGGCAGGCACATCCTGCCTGTGTTAGAAGACAGGAGATGTATCCGTGCTGCCCTGCTACCACAACAGCTACTGTCACCTCTGCAGATGCAGCTGTGCCTGCTGGCTGCAGGGCTGAGTGAGGGATGTGCTCTGAGTGCTGCTCCTCACCGCTGTCCCCAGTCCTCTCCAGACAACTCCCACCAGCACCCACGCTTCCAGAGAGCTGGCTGTGCACCGCTTCCTGCTCTCCTGCCTCCTCTTTGCGATGGCGCCTTTGCTGCTGGCTGGGCAGCAGGAAAACACCTTTCTGCAACTCTCACACCCTCCTCAACAGACCTTAAATCAATAACCCCAGAACACAGGGCCAGGTTATTGCTAACGGAAACCATTAAACTGTAACACAGAGGGGATAAAGCCAGCCTCTAACACTTGAAAGATTTATAGGGCACAACAGCAGGGTGTTAATTCTTCTGGCAACACAAACGCTTTCACACTCCCTGCCTTTCCTCACCTGCAGGAGCAAGGAAAGGGGACCAAGTGCAGCCCAGCCCCAGGAAGGCAAGGATACAGCCTTGCTCACGCTGCAGCCAGCGACACAAGCATTTGGGGTGACGCCATGCTCACAGGGCTGCCCAAATGCACACGCCTCAGGGTAGCACATCCCCAGGGGTCATTCTGCCAAGGGTTGTCCCTCATGCCCAGCTTCAGCTTCCCGGTGACACTTCCAGCTCCCATCTGCCTCCACAGCTGCAGCAGAGGTTTAAGGAAAAGCTGTGAAGAAACTTTCAGACAACCTAAAGCAGTTGGAGACAGCAGCTCAGCTCTTGGGCACACAAGCCCACACACCTCAGACCCAAATCAGGCTACAGCTTGGGGGTGTGTTCACAGCTGGTTGAAGAGGCACTCTCCCTGCAACACTTTTGCTCAGATCTACACAGCCTCAGTGCTGCTGTGGCAGCTTGGAAACCCACGAGATGCTTGTCAGCACTGTGATCAGCACAGCTGCCCTGGGCAGGAGACGGGCTGCATGTGTGCTGCAGCAAAAGGGGTTTGCATGGGCTCTCAAAAAGGGACACTCACATCCTCCCCACAAGGCCCTGGCTTTCGACCCTCCTGCCAAGATGACGTCCCTGGGAAGAGCGGCATTACTGATTAACAGCCCCCTGCCTCCCTTCCCCACAATCCCGCTCACACCTTTGCCTGCAGCTGCCTCCTTGGACCCTCCCTTGTGCAAAGTCCAGGGCCAGGCAGGAGAGGACAGGGTGGGAGCTTGCCTGAGGGCTCACCCCGCTGGCAGCCTCACTGCATCCTGCATACCTGGGGTACTGTGGAGGCCTCCCTGGACTGAGCTACGGAGCAGCATGGCTCACCCGGTGTGCAGGTGGGAGCATCCCTCTCCATCCAGAGGAGCAGAGAGGGCACAAGTGGGCCCCAGGTGCTGTGGTAATCCCGGACCATAAGACTGCTGCTGCAGCACACCCCAGGAACATTCTCAAAGGGCCTCAGAGGCCTGAGCGTGATCTAAATGGCAGCATCAGCTTGGCTGAACCCCCCACCCTGGGTTTATTGCTGCTATTCCCCTCCCTGCTCTCCTACTAGAGGAGTGGGCATTGCTTCTATCAAGCAAGGGGTCTGGGGGGACTTTGACCAGCTCCCTCCCACCCCAGGCACTACAAAGTGCCCTGGGGGGTGGCATCCCCTGTCCATCCCTTCCCTCCATACTCCCCCAGCTCTGCAGAGCCCAACTGGGCAGCTGCAGGCTCCCCCACCCCAGGGGGTGCTGAGAGGGGGCCCAGCACCACTGCACCCTGCCCAAGCCTGTCCCAGTCCTGCTGCCAGGGTGCTCAATGCCATCTCTGGGTTCCCAGTCAGCACAGTCAGCTCAGCCCCACTCTGGTGCTGGGGATCCCAGGGTTTGTCCCAGCCCAGGAGCAGCCCAAGGCAGGGCTTTTCTCTGTCTGTCAGCACAAAAGCAGGGTGCAGGGCCCTGGCACTGCTGGCTCAGGACAAAGTGCAGGAAAGATGCTTGGCAGCAGGCCCAGGGACAACCCCTTGGGGGCTGCCTGGGATCACCCCCCTCCTCCTCCTCCGTGAAGCTGCAGCGCACTGGGAGGCCTGGCCAGGCGTCCTGCATCCCCTCCCTGACACTGTCCATCCTTCCTCTGCCAAACAACATCCTGCTGTGCTCTGCTCACTGTGGATACCTGTAACCTCTCTGCAGTCACACCAACACATCTCCCTCACGGGACACCCCGAGATGTGATGTCAGATATCCCTTTCCTTCTGGTGAGCTGGAGCAAAACCAACGAGTGGGTTTGAAGGGGACAGGCAGACATCACAGTTGCACATGCTGCCTTCAGAGCGGGCAGGTGCTCCTGCCAAGGGCTTGAACCCCTTGTACCCCAGCCCACAGCAGGAGCGGTGGTGGAGGATCTTGCACTGCCCCTCCGTGGCCACCACGGGAGATGCAGGTGGCCCCAAAACCCAGGTGGGTGCTCGGGGCTGGGGTGCCAAGTCCTTGCTCCAGCAAAGCCTGACAGACAGTCTGAGGGGTCTGCACTGCCTGTCCTCAGAGGCACTGACCCCGTGCCAGGCCGTCTGGGGGCTGTCACAGACCCCTCGGAGGGGCTCAGTGATCCCAGTCCTGCCCCACTTTCCCTAGACACCCCACTCCTGCACCCAGTCCCTGACCTGTGCTACCTCTCACAGGGTCAGACCCAGCACAGAGCCCCCGGGGTCCTGAGGGGGCACAGCCCAAGCCCACGCCTGGGAATGGCCCACACGAAGGAGGAGACGAGGCAGCGCTGCTGTTTGGGCATCCACATTTATTACATGGCTGGGGCAAGCCTGGGGCTGCCACTGGCCTGGGCCCCTCTGGTCGAAGGCAAATGACCCGTCCTCCTTAAATATTGGTTATAAAACAAATTTCTTTTTTTCCTTTTTCTTTTTCTTAAAAACCCCATCTCTCTCTCTCTCTCTCTCTCCATACTTTCCATACTTTTTTTGTCTTTTGTATTTGAATATAAAAGTGGGGGCGGGCGCTCCGCCTCGCCTGCCGCTACCTCCGCAGGCTGCGCTGTGCCTGCCGCAGCAGCGTGTCGAAGTCCAGGGAGTCAAACTTGCTCTTGACAGGGGCTGGGTCGAAATCCTCCCGGTTTGAGTCTGGAAGACATGGGGAGAGGCTGCCTTGAGCCATGGGGACACCAGCACAGTTCCAGCCACCCCCACAGCAACTCCTTTCCATCTCATTTCACATGTCAACCTCTAGACCCAGAGCTAGGCTGATGAAGGACCAGACCTGGCCTCCACCACAGCGCTGGAGGAACAGGGACCCCTGTCCAACCTCCTTGTGGGGCAGGACTATCCCTGGATGTGGTCCTGCCCAGCCAAGCCTGACTGACCCCAAGGATGGAGACATCCCTAGACCTCTGGAAAGGAGAGAGGACCTAGGGTGCCACCCCCCAACTTGGGAACTGCACAACTCACCCAAGTCAGCATAGTTCCTCCTACAGAACTGCCGGCGGCCACCGAAGCACAGGTCAAAGGGCTGCTCGTCCGGGCGCCGCAGCTTGTGCCCACTCTCGATGGCGGCAAAGGCTTCCTCGGCATAGCGGTAGGTGACAAAGCCATAGTTGTCCCTGAGCCGGAGAAGAAGGAAGGAGATCAGCAGCAACCCAGTACGTTTGTCCCCCCTTGGTCTGCTCCATCCCTTTGAGGAATGGGAAAAGAGGAGCCATTCCCAGGAAGGGGCTGCCCCATGTCCCCACAGCTCTTACCCCTCAGAGCGGAAATGCAGGGTGCACTCCTCGATGTCCCCGAACACAGAGAAGCGGTGCCGCAGCTCTGATCGTGTCATCCTACTGGGGATCTTGCCAATAAACACAACTCGCCGCTCCTCCTGCAGGCAGGGATGCACCGTCCCATGAGACGGGAATGGGGGGACTCTGTGTCTCCAAGCCCTCCTGAAGGGCAGGACCTCTCACAGCCAGCACCCTCCCTTCATTGACACCCATCACACCACACCCTGCCAGAGCCTCCCAGCAATGCTGCCTGCAAGGCTGCGACCCCACGGCTTTCTGGAGGGGCTGGGGACACCCAAATCTCCACCCTCAGTTTCCTAGCTGTCCAGCACTCACTATTGCACGTTCCTTCTGGAGGATCCTCTGCCTTTGGTAGTGGTCCTGTGCATCATAACTGTATCTGGAAGGGCAGAAACGGGACACATGAGCTACAGGGTCAAGGGGGTGCCAGAAGGGAGTGATCCCAGACACAAAGGAGATACTGAAGGAGTGAATCCACTCCTGCCTGGGACACAGGAGGCCCAGAGGTGGGTTGGAGGGAGCTCAGACCCCTGCAGGGTGGCCATGCTCACCTTCTCCGCCTGTTACTCCTCCTGCATGGTGAGGGGGAGCGGGACTGGCTGCGGGATGTGGACCTGGACGAGTAGGAGGACACTGATGACGAGGATGAGGACCTGTCCCGGGACCTGCCACATGACCCACAGCTGGAATGGGAGGAGGAGCTGTGGGAACATCTTGAGCGGTACCTGGGGGAAGGAGAGACACAGCTCAGTGTCAAGCCCACCCCATGCCCAGCACCACGAGGCTCCAGAGAAGAGAAAGACCTTCGTCCTCTCCAAGGTACCCAGCACCCCACTCTGACAGGGCCCATCCCCAGGGTGAGCTGGGCTATGGAAACCTCTGCCCAAGTTTCCCAGGGCAGTAATGACACTACAGAGATGTTGCTCCGCTTGGCTTCAAACACCGCACCAAAAAGGTAGCAGGCTCACAACAGGAACAGCCTCTGAAGAGCAAGAAACAATCACGGGGGAACCATGCAGCACATGGCTGCAACCAGGCGAGGGCCCAGGAGGAGCTGGGGCTGCTGTGCTGAGCCCCACACAGCGCACAGGATGACACTGGAGCCATCACATCCGCACTGCACTCTGCAGCCGTGCAAATGGAGACCATACACGTCTCCAACCACACCGAGGGCTGTGGCACGCACAGGACAGGGCTGGGCTTCTGTGCCCACAGCCTCCTGTCAGCACAAGCTTCTCTGGCAGGGCCAGGAAAAGCTTAAAGGCAGCTTAAAGGCACCGAAACCCCTCTGGGATCAAACTGTGCTGCCTCCAGCCAGCAGCAGGGTCCCCTCTCTAAACATGCTGGCCACAGGTGGTCCTCGCCATAGGCAAACCCAGGCCCTGAGCAGGGTGTGCTGCCTGGTGCTGCCACATACTGTCCTGGAGAAGAGCAGGTCAGAATAGCACAGCCCATGGGGACATTTCCCAGCACAGGACCAGTTTCATTTGCTGGAAAGCCAAGCCACATGGGGCAAGTCCCTGAGCTGCACATCCCTGGGACATGGCACTATATACGTGCCCTTTCCAGCTCCAGCCTTCACACCTACTGGCCACTGATGGAGGGGCCTTAACTCTATCCCAGCCAAACCCAGGACACAAGCTCTTCATGCCCAGTGATCTGGGATGTCTCCAGAACCACGCGAACACTCAAGGAAGGGTGAATGAGGGATCCCTCACCATCTCCAGTGCCTCCCACCCCAGCTGGGACAGGCTGTGCATCACTTAGATGCACAAGGACACCAAAAGAAACGCACTCCGCAGAGACCAAGACGCCCCACTTTCCTACACAGCAACCTCCATAAGGAGCACGGGGAGCCCCTGAGGCAGCCGAACCAGACAGGTTTTTCCTCTGCTTGCCTCCAGCAGCTCTTTCGAGGGCTCCATTGTGGCTCTTCTCATTTCTACATCTAGGGCTGCACCAGCCTCACAGCACAAACATCTGCAATAATACCCCAGAAAAAGCATCCAAAAGCCGAGGTGCAGCCAAGGACTTGTACCATGGTGTTCCAGGAGGAGTAAGGAAGCCTGGCTCAGCAGTGGCTTTGCAGGCACACCTGCCCAGACGTGGGGTTCAGCCAGACACCCAGTGGCAGGGTGTTGCAGCTGCTCCCCCAGTCTCTGCAAGCCAAGCACTCCTCCAGAAGGGCCACAAGTACAAAAATATCAAATACAGACATCAAGTGGACCCATAAAGAGGTGTCTGGGCACCCTCACAAAAGACCAGCCACCAAACAATTGCCCAAAGAACAAGCAGACAGATGCTCCACTGCTTACCTTCGCCACCGCTTGGGTGGTGGGGAGAACGACCGTGACCGGGATCGGGAGGACGAGGATGAAGATGAAGATGAAGATGAGGACTCGCTAGCTCCATCCGAACTGGAGCTGAAAGAGCGGCTTGCACGGCTCCGGCCAGCCCTCCAGCTGCTGGCAGAGGGGCTGGGCGAGTCCCGGGGTCTCCGGTAGCAGCGCAGAGATCTCTTGGCAGCAGCATGGCTGGGCTGGGCACTGGGAGTCCGCAGCTCCTGGTCCCGGCAGGGGGATGCAGCTGGAGACAGGAGCACCGACGTGGGAGGGCTGCTGCACCCGGCGGTGGCCTTGTCGGGGACGCTAGTCCGATAATCCAGTGGGGCAAGGCAGGCTGTCCCCAGAGGCTCCTGGCTGGGCCCCACGGTGGTGGTGGGGGCTGGCAAGGTGGGCTTGGGCTGGTCCAGCGTCCGTTTGGTTAAGGAGGAGATGGGTTTGATAGTGATGTCCCGGTGGCGTTTGACGTTCCAGCGGGAGCCGCCCTCAGCTGGGGGCTGTGTGCCTGGGCTGCCGTTACCCTCCGGCTGCGCTGCGCCTGGGATGCAGTAGTCGTGGTCTCCCAAGCAGACGTGGCTGGGGGCTGAGCCGGTGGGGGCTGGCACCAGGCTCTTCCCCTGGAGCTTACTTGGGGGCAGCGGTTTGACTTTCATCAGCTTAGCTGTCTTCTGGGGCCCTTCCTGGGGTGCAGACCCAGGTGACTGGGCCTTGGCCAGCAGCGAGACAGCAGGCAATGGCTTCCAAAGCTGGTGGGGGGGTGTCGCTGGGGGGGTAAGGCCTGCAAGAACACCAGAGGGCTTTCAAAAGCAGCCCCTTGCTGCAACCCACTCAGCTGGGGCCACCTCCCAGACCAGTTTCCTTCAAGCCCCAGTGTCTCGCTCAGCCCCAGGACAGCCCCTAGCAGGACGCTGTGGGCTCCCCCCCCTCGCACTGGGCATTACCTGCCACATTGGCCAGCTCAGAGGCCTGCAGGCCATCTGGGGGCTTCCTGTCCTGCTGGGTCTCAGGCCTGAGAAAGGGAAAAGAGCTCTGTGAAATGCAGCAGCCAAACCCCAGTCCCAGTCCCCATTCCTGGGGCACCCACCTGAGCTGCCCCACCATCCAGACCAGAGGGACTGAGGATCCCAGAGTGCTGCAAGGATGGAACTCGCACAGCCTTGTCATTTCCATCACCACTTCCCCCAGTTTTCCCCCCTCAGTGCCAGCTCCGGCCCCCAGCTCAGCGAGGGGCTGAGCCCCTCCTGGGCCAGTGGACATGGCCCCTGGTGCAGTTCAGACTCTGCCAGGACTGAGAGCTGCCCTGTGCCCCCACCAAAGGCAGGGCTCAGCCCTCTACCAAGCTCCACGCTGGGGCACTGGCTACAAAGGTCTTGGTACTCACCCAAAGCTCCCCGCCGGTCGTCTGTCCTCAGGGGACTGCACAGGAGCCACCTCCTTCTTGGCTAAAAAGAGAGCAAGCGGGTGGGTGAGGGTGGCAAGAGGCTGGGGCTGGAGGGCAGGGGCTGGACCCTGCATGTGGGGGGACATACAGAGCACCCCAGGCATGGCCAGGGAGAAGTTTCACAGCACCCCAAACCTAGCACATCCCCTTTCCTTCCCATGCTCTTCACCACCCCTTTGGCCACCCTGAGGAAGCCTGCCCACTCTCACAGGCCAAGAAGGAGACAGGGGCAGAGACACCCCCAGGACAAGGGAGCCTAGGGAGGCCGGCACGGCATGGAGGGAGCCCCATGGGGAACACCACACTGCATCCGCACCTTCAGACTTCTCAAACTGCTCCAGCAGGCTGGACAGGTCGGTGGCTTCGATCCCTGGGCCAGGGAGAGAACACAGCAAGTCAGGTCAGCCAAAACCCTCCTGGCACCATAGGGATGCACCCCAGCCACATCCTCCTCCTGCATGAACCTCCCCAGGTGATGGGGTGAGCACTGGGGAGGAGAAGCAGCGGCAGAGCTGCAGCAGCTCCGCATCTCCCACAGAGAAGACAGGAGCACCTAGCTCCGCAGCCCCAGGAGGGACCAGTTTGGGCACAGCCAGCCCAGACCATCCACTGGAGGCAACATCCTGGCAGAGCGCTGGGAAAAAACCACAAGGCCACAGGCACAGCTTTGCCACCCTTGCCCCCAGAAGTGCCAGGAACCAGTCCCGCTACCTGGGCTGCTAGCAGCACCGCTGCCTTGCTGGCTGGCGACACTCAGACCATCACCCCACAGCCCTCCCACTCACCGATCTCGCTGATGAAGGCTTGTACGATGTCCTTGCTCCTATCACTGGGCTGCACTGCGCTGAGGAGCGGCTGGTGCCTCCACGGCCGCGCAGCAGGTGCCTTGCAGGGCAGGCTGCTCTCTTGACCCGCTTTCGGTGGTGGTGCCACAGCCTGGGAGGTGGATTTTTGGCTGGGTAGCTCCTGCCCAGCAGCTGCTATGGGCTCCGGCAGGGCTTTCTCCACTGCCCCCTTGCCTGGCCCTGCAGCCTCCTCCATCAGGTGGGTGCCAGGGGACTCCACAGCTGGGCCAGCGGCAGGGGACACCTCCGCAGTGTAAGAGATGGCAGCTGGGGGGGCCTTTGGGAGATGGGTGGGGGTCACAGCCTGGGGCTCCTCCAAAGGCTGGGAGGGGGCAGCCTGGGGGGCTGCCATGTGCTGGGCTGGCGCTGCAGGAGGGACCTTGCTGGGCTGGGCAGTGGCAGCTGATGGGGCTGCCAGGGGCTGGGCAGGGGTTGGGGCCGGAGGGGCCTTGGGGTGAGAGCTCTCCCCTGCCAGCCGTGCCTGCCTCCTGGGGTCTGACACCCTGCTGGTCACTGGCCTGGCCGGGCCACCTGCAGCCCCTGTCTCGCTGGCTGGGGCGGTGGGCGGTTGCGCAGGGAAGGCTGGTGGCTCCGGGCAGGCGAGCGCAGGGGTGGTGGGAGCCTGCCCGTGCAGGAGGGCCGTGCTGGGGTGGCCCTGCAGCGCCGCTCCAGGGTCCCCGTATGCCAGGGGAGGCACCGGAGGTGGCATGGGGATTCCTGGCCAGTACGATGGTGGTGGCCACCCCACCGGGGCATAGGGGCCACCGGGGCCAAATGGAGGTGGGGGTGGCACGGCCGGCTGGGGCCAGGCCATGGCTGGAGGCGGGAGGCCAGGCACCATGTGAAAAGTACTGGAGGAGCTGGCACTGGGCGGCGGGGGCAAACCATGGCAGCCCACGGGCTGCGGGCTGAAGCAGGGCCAGGAAGGCACTGGTGGGTAAAGGGTGTAAGCACTGGCAGAAGCTGGCGACATCCTGGCGGGGGCCACCCCAGCAGCTGGGGGCACGTTTGGTGCAACAAAAGGCATTGGTGTTGATGGGGGTGGTGGAGCCGTGGTGGGTGCCAGAGCCGAAGCCAGAGCGGCAGGAGCTTTGCTGGCAGAAGGGACAGCAGCAGGGCTGCTGGGTTTCTCCGGGCTCTTCTGCGTGCTGGCTGCCTCTGCGGCTGGGCGCACAGGCGACACCAGGCAGAGGATCTCTGCCAGCTCCGTTGGAGGCTCAGGGACACTGGGCCACTTGCTGGCCACTTGCTTCTCGCCATCCTTCCTGCTGCCCTGGCTGGGCTGGCGGTGCAGCATGCGGATGCGGTATTCCCGCAGGCTCAAGGCCTTGGGTTTGGCTTCCCTGGGCAGGCCCTCACTCGGTTCTGTCACCAGCAGGCTCGGGGAAGGCTCCAGCCCCATGTCTCGCTCTGGGAGTGGAGAGGCAGCCTCTGAGACTCTGCCACCCTGTCCGGCAGCCGGGTGTGCATCTCCCCTGCCCTCAGCCTGGTCTGCAGGGCCGGGACATACAGCTGCTGGCTGCTCCTCCGCACTTGGTGTGGTCTTCTCCAGAGGCACCACAGTCTCAGCCTTCTCCAGGGCCATGCTCACTGTTTCTATAACCGGCTCCTTTTGTAGCTCCTGCTGTGCTTTCTCAAGCAGGGAGGCCCTCACCGTGCTCCGGGGCCTGCCCCGGGGCCGTGGTGCCTGCTCCGCACGCAGCTCCATCTGCCCCTCCTTCTGGGCTCGCTCCAGCTGCCGCGCCAGGAAGTCCGAGACCTGGACGGAGGGACACGCTGCCCGCCGCCGGCTTCCAGCAGGCTGGCTCAGTGGCTGCCCAGAGCCGGCTGAGCGGAGCCGGTGGGCCACGCTGTCCCTGCCTGGCCTGGGCTGCTCACTTTGGTCCTCCTCAGCTTTCTTTTTCCGACTCTTCCTTGCTCTCTCACGGCCACGTCCCTTCTTGGAGCCCTCACGTTTGCCACCCACTGGGGCCTCTGTGCTGTGCCGGGAGCTGCTGTTGGGGCTCCAGGCTCTGGGTGCTGCTGCCTCCGGTGGGGACGTGCTCTCTGGGGTAGTGCAGGAGGGCTCCTTCCCAGGCAGTTTCTCCTCCTTCTCCTCCTCCACCCTGTTTTCCTGGGCTGGAGCTCCTGGCAGCTCCTCTTGATCCTCTGGGATTGACTCCCCCGTACCCTCCTCTGCTCCCAGGAGCTGAGGCTCCAGGTTGGGGAAGCTGGGAGCCAAGGGCTGCAGGACCACGGGAATCTCCACACTCTCCCCCTCGCCAGGCACAATTTCCAGCAAGACAGGACCGCTGAGGAGCTCCTTGGCCACAGGCTCAGTCTCAGGGTCCAGGCACACAGTGAAGGTGGGCAGGCAGTAAGGGTGCATGGACTTCACCAGCTCGCTCAGGGACACATCCCCCGTGTTAATGATGCAGGGGTCTTCACGCTCCTCCAGTGCCACCCCAGCCCCACTCACACAAAACTCCCCAGCCTCCATGCTGCTGTCTAGCTCCGGGCTCAAGGCAGCCGCCTCCTCCTCCTCTTCCTCCCCATCGCTGCGCTGTGGCAAGGGTTGCTCTCGGGCCCGGTGCCAGCCCACCTTCCTCTCCACCCTTGGGGTGCTGCAGACTTGCTTTTTTGTCAGCACCGGGTCCTCGAGGCCATGAGTGACACGGTCCCAAGCCACGTCTGTGTCGGTCTGAGAAGGGGAACCAGATTGAGCATCATTCCTGGGCTTTTATCAGAGCCCCCCAGGCACAGCCAGCTGCAGGTCTGCTGCAACTCTGCAGCAAAACACCATGGCAGACAAAAAGCTAGAACACGTTTGACCCTCCCAATAAGATACAACAGAGCTGGAAACCTGTCCACCCCTATGGGGGCATCCACAGCATCCCCCATCCCACAGCACCCACCAGCTGGGGCAGGCCCTGCTCCCAGCCATGGGTGCCCTGTAAAAGCATCACTTCTGGGAGAGGATGCCTGTGCCAGGCGGCAAGGCAGGGGCCAGGTACCAACAACAGGGACACAGTTACCCCACCCTGACACTGCTCCTCCAGCTTCCCCTGCTCAGCTGCTCACCTTCCCAACCACAGAGACGCTGCTGCCACTGCTGAGAGACCTGAGAGCCTTGGGTTGCTCCAGGGCAGGGCTCTCACACTCCAGCGATGGACGGGATAAGCTGAGAAACTTCTGAAACTGGTAAGGAGACAGAGAGTGAGGCAGCAGCAGGTTTCTCCTGCTGGAGGGGACAGGACACCCCCAGCCCCAACACGATCATGCACATCACCCTGCAGAGCCTGGGAGCAAAACCTCAGCCCTGTTTCACCCACAATGTACACAGCCCTGGCCGGTTGAGCAGAGGGGGACATGCTGCTCCCCGGAGCCTCTGGCACATCTCTGGCTCCACATCAAGACCTAAGGCAAAGGCACAGCCCCTCTAAGCCCAAACCAGAGCCCCCGGGGTGTCCACAGCTGGCTCAGCCCTTCTCTCACGTTGCTGGTCAGACAGACCCTCACAGGGTGCTGGGGACAAGGGTTCTACCACCTCAGGGCACCCTCATGCCAGGACCTGGTAGAGCCCTGCCTGAGCATCTTCCCACCTGTTTTGGGGTTGGGCTGGCTCTGCCCCGCAACTCACCGAGGGATTCTCCCGCTCCCGAGGCGAGGTCAGCAACTCTGCGTCCATGATGGTGTCAAAGGGGGACAGGGTCTCATCGTCTGTGCTGTCCAGGATCTCGGTGATGGCTGTCAGCAGGGACAGCTCGTTCTGCGCATCCAGGCAGGCCTTGCTCTGCTGCAAGGGCAGGGGCAGCCTCAGAAGGTGGTGGGACAAGGCCACAGGGGACACTGTCACCACCCCACCCATGCCATGGCCAGAGCCAGCCCAGCCACCACTTCCCATGCCCGTGTGTGGGCTCCCACCTCGCTCAGAGAGAGGTCTTCGATGATGGAGATCACAGAGGAGTCGAGATAGTTCTGCATCGTCCCCAGGATCTCTTCAGCTTCCAAGATGGTTTCTGCATCCAGTGACGTTAAGTTCAGGTCATCCTCCTCGAGGGAAAAGCACTGTCAAGGAGCATGGGAAGCCAAGTAAACACTTTGCAAAAGCACCACTACCAGTGCTGATCTCCTCTGCGGCGCACAGGGCTCCCAACAGCCTGTGCTGCAAGCAGCGGCTGAGCTCACTGCCCACTCCCAAAGACGCAGGGGAGGCAGGTGGGACACAGCTGCATTGCAGGTCAGAAGATGGCACAGGGGACTTTTCCCCTTGCTGTTTGGGGAAAGGTTGGGGCCACTCCACCCTACTGCACAAAGCCCCGTGCCTCTTTCAGCCAGAGACTCTTCTGACTACTAGGGATGCCTCCACACAGAAAACTCCCACCCAATTCACTCCACAGCTGCATGACTGGAATAGACAAATTCTAAAGCCCCAGCAATTCCCAGGCTCTGCCCAGCAGCACACATCGCTTGTGCTGGACAGGGAGGGGAGAGGCAGGCTCCCCTCACCCTACGGACTGTCACGCGCTCCTCCAACTCGGACTGTTGGCGCTTCAGATAAGCCCAAAAACATTACGAAATTCATATAACAAAAGCGCAGGAGTCAGCAACAGGGATACAGCCAGCTGCTACTGCTGGGGCCCTACCCCGACACCTCTGCTGCAAGCTACACGGACTGTGCTCACAATCCAGGACAAAAGCAGCTCTGTTGCTCTTCTTCCTTCAAATTCCCAACTCCGCATCCTTTCCAGTCTGCCAGACAGCTCCAGGGATGTTCAGGTAATGCTGGATAATTTCAGAAAGGCCTTTGCACCACACTCCACAGTGTCACGCAGCCCAGTGCTGTAGGGCAGCCAGGAAAAGCAAGATGCCAGGCAAGGGCAGGGGCTGCAGCCCTCACCTGAGCAGTCGTCGGACACGCAGCCTCCGCCAGAAGCGGTGCAGCAGCACAGGCGTGTCACTGGCACGAGACAGAACGTGAATTCCTGTTTGCAGATGGGCTTAGGCAGAGATAACGCAGGCGGGGAAGATAAGGGCACCAAGGACGGAGCCCTGGGAAAGCACATCTCCTTCCCAAAGCGTCAGGGAGCAGACAGTGAGCTGTCCTCCCCCTGGAGCAGGACGGGGAGATACTGGACAAACTGTGGGGGATGTGTATCTGATGTGGCTCACCCACATTTCATGTAGGTACCGCAGCCCGCACAAGCTTGAACCCATGTAGGAGAAAATGCTCCCAGTCTCTGTGTGTACTTTGAAATCCTCTTCTGGAAATAGGAAAGCTTCACCAGAGGGAGAGCAGGCGTTTCACTAAATAGGCATTTCCTAAAACATGGCAGCACCAAAGCCACATGCCCAAAACCCCAGTGCCCGGGGCTCTTCAGAGACCTGCCTCCATCAGACAGAGCAGGCAACTCTGGCCATGGCACAGCCCTGCACGACCCTGGAGCACAGGCATCCCAGGACCAGACTGGGAATCAACACCAGGGCCTCCACAGTAACGCCATGAATCCATCCATCCCAAATCCCCCCCAGCCTGTTACTGAACGCTGACACAGCAGCCCCAAAGAGCAGGAGCCTGTAGTGGTTTGAGGCTCAGCAGCCCAGGCCACCCTCTTCCACAGCTCTCTGCCTGGAAGTGGAGCCCAACGGTGACACCACTCCACCCTGTCATGCAGACCAGGCTACGGAGGAGTAGCCAGTCCCCTCCCTCAGACAGCTCTGGCTGCTAGTCAGAGCCCGGCGCAGAGCCCCGCTGGCAGCCGTCTACAGCACAGCCTGGCTGTGATGATTCCCAGCCAATGCTCCTGGAAATACTGGGAGGAGCAGAGAATCACATCCAGGCTCACATGCTCAGCATTGCCAAGCGCCAGCGTGCAGCCCTGAGTCAGTGGTGACCGGCAGGCAGATGCACACGGGCTGCCGGAGGAAACAGCGGGAGGGATCTCAGGAGCATCAGCAGCAGAGGGACACAGGGGCCGCCTCACCCCCGCCTGCGGACAGCAAGGGGGTCTGGGGGGTGGCCCCAGGGTTGCATGGCCCTGCCCATCTTGGCTCCAGGGCTGGCTCTCCCCAAAGGCAGCATTTAATAAGAGGTTTCCAGTCATGACCAGCACTGGACATTTGGAGGAAGCAAAATCCTCCCACTCAAACCAGCCTCTTCCCGCGGCTCCTGCCCACAGTGTGGAAGGGAGGGAGGGCAGACGATCTCCAAAGCCCTCCTTGACTCAGCGCCTTGCAACAAGGAGTCCCACAGCCATGAGTCACTGACGAACGAGGCTGCGTTCCCCCAGGACTCCCTTTGATCCACCTGGGGCTGGGCACCTCCTTCAGCCCTCACCGCTTCTGTGTTGTCAGGGCGGGGGTACGAACCAGCCCAGCCTGCTTCCGCATCCCTGCCCGCTCTCCTCCCTGCCAAGGACCCCTGTGCCCCCCTAGCTCAAGAGGGGACACCCTCCGTGCCAGCTGAGCTCCCTGTGTTTTATGCTCAGCAGCACAGCGGGGAAGGAAGAGGCTGCAGGTCACAGGGATGTTCAAGGACAGGCTTGGGCTCAGGCCACTCTGCGCCCAAGCAGCCAGCACTGTAGGGGAGAAGGGAAGATGCCTGCAGCCCCAGAGCGGGCACATGGGGAGACAGGATTTGAGCCAACGGTTTAAGACTGAGATGGCCTGAGCGTGGCCACCAGCTCCTGCAGCACCCAGCCAGAGCAGGGGAAGCTACACTCGCTGCTGTGGCACCAGCAGGCACAGCCGAGGCCTCCGCGGGCCGCTGCCCGCCCAAGCCGCGCTGGCGATGCGACACGTGTGCCCGGCATGCCGTGCCGGGGCTACGCCCCAAGCAGAGGGCAACCACCCTCCTCACGCTGGCCACCGGTGGGCTGCCAAGGCAGCCCTCACCTGGCTGGAGCTGCCAGCCAGGGCACGGGGCTGCCGCCTGCCGGGGCGCGGGGTGAGCCCGGGAAGTCGGGGGGCTCCGGCCGGGCAGGGCGGCACAGGCAGAGGATGCTCCGCGGATTACTCTGCTGCTTTTGGGAAGTGTCAGGCGGGAACACACTGCTCTTCCCCAAACGCGGAGCGCTCCCCCCACGTCAGGAGAGGCTACACAGGCTCAGGGTCCCCCTGCCTGCGTTTGGGAGCCTCCCCCGGCAGCCCCACGGCCAGGGAGGAGCGCCCTGGAAGGGGCAGAAGGGCTCCCCAAAAATCCCAACCGATTCACAAAGCAGGTGCCCCCAGGTCCCGCCCAAGGGTGCTGCACTCCCGCTCTCCCCATCCACACTCAGCGCCCCAGCCCAGCACCGGCTGGGTCCCAGCGGAGCCGGTGACACCGGCGGTATCAGGGGCGCCGCGCACGGGCGGCAGCACCGCGCCCCAGACCTGCCCCGGAGCGGGAGGCGCTTCCTCCGAGATAATCCCCCGCTTCCCCCGGGATAAGCCCCCGGTGCAGTTCGGGGAAGCTCCCCCATCCCGGAACGGGCCGGAGCACCCCGCGTTCTCCACCCCGAGCTCCTGACACCGAAACCGGCGGGTGTCAGCGTCCCAAACCGCGCTCCTCACCCCCCCGCCCCGTCCGTCCGCAGGTGGTGGAGGGCGGCGCCGCGATGGAGGGACTGAAGGGAGGGGGGGAGCCGGCCAGCGCCCCCCCCGGCCCACAGTCCCCAGAGACCGGGTGTCAACTACCG
>NW_020799105.1:11205265-11213185 GCF_003259725.1 Athene cunicularia
CCCCCTTCCCCTCCCCGGACTGTTTATCGGAATATAGAAAAAACAAGCTCTGCTGCTGGCCTCCCGCCAGCCAGAAACATTTAATGAGCCGCTCTGCCCAGGCTGCTCTTCGGGGCTGCGTTAACTTGGAGGAGTTTCCTGCCTGGGAGCTGCTGCCGGGGGGGTCTCAGCCACCCCCCTTTGAAATTGTGCCCTCTCGAGGGGGGTGACGTGCTCCCTGCCATCCCCAGGGGTGCATCCTACCCCACTGCTGCTCCTCTTGTAGCCCCCTGGGGATGTTTCCCTGCTCCTCACCTCCATGTACAAGAGATTTGAGGAATGGGGTGGGGGGGCTGCTCAGCTGGGAAACTGCTGCGGTCCTTGTGCCCAAGGGTGGCGGGGAACTGCTGGGGTCATGGCGGGCTGGGGGGCCCTCAGCCCAGAAATGGAGATGTGAGCAGGGAGAGCGTGCCAGGCTGAAGCGGAGGCCGGGGCCGCCCGGTGCTGGTGCTGCCGACCCCGGTGCTGCTCGCAGCAGGGCCGGCAGCCTGGCTGCCTGGCTCAGCCCTTCGCACGAGCAGGTCTTGGCATCCAGACCACAGCGGGGTGCTGACCTCCAGGGGCACCGCACTCCCAGCATGCTCTGCACTTCCTTTTTTAATCTTTATTATTATTATTATAATTATTTTTCCCCCCATAGTGATGGTGTTGGTGCAGAGAGGGGGAGGAGGGGAGCAGAGCTGTGCTCTCTCCCTGTGGGGCTGGCTCCATCTCTGTCTCCACAGCAGTGAAGCGACATTTCCGAGGTCAGCACCTTCCCTGGGATGCCTTGCAGGGATCCTGCCTGTGCACCCCTCTGGCAGGAGGGAGGGCTTCCCGACCCACGCGCTTTGGGTCCTGGGATGGACGTGCCTGGCCGGGGGACAGCCCGTTGCCGTTTCCCTCCCTTCTGCCGAGCTGGCGCTGTGCATCCCCCGCTGTCACGAGGCCGAGCTGTGCCACGTGCCTCCTGTGACAGATGCGCCGGGAGACGGACAGCGGGGAGCGGGCTGGGTGCTGCATCGGGGGGGTCGGGCAGCCCCCGTGAGCGTGGGCTCCAGCTCTGTAACACCCCCTGGGGCTGCCTGGCACCTTGGAGTGCACCTGGGCATGCTGGGGGGGGAGGGAGCAGCAGGGGTCCCAAGGCCTCATCCTGCACACCTGTGCACTCTCGCCTGGGCTCTCTTCAAGTTGCTGGTGATGCTTGGATGGAAGATGCCATTTGTCCCTTCCCCCTCTGCACAGCGAAGCACCCTCCTGGAAGATGCCACGTGCGCTGTGTCACCCGCCTTGTGTGCTCTGGTGAAGGCAGTGTGGGGTCATGGCTACCCCATGCTGGGCAAGGCGGTTCCTCGGGGTTGCAGGCACTGGTGTGAGGCTGGACAGGTCACAGCATTCCTTGGGGCTGGTGTGAGCCTGCCTTGCTGCCAGCTCAGCTTCACCCAGAGAAACGTGGACCGGTTAGTGCCGCGCCCAGGCTTAGCACTGTGTGTCTGTGCTGGGCTCCGAGTCTACTCCAGAACTGGTGTTGTCTGCTCAACACAAACCTGCTGTGAAAGCTGCTCCCTTGGGGAGTGGGTGGGTGCCAGCCAGCAGGATGGGACCCCCGGGGCAGGGAAGTCTCCCTGCGACTTGGGAGTGCTTGTGGCCACCAATGCGCTAGCCCGGTGGCTACATGCCCCCAGGCAGAGCAGGAGCAGCAGCGCAGGCCTCAGCTCACACAATTTCATGCCACCCTCTCCTCCCCACCCCTGCTGCGGGATTCCCCAGCCACATCCATGTTGCTTGTACACACGAGGCGCGGGCTGCGTGGCGTGCCGGGAGCGTGCGTGCCCATGCACGGCGGCTGCCAGTGCCTTCTGGGGCCTGCTGCGCTGCCGACACGGCCTGTGAGAGCCCCCAGCTCCATGTGGGGTTACACGGGTCTCGTGAGGCTGCTGTTGTGTGTGCTGTGGGTGTGCTCCTTTACCTCGTGTCAGGGAAGCAGCGGGTGTCGGGGCAGCTGGGCTGGGTGCCCCCTCCCCGGGGGGGTGGTGGGTGCAGGCAGGATGGGGCTGGGTGACCGTTATCGGCCTGCCTGCAGGCTGAGGCTGTGGTTTCCTGCCGGTGCCTGGGGGGAGGGTGCCGGGGAGCCAGCAGGGCTGCCAGGGGGCTGCCGGGCCCCACCTGGAACTGGGGTGATGGCAGCCGTCCACCTGGGACGCCCGGCTACTGTCCGGGGGGTTCTGCTGGGCAGGGATGGGGTGGCCACAGTGGTGGTGATGCTGGTGGGTTTTTGGGAGGTTCGATGCAGCATGCTCACAGAGGCCCAGGAGTGTGGGCTGTGCACCAGCGAGGGGTGTCCCTCTTGGGAGGGGGTGCTGGTGGGTACCAGGAGAGACAGGACACACACATACCCCACACACCCCCCGCCGAGCTGTCAGGCTGGCCCCCCATCACTGCTTGCCCCTTTCCCTCACAGGCAGGTTGCTGATCGGGGGTGAACGTTAGACCTGGCGTGTAATCTGCCCCACTGCAGGCACCAACCCCTGCTTGGCCCCAACCCCACCCTACCCACGGGGCAGCCGATAACGCCCTGCCTGCACCCCTCTGCGGCTGCTTTCTTGGGGGGGGCCCTGTGGGGTGTAGCTCCTGACCCCCCTTTGCAAGGTCTCGCTCTGCCTCTGGCTTTGTGGGACCTACAGGCAGGTCCCGGAGGTCCCCCTGCACCAAGGTGATGGTGCCTGCCCCCCTGGGACGGCCTCGCGGTGCGGGGGTGGCAGGCAGGAGCCGGGGGGTTGCGGGGGGCCCCTTGATTTTTGCAGGAGTGGCAGCCCTGTCCCCCATCCTACGTGCTGAGGGGCTGGTGCTGGGAGTGCAGCCAGGTTTCTGCAGTGCAGCCCAGGTGGAGCTGCTGCCTGAGCCAGGCTGGGACGCCGGCTGTGCTGGGGACAGAGCTAGGCAAGGGCTGGCAGGGTGTCTGCCCCCCATGGCAGGGGCAGCTCCCGCACCCCCCTGCTCTGCAGCAGCTGGTTGCGCCAACCTCTGCTCTGCCACATGCGTCCTTCTCCGGGGTCACGCACAGCCCCAGGGGCTCCCCTCGAGGGCAGGGTCTGCCCCTGCCTGCTGCAGGCAGCTGCCTGCCCTCCCACCCCTGCAGGGCTGGGGGGAGCGAGCTCTTTCCTGCCCCAGCCTCCCCGCCGGTGGGAGCAGACGTGAGAGCAGACGGCAGCACGCTGTGTCGCAGGCGGGTACGCAGCACCGCCGGGCGTGGGGCAGGCCCGGGCACCCCGACCTGCCTGCTCTGACCGGCCCGGGGTGAGCCTGGGGCAGGGGCAGGCAGGAGCAAGGCAGCGGGAGCTCTCTCCCAGCCGGGGTCGGTAGCACTGGTGCAAGGCTGCTGGAGGAGCCCGGTGTGGGGCAGCAGTGCCTGGCATCAGGAGTGGGGGTACCAACCACCTGGGCACCAGGCTGCCAAAAGTCCTTGCGGGGAGATGCCATCACGTTCCTCCCAGCTTGGCAGCCCCTGCCAAATCCTCTGGGCAGCCACAGCATGCCGAGGCGCCCTGCCTGCTACCAGCGCGTGCGCGGCAGGAGGCTCGGACATCCAGCGACGCCCCCCCCTGCCCCCCAAACCCCGGAGTAGACAGGCCTGGGTGTCCACTCCCCGGAGCTGTGGGAACTGCCGTACTCGTCCTCTGGTGGCCGTGTCCCTGCTTGGCCTAGGTGATGGGGGGGCGGCGGCCGCTAACAGGAAGGACACGCATGTTAGCAACAAAAACACGGCAGCGAGAGGAAGCAGAAGCGATGCATTATTGATGGAGCTATTTGATGCTGCTATATTCAGAGAGCTGCTCCGGAGCGCACAGCAGCACCACGTGGGGGGTGGCAGGGGGGGTGGGCTCTGCCGGCAGAGACTTACCTGCTTTGAGTCAACCACATGTGGCCATGTCCCTGGGAGATGTCCCCTGCCTTCTCCTGGAGGGCTTCCAGCGCAGGATGGCATGGTGACATGGGGGTAGCAGGAGGTACAGGCCAGCCCTGTGCTTATCCCTGGGGGGGCGGGTGTTTGGTGGGTGGCAGCTCCCAGCCCTGCGGATCTCTGTGGGGGTGCCGGGGGTCCCACTGTGGAGGCAGAGGCAAGGGGATGGAGGAGAGCAGCAGGCCAGGGACCAGGGTGCTCTTCCAGCTGGGGAGAGAGTTGCTGGAGCTGTGGGGCTAGGTGTCGAGGGCTGTGCCTTGGTTTCCCGTTTTAAGCAGCAGTGCCTGCCCCTTGGCGGGGTGAAGGTCTTCTCGGTGGACAGTGGGCAGATGCAGAATGCTGGGGCTGTGCAGCCAGTTGCCCCCTCCTTGCCATGGCATCCCACGCCCAGCCAGGCTGCGGGGACCAGCCCTAGGCCAGGAAAGAGGCTGTAAAACAAACCATTCTTGTAGCATGAGAGAATCCACCTGGAGCCTCCGGAGGAGCCTTAAAACCCTGCAGCTCTGGCAGGCTGGCCCCGGGCTGCTGCCAGAGGGGCCAGGGCTTGCTGCTGCGGGTGGCCGCACTGGGGCTGAGCTCTTGCAGGACACACGTTGTGATGTCTCAAGGACAGCACAGGAACACTGCGGGGCATTTCTCTGGTGCTGGTGCCATGGGGGAACCCATTGCCAGCAGGATCTGCCAAAGCCTGCCTGCGGACTGCACCTTCCCCTCAGAGCCTGCGGCCAGCTGGGCAGTGATGCGGCTGACCCACCGTGCCAGAGCAAAGCATGATGTGAGAGCAGATGCTCCATAGGGACCCCGTGCACTTCAGGGTCCTGCACGCCCCTGTAATCTTTCTTCTTTTCCTCTTGTTTTGGAGGGGATGGGCACAGATGCATGCACTTGGTTGCTGCTCGTCGGTCCAGTGCTCGCATACTTTGGTTTTCTTCTCTGTCCCCTGCAGGGTGTTCAAGATCTGACCCTGTAACTTCCCACCCTGCCCTGGCAGCCAGTTTCCTCCCCAGCCCTTAGGCTTTCCTCCTGCCTCTGGGTGTCTGGAAGCAGTTTTGGTTTTGAAGGGTTAATCCCAGGAGCCCCCAGGATCTGCTGCCTGCCCAACATGACTCACCGTTAAGTTTCCAGCCTCCCCCAAGCCTCTCTCTCCGGGGGAGAGATGGAACTGTGCCTTCTCCAGCCAAAAAAGGGGGCCCCTCCAGCTCCAGACCCCCTCCTTGATCCAGCTTTAGCAGGGAGAGAAACCCCTCCTTGAGAAACATGGAAGCAAAGAATATTTCTGTTTGAAAAGTGGTAGGATTTGGGGGGGGGGTGACTGTTGTCTTCCTGGAAGTGGGGCTCTGAGGTGCGTGCTGTGCTGCACTGCTGCAGGCTGTGTCTGCATGTGTGCGTGCGACGGTGCCTCGATCTCACTGCTGTTTGGACAAGTCCAGGAGGTTTGGAAGCACCAGGCCAGTCTGTCCCCCTGTGAAGGCTGTGCTGTTTGCAGAGCTAGCAGATTTTTATTATTATTATTTTTTATGTAAGCATGCGTCCATGTCCCAGCTCTACGCCTGCGCCTGCCGGGGCCCTGGACGGGTGTCTGTGTGGGCATGCCCTGCCTCTGCCGTGCTGCTCACTCGGGATCCCTCACGCGTGCTCTGTGGGCACACTGAGCCCGGGCCACAGGGATCAGAGAGACCCAGGCATCCCCCAGCTGCCGTGGTCCCCACCGGGCTCTTCCCATCCGCCTGTCCGGGATGCATCCCTGTGCTCACTCCTGCTCCCAGGCTGCTGCCAGTTCCCTGGCCGAGACCTGCACCGGCTGTTGGAGCAGGGCTGGGCTTTGGGGCGCTCAGGCAGGCGTGGGGCCCTTGCTAGGGGGAGAGTGGAGGCTGGGATCCAGGGGATGTGGTGCCCCATCACAAAAACCCTGGGAGCTGGAATCACCCTCCGCTCCCCCCACACTGCAGGCGTGAGCGCATCGTGAGGAAGGGGCTCCCCCCACCACTCTCGCCGCCACACACGCTTCCCAGCTGCATCCCAGCCCTTCTGCTCTCCATCCAGCATCTATTTAATTATTAACTCGGCTATAACCATAAACAGCTGGGGCTGCTGCAGCCACGTGGACCAGTCCAGCGCTGTCGTCAGAGCCGAGCAGGGACACGTGAGCAGTCCTGGAGGGCTACTGAGCCCTGGGATAAATTGCTCGGGGCATGTTTGCCGTGGATGCGCGGGGCTTTGCAGCCCAGGGACTGGTGGAGGCTCCTCTATGATCCCCCTGGCCATGGCACTGGAGCCGGGAGTCGCTGGTACAGGGGCAAAACACACCTTTTTGCGATGTTTTGCAGTAACGGTGGGATGTTGAGCACTGGTGGCTGGCTGTGCCTTGTGCATCCCTTAGCCCTGGAGTGGGAACAGGGCATGGGTGAGCTGTATTTAATGGCCTGGCTTGACCAGGAGGGTTGTGTTGTCCCGTAGCTGTCACTGGTGTTACAGCTGACGTGGTTTATTGGCCTAAGGATGGTGGGTGGCAGCCTGCTGAAGCCCCATCTCACCTGGTGCCATGCAGATTCGGGCTGGCAGGGGGACGGGCAATGTTGGGGCAGCGTGTCAGGGCACTCGCAGCATCCCTCCGTGCCCTGTTCTCGTGGCACTGGCAGGGTGGGTACCTCCAGCTGCGTGTGCCTTTCGCAGAGTGGGGTTTCACCAAGGTTTTTGGGTTTACAGTGAGGTTTTCTCTCTGTTTATCTGGGTTTTACAAAGAGTTTTGCTCTGTTTATCCACATGCTCCTGTAAAGGAGTGCTCACTGCAGGTTAGCCTGCAAGGGGAAGGGGAAATTAAGCATGATGGGGTGA
Organism: Athene cunicularia; assembly: GCF_003259725.1. Classification (NCBI taxonomy): domain Eukaryota; kingdom Metazoa; phylum Chordata; class Aves; order Strigiformes; family Strigidae; genus Athene; species Athene cunicularia. The sequence goes on from NW_020799105.1 coordinate 11,212,080, forward strand.
TGGGGACCAGCATGGGATGCAGGGGGGTGCTGCTGCAGAGCCACTTCTGCCTGTCTCCCCCTTCAGCGCCGGTCCCAGCCGGCAGCACATCTGGTTGGGGAGCAGGGGGCTGCCCCAGGTCCTCAGGTGCAGGGCTTTGGGGGTGTACAGGCACAGAGGGGAGGACGCCCCTGAAACCTCGTGGCTGAGGTTTTAACACCTGCCATAAGTGCACTGTCGGGGGGCACAAGCTTGCTTGGCGGGACCCAACCGGTTGTGCGTGGGTTAGCCCACAGGTGCTGTTTTGGGGAGGGGACGAGGTGCAGGCCTGGTTGTGTGAGCGAGGGGTGTGGGAAGGTGTGTGTGCCCCAGGCGTGGGTGCACACCCAACCGGGGGTGTGCCGGGAGGCGTTCGGGGAGACGTGCAAGTGCATGCCGGTGCGTCAGCATTCACGCCAGCCCGCGTGTGCAAGAGGAGATGCACAAATGCATGTGTGTGTGCGTCTGAGACAGCCCCTCAACACGAGCCTGGCTCTCCCACCTGGAGCTGGGGGCTGTTGGCACTCGGGGGGACACACACCCAGGCTGGGCTCTGGGGTGCCGGCTCACATCCCTTCTGCCCCTGGGCTCTCCAGCTGGGTTGGGAGTGTAGGTCTGTGCCAGCACCCTGCTAGGGCAGGGAGCAGGAACTCGTGAGGGGCAGGTGTGGGGCAAGGGGGGAAATGGAAAAAATGGGATTTTTTTTTGTAATGGAAATTTTTATTATGGAAATTTTTTTATAGAGATGGAAATTTTAATGAAAACTCCTAATTGGAATAAGTTGGAGTTCTGTGAAGGAAAGGAGACCTTTTGGGTTTGCTGGCATTTGCAAACCAGCACGTTTTATTTTTAATACCCCCTCCCAAGAGAAATGGTTGGGTTTGTTTTTTTTTTCCTCACCATAAACTGGGGGAAAGAGGAACAAGTTTCAGAAAGAAAAAAAGGCTGAAAAACTTCAAAGAAAACCCCAAACCAAACTACGGAGAAGGTGTATTTTTATCGAAACTTTCGCAGGGGGAATGAAACCTTTCCCCGGCCAGTGCCGAGTTCCTCGGCGGGGCCCGGCTTCATCCCGCATCCCGGGGAGC
>NW_020799105.1:11213235-11227326 GCF_003259725.1 Athene cunicularia
GGCCGGTGTCCGGCTCCGGGGGCTGCACGCCCGCCTACCCCCCGCTGCCTGCTGCAACTTCATCCTTGCCCGCGGTTCGGAGGGTCCCGCCAGCCTCCCACGGGTGCCTCGAAGGGAATAAAAGGTCCAAGGGGTGCAAACGCGGGGGGGACACGCATCTTCTCGCAGCACCTGCCCTGCTGGGGTCCGGCTCGGGGAGGGCTGTGGGTGCAGGGGGCTCATCCTCCCTGGCAGACAAAGCACCGGCTCGGCCTGGGGCAGCTGGAGTGGGGGTCCGGGCTGGGGGCAGGGGAAACTCAGCACTGCAGCTCCGGCTCAGGAATCAGCAGAGGGGTGTCTTTTCCGGGGGGATGTTACCCTGAAGCCCCCCTGGTAGAGCGTGCTGTGGCAGGCTGCCGTAATCTTGGGCGGCTGGTCGGGCTCTGACCTCCAGTGGTCCCTGCCAGCCCGCCTGCCCGGGATGGGCGATAAGCCCCCTAGGGGAGCGCTGGCCAGGCTTCCTCTGGCAGCTCCTGATCCCCTCACTGCATCCCCGGCTGGCCAGGATCCCAGGGAGCAGCCGCCGGCTTCTGCCAAGGCCAGTGCTGCTGTGGGAGCCTGATCAAGAGGTGGTGGCCGGTCCCTGGGTGAGGTGCAAGCAAAGGGCTTGGAGGAGGCTGTGGGATCCCACGGGAAATCACCCTCTGGGGCACAGAGCGGGGTACCCATCCTTCTCACCAGGAGGGTCTGAGCTGGCTTGTGGGTGCCTGGCAGGTCAGGCAGGCGTGGGAGCAAACACCCCTTCCCGGGGTCTCCCCAGTTTGTTCTCCTCGTGCTTTCGATACCACCTTGTCTGGGCAGTTTTGCAGTGACTCCTCCAGCTCTGGTCAGGTATCGACTCTTACCAGTTCTGTTGTAAGTACGGGCAGATTTGGATGTCCTTATTCCTTCTTTAAAGCCTTAGGTTTTGGAGTGTTCTTTTGGGAGAATTGTGGTTTTCACTGAAGGAGAACTGAACATCGTCTCTGCCCTCCTGATTTTTTACAAATCTCAGGTCTGTGATCCGAGCACACCTTAAAGATGGGGGAAAGAAGCACCCAGCAGGACAACATGCAAGCTGTGTTGCTTCAAAAAGGGAAAGAAGAGTTGTGATCTGAGGGGGGACAGGCTGGCGCTGAAGGGTTTGGTGATACAGGGTATTTGCTGTCGTTTGGTGGGAACCTTTCCCCTTGCCCCCAGCAGATCAGTCGATGTAAAATAGGAAGAGCCAGTGAAAAGCTGCAGAAGTTCATGTGTGAGCAAAGGTGCCTCGGGCTGGAGACTTAGAACCTCTTAAAGCTTCTTTTTGGAGAGCGGTGAGAGCTGGCAGCCCTGAGCCTCCTCAGCCCCTCGAGATGGAGGAGCCGGGGGTGAGGTGGGCCAGCCCAGCCCCAGGTCCCCTTCCCTGTCCCATGGCTGGCAGGGTGGCAGCGGCGCTTGTTCCTGAGTGGTCTCTCCCAGCATGCCGGCCTCCTGCGCTTGCAGCTCTGCACCGGCGTGAGCTTGAGGTCTGCGTAAAAAACATGAACCCCAGGTCCTGCATGGTGACAGCAGCTGCAGCACTTCTGGCCATTTCCCTTGGAAACCTCCCATCCTCCGAGTGACCCAGGGTTGTTCCCGCTGTTTGTGCCACGTGTGTCTGTGTTTGAGGGTTGGAATGCTTGCCGCAGTGAGGTTTGCTGCCCCACTGGTGGTTGTTGTTTCGGGTGGACTGGTGTTACGAATGGGGTGCCCGGCTGAGAAGGTTTCCCTGGGGCTGTGCTGCAATGGTGGAGATGGTTTCTACAGCACTGTGCTGCTGGGGCTGGGAGCTTGGGCTGGGTTGCTCGTGTTTCGTGAGCACCAGGCAGGTGTGCTCAGCTGTACCCTGTCCCTTTGCTCCATGGGGTTTTGGCCCTATCCTGCACTGGTCATCTGAAGCCCAGATGCCAGCAACAGCACGCAGCAGCACAGTGTGAGTCCCACAACTGCAAGTATTTGCTCTGTTCCCAGCACTGCCAGCGGCCTGCTCTGTCCTTCGCTCAGGTGCTCCCGCATTGCCTCTTAAACCGAGTCCTAAAGAGAGAGAAGTTCAGCCTGAGCCAGGGCAGGGGGGAGGGAGGGGGGCAGAGGCTTGCCCTGACAGCTCGAAGAAGCAATGGAGATACTTTGCAAGCTGCAGCGAGCAGGTTCCCACCATGCTCGCGCTGTCCCTCCCCTCTGCGGGCATCTGTGAGTGGTCCGGACCTCGGGGCGAGCACTGCACCCCAGTGTCGAGGTTTGCCCCCGGGCACGCACCACCCTGGCGCGGCCAGCTGGAAGGCGCCAGCTCGCACCGCATCCTTGCAGCGTGAGTTACCCAGCTTTTTTCCCCCACCACCCCTGGAGCGGGTGGCTGGCTGGCTGCCAGGGCTGTGGGGGCTCCACCTAGGATGCAACATGGAGCAAGGCGGCTGTCGGCGTCGGGGCCGCCGTCTCCAGAGACTACGCGTCCCAGCGTGCAGCACTCGGCACTGTTGGCAGCGGCAGGGAGCGAGGTGGAGCGTTGCATCCCGGGATCGCAAATCTCCATGTGCCACGTGGGGGCTGACAGCCTCCCATGTTCCGAGGCTGCGGCACTTGGGGGTCTTGCAGGTTTGGGGGGTCAGCCCGGGGATCCCCCTTTGTGGACGGAGGGACAGATCTCAGCCCCTCTCTGACGCTTTCCGGCCTGCTGGCTCTTGGCTCCAGCCCTCCTGGGCAGATGCTGTCCCTGCGGAGGGCTGCCCCGAGCAGCAGCCCCACAACACCGTGTGGAGCCATGTGGTTTTGCTCCACCACTTGCGTGGCAGACAAGGAGCTGGGAGTGGGAGCAGAGATGCTGGCTGTGAGCTTTGCAGGGCCATTGCCACAGTTGGCTATGGCTGTGATTTTTCTCTTGCTGCTGCAGAGCCTAAAAAACCTTTCAAGATTGAAATCCTACTTTGTCGGGAGGCTTTTTTTCACAGGATGCTGATGCCGGTTTATTTTACAGCCCCGCGGTTCACACCCCACATTGTTTGTGTGTGTGTTGATGCTGCCCCAGTGCATGCTGCGGGAGGGACGGGAGCCCGGTCGCTGCCGGAGCCCTGCAGGGTGGCAGGGCCCCCATGTGCAGGGGTCTGGGTGAGAGGGAGAGCAGCCGAAAATGTGAAAGGTGCATTCCCAAGGCGGAAACCAGCAGTCTTTGATTATGGATCGCCTTTGAGACGGCAAGCTGAAAGGAGTAATTAGGGACAGTGGAATATTTCCCCGAGAGTCGCAGGAAATGACTGCCTCGTGGTAAGTTGATAGTAGTGGAGCTGAAACTGGGTTATCTGTGGGATTGCATCTGGGGCTTGCAGCCTTGGACGTGATTCAATTTTCAGGCTGTTTTGCAATTGGCAGGGCGTGCTCTTCTCCCGTTTTCCCTCCTGGAGAAATCCCCGTCCACGTGTCTGAATTATCTGAGGGCCTGGATGGGAAAGGGGAGACTCCTGCCATCCCTAGGGTGACTGCAGGGCAGCGAGGTCCCCCCGGATCCCCACTGAGTGCCCAGCTCCATAGGATGCCTTCTCAGAAGACACGGTGGTCTGACAGAGCTGAGGCTGTGGGACCACTCTGAGCCTCACCCCCCAAATCCTGGTCCTGGCCTGGGCTCTCCTTGCCCAGTGCTTTTTGCATAGCGCCACCTTGCAGTTTGCATCAAGTTTGTCACTTTGTAATAATGAACTGCAGCTAATTATCACTTCCCTGGCCATCCCCCCTGAGTTTGCAAGCCAGTCAATAGAGAGGAGCACCCGCTGGTCCCGGGTGCTTTATGTGCTGCAGTGGAGGCTCTTGCACAAACATCACAGGATGTGACCAGGAGCTGCGGCATATGTCCCTCCCCACTGCCTTGTGCCCAGGGACACTGCGCGTGGCCATGTGGTGTGGGTAGGGAGGCAGCTCGCGGTCAAGATAAGCTCTGTAGCTGGCTTGGCTGTGTGTCTTGAGAAAGGAGAGGGCAGGTGGTGCTGTGGGTTTTGCCTCCACCCGGGTCAGAGCTGGGCAGCATGCTGGCTGGGTTCAGTTTCTGGGTGTCGTTGGGTCCATGGCATTGTCCTGTGGTCCCTTCCAGGAGTGACGTCTCCACTTCCTTAGACAGCCTGGCCTCCTGGGAGCTTCAGCTGTGTCAGTTCTGCATTTTCAAACCAAATGGGGTTGTGCAAGTTGAGATTGTCCCTGATTATGTCTTGGGCCATGCCTCGGTGTGTGCTGCCTGGGTTTCTGTAAGTTTAATAACAACACTGGGGTTTGCAACTGGCCTCGCTCCATCCCCTCCGCTCTGAAGGAAAGGAAGAGGTGAAAGCAGGTTTGTGGGGGCAGACCATGGTGTGCTTCTGCCTGTCCCAGTTGCTCTGGATACTTCTCTGTGTTTACCCCCCTGCCCTGCCAGCTTCTCCGACACCAGGCACTGTCACCGGGCAAAGCCACGTGAATTATTTGAGACGCTGTCCTGCGCCCAGCTCCGAGTAGCACCCTCCTGGATAGCACCCTCCCCACAGCCCTGCCAGCGGGGCTTCTCTGGGAAGATGGATTTCCTGCCGCTATCACGGCTCCCACACCCCGGCGAGGCAGCCCTGCGAAACAATGCCGCTATTTACACTTTAAAGCCTCGTTAGGCAGCCAGGAAGCAGCAGGCAGGGTGCATGCCGGGAAGCAGCGACAGCCTGTAGCCAAGGCTAGCCCCTCTCCTTCGCCGCCGGGCTGCTGGGAGGAGCAGGATGCTCCCTGGCTGAGCTGTAACCCTGCGGCCTCTTTCAAGCCCTGTTTCTTCATTTATCTTTTATTTATTTATTTATTTATTTTAGCCTCTGGAGTCCCTGCCTCGTTGCTGAGCTTTGCTGCTTGTGCAGAAAGTGTGTTGGCTGCCTGGCTGGGGATGGCTCCTCTCTGGGACAGGGAGCACCAATTCCTGCTGGTGGCTGCAGGTGTAGAAGCGAGATGCCGGAGCCGCTCTGCCTTTGTCCTCTGTCCTCAGCAGCTCTTTGCTCTCTGCTGGCAAGACAGAGCGAGGGAATGCAGGCAGGTGCTTTTCTCCCTGCCAGACACCAGGAAAGGCTCTGTGTGTCCCCTGCTCAGTCAGGCAGCTCCCTGGCTGGCACTCATCTCAGCTCATGGTGCCCAGCTGTCACCTGGCTGTTGCAGCTCTGTGAGGTGCCTGCCGTGCTCTTAGCTGCTTGGGAAACCTGACGTTCCCCAGCTCTGGGGATTTGGTTAGGGTTTTAACTGTTACTGCTCAGGCAAACCTGCCCGGCAGTGAACCAGAAGAGTTTTCCCCACGGGACTGGCAGCTCGCAGGCAGGGAGAGCGGAAGAAAAGGCAAGCAGAGGGTTGGGCAGTGCTGGACTGTACATGAGTCACTGACAGAGCACCCGCCTTCCCTTCCCTGGGCACCCACTTGCCTGGAGCTGCTTCCTTGCCCAAGCTCTTGAGGCAGCTCCCTGTGGTGCTGGCCGGCTCCATCCTGCCCTGGGCAGGAATCTGGCCTCGGCAGAGGATGCTGAGCTGGGGCATTCCTCCACGGGGTTCCCTTCTCCCGTGCCTCCCTGCTGAGGAGCAGTTGTGGGGCCACCCACCTGGTCATGGGCACCGCATTGTTTGCCCAGATCTGCCTGGGCCAATAGCTCACAAACTGCAGGTCAGCCTGATTTTTTCCCATGCCGACCACGCATGTGTTTCTGCAGCACTGGGTGAGCACCTGAGGACAGCCATGGGCAGCCTCTCCTGTCAGCTCGGGGTCTGCAGGGACATCTCACGTCCGGCTGCCAAGCAGCTTCCTAGCTTGTGCCCAGCCTGCCCAGATCCTGCCTGGATCCTCTGTGCAAAAAGCAGGAAGCAGAGCAGGGATGTGGGGAGGCATTGGCTGGGGCCAAGCGCTGGGCTTGGCTTGGGAAGGGCTGCATCTTGCAGGTCTGGGTCACTGAACCCAGTGGTGTGGGGCTTGCAGGGAGCTGGGGCAGCGTGGAGGGGTGAGGTGGTGATGGCGGAATCTCCCAGACAAGGTGGTGTGACCCATGTGTGGGTCAAAGTTGGTGTTGCTGCTGCTCCTGTAATTGCATTATTTCGTGTAATGTGTGTAGTATGAGTGTCTACAGTGAGAGCAGAATTTGAACAGCCTGTATCAAATCCTAAGGCTATTGTTAGTGTTATTTAAAACCACTGAATCCAATAACATTTTACGCTGCATTAAAAATAATACCTGGTCAGGATGCTGGTGTTGCTGAGGTCACCTAACAGGCTTCTCTCCACTCCTCTAGATCCTGAGATAGGTCACTCAGTGAAGCCCCGAAAGCAGGTTGTGTCTGTATTAACCTGCTTGGGAAGGCCCAGGGTGGAAATGGATGCTTGGGTTGGAGCAGCAGGCTGACGTGTCTGCTGTCCCACCTTCAGGAGCAGGGGGCTAAGGAAGAAGCAGAATGGATAGAGGGTGATGTGTCCCCCTGGTCTCACCAGCCCAGGAGACCTTCCTGCACCCCAGGAAGCAAGATGGGAACTGAGGAGAGCAAGAAGTCTTGGGAACTTTTTCCTCCCATCTCATCAGTGAATAAAAACAAAGCATCAGAGGACAAGACCTGCTGAGTCAGTTTTTTTTCCTTCTCTCCTCGAGGACATGGTGACCAGAAACAAGCAGTTCAGCTCCCCGTCTCCAGCCACTGCTGTCTGCCTAATGAATTAGTTTGTTTTCAACAGAAGACATGTGCTTTTGGGAAGTTTTCTATGCATCAAGCACACTTCGACATCATATCATTTAACAGTAGTCCAGAGGAAATGGAAATTCTGTGTTTCTAGTGCAATTCTGATTGAATGATAATTTCCATTAGACACAAGCTGACAGCGATTAAAGTAGAAGGAAAAAATTCCCTTGTACCAGCACCAACCTCCCTATTAAAAAAATTTTTATCTATGAAAACATTAGGTAAGAGCACGGGGCCAACGTTGTTAGCAGCCGTATGAGAAATTGTGCTGTGCCCCATTTATCATCACTGCAGGCAGGCAGGAGTGGGAGCGGCCGGGCTGGCTCCAGCCCCACGGGACTGGTGTGTCCTGGTGGGTGCTGGGGAGAGGCTGAGTTTGGCTGCCACGGGGAAGCACAGTGAAAAGGCACCACGGCCCCAAAAAGACAAGAATCAAGGAGTGAAATGCAGTTTTCCTCTGTTGCAAGTTGGGATTTAACGCTGGCAAGGTGACTCCATTTTTGACCAGCCCTTGCTGGCTCAGCTGTGTGTGCGATCCCTGTGACTGCGGGCTTGGGGTCCCAGGCAGCTCGGCAGGGGTGATGGTGATGCCCTGGTCATTCAGACTCTTGTGCTGGCTAACAGGTCACAACGAGCTGGACATCTTGGGTCCCAGTGCTGGTGGTACCACTTTACTTAACCCTAATGCTGTTTGCTGCGCTCCTGCACCCATCGCAGCATAGTGGTTGCTCTGATCCTGGGTCCTTCCCCACAGGTGCAGTGGTGCCTGGTGCCTCCCGAATGCTTCCCTCCACTGCTGGCCTCGCTTTCTGCAGCACCGGGCAGCAATTCTGGCAGCTTGTGGGCGTTGGGAAGTGCCCGGCCCTGGGCTTCATGTGGGTGGGTGGCCCAACGGGGATCCCGCTTTGGCTCCAGCTGCAGCCAGCAGCACAGTGGGGCTGGCTTCGGGGCCCCCACCTGCGGCACGGTGCGGGGAGACATGCCTGTGTGTGGCAGGGCCGGCTGAGCCGGTGGAGCCGGAGCTGCCTGGCAGCCCGCCCGCCGCTGCACCCCATCCATGTCAGCCCGGCTGCCCGGCTGCCCGCCAGCAGGGAGCCGCGTGCCTCGGCAGCGCCCGGGCACAGCGTGCTGGGTCCTGCCAGCCACGGGGCGTGCCGGGGCTCCCGCGGGGCTCGGGGAGGGGTGCTGGCAGCAGATGCTCCCGGGAATCTGCCCTAGCGGTGGGAGGGGGCCAGTGAGCATCAGAGCCCCTGGCTGCCCCTTGGGAGTGTGGCTGGATCTGGCAAGCATCCCCGTCTCTTGCTGGCCTGCCCGGGGGGGGGTCCCAGGCTGCTTTCAGGGATGGGTGCTGGCTTGCACATGTTGCATGCCCGGTTGCACACCCTATTCCACTCCATGGTCCTCTGAGCTCCCCATCCTTTGCCCCGGTGCTGCAGGGGGCAGCAAGGCACTGGGGTGGTTTGATCAGGGCTGGGGGCTACTGGTGTGTGGGATCTTTCCATCCACCTGGAGCCGAGTGGCCACTGGCCTGCCCAAGTGGCAGATGGTAGCTGCCTGGGGACCCGCCATCCATCCCTCCGGGTGATTATTCACCCGTCACCATGACGATAGAAAGGTCAGCGAAAAGATCCTGTGTGATTCCCGGGTCGGGTTGTTGGGATTAGGAGCAGCGCGGGAGGGAGGGCTAGGGGGAGGATAGGGCCCAGCCAGCCCCCCCTCCCTGCTCACCAGCTGGACTGTTCCCCTCGGGCACCATCCCCAGAGCCTGGCCAGCTGAGAACTGAGAAACTCCAGGCACCAGTGGGAAATCCCCAAGACCGTGCTGGGCCCCTTTGGCTGCTGATCCTGAGAGCTTGGCCCTGATTCTGTGGCTCCCATCCTGCATAGGGGAGACCTGGAGCTGTGTGTGGGGTGAGGAGGCTGGCCTGGCATCAGGGACGAGCAGAGGAGGAATGGGGTTGTGCTGATGGGGGCCTGGCTGGTCCTTCCTCCTCCTCCTCCTCCCTCCTCCTCCTCACATCAGGGTGTCCCTCCTTGCAGCATGCCCCCAGCTGACCTGTGTGTCCTCTCTCTCTCTCCAGGCTGTTCCTCTAAGTCATTCAAGCTGTACTCGCCAAAGGAGCCCCCGAACGGCAACGCCTTCCCCCCCTTCCACCCGGGCACCATGCTGGATCGAGATGTGGGGTGAGCTGGGACCTGGGGAGGGATCTGCAAGGTTGGGGGTGCTTTGCAGTCTGCACTCCAGGGTCTCTCTGTCAGGCTTCTCAGCAGTGTATGGAGACTGTGGCACATGGAGTTGAGTTAGCACAAGGGGAGAGAGAAGCAGGCATGGGTGGGACTGGGTGGAGAAAGGGCAATATTTGGCATTAAAGGGAGCCCCACGATCCCCAAGGTCTGTGGGGCCAAGCCCCTTGCCAGGCCAAGCCCCTGGGGTGACCCAGGGCAGGTTGCACTCCCAGTTCCTGACAAAACAGTCCCTTCTCCAGCCTGTGTTCTGCCTGGCACCAGCCCCAGCTGCAAATGAGCCAGGCACATCCCTGGAGAGCTGTGGGTCCAGGAGTGGTGGATCAGCCATCAATGTGGGAGCAAAGCCCAGTTTCAGGGGTGTAGGTCATCCATGAGGCTGTCAGATAGCAGCAACCGGGGTACAGCCCACACCACACCTGGGGTCTCACCTCCAGCGAGCCTGACTGCCTGCTGCTGTAGGCGGGGAATGGGGAGCTGTGGTGGGCAGGGAGGGAGATCCCCACCAGCACTGACCTGCCTGCATCTTTCCCCCCACCAGACCTACTCCCATGTACCCACCGACGTACCTGGAGCCTGGAATTGGGTAAGCACAGGGGGCTGGCGAGGACCCTGCTGGGAGGGGAGCTTGTGCCCATGGTGGGGATGCCTTGGCAGGGCCAGCACACTGCTGGCTGGGGTTTGTGGGGGGTTGCTCAGACTCTTCCCAGCCCGGGAGGGGCTGTGTGTCCCCCACCATGGGCTCGGGACCCTTTCCCACCCCCTGGCTGCCTCCCTCTCTGACTGTTTGCTCTGCTCTCTGGGCAGGAGGCACACGCCGTATGGGAACCAGACCGACTACAGGATATTTGAGCTCAACAAGAGGCTGCAGAACTGGACAGAGGTGGGGAGTGAGGCGTGGCCAGGGGTGGCGGGACACTCCCAGGGGTGTATTTTGGGGATGGGGTCCTCTGTGTTGCTTGCCTTCACGAGCTGCCTTGGCTCTGGGAGGAGCCCTTGTCATCAGGGTCCTTACCCACTGTGCAGGTCCCTGAGTGCCTTGTCCTTCGCTTCACCATGGGACAGGGCTCATCATCCCCATCTCTGAGTGCTCAGCTGGAGCTCAGTCCTCCATGGGCTGAGCACGTGGCTACTGTGCCTGGCAGCCAGCGTCTGTCTGTCTGTCTGTCTCCTCCTCCCCATAACCTAGCATCTCTCCACTGTCCCCAGGAATGTGACAATCTGTGGTGGGACGCCTTCACCACAGAGTTCTTCGAGGATGACGCCATGTTAACAATCACTTTCTGCTTGGAGGATGGACCAAAGAGATACAGTGAGTACCAGATCGAGCCCGCTTTCCACAGGACATTGCCTCTCTGGGAGGCGATGTGGTAGTTGTGCTGCTGGCAGGGGGATGCTGGCAAGGTGTCAGAGCTCAGCTGCCTCCAGGTGATGGGGACTGGGGGGCCCCTCCTTGTGCAGCCTCAAGGCACATCTGGGTGAACCAGGTCTACTGACATTATCTTCCTCCTTCTCCCACTCCAGCGATCGGCCGGACTCTGATTCCCCGTTACTTCCGCAGCATCTTTGAAGGGGGGGCCACAGAGCTCTACTACGTGCTCAAGCACCCCAAGGAGTCCTTCCACAACAACTTTGTCTCACTGGACTGTGACCAGTGCACCATGGTCACCCAGCACGGCAAGCCCATGTTCACCCAGGTACCAGCTGCACCCGCGGCTCCTTGTGCCCCTCGTGCCTTGGCCCAGTGTGTCCTCGCGGTGGATGCGGTCCCACGGGGCCGTTGTGGGCTCATGGGTTTGGCTTGTGCTGAGTCTCATGGCTGGCAGGGGCAAGCCACCAGGAGGGTGTTCCAGTGCGCAGCAGTGGGGTCCCGGTGCGCAGCAGTGGTGTCCCAGGGGATCTGGGCTGGGGGAAGTGGCGTCAGGCTCTTCTTGACCCTGTGCCCTGCCCAGGTGTGTGTGGAGGGGCGGCTCTACCTGGAGTTCATGTTTGACGACATGATGAGGATAAAGACGTGGCATTTCAGCATCCGCCAGCATCGAGAGCTCATCCCCCGCAGCATCCTTGCCATGCATGTGAGTACTACTCGGGGAGCCCCCCCATGGTATGAGTGACACCGGGTGGCTGAGCAACTCTGTGCTGTGCAGGGTTAGGGGAGCTTTGACCCTGTCCCCTCATTGCAGGCCAGGGCACAGGAGGGCTGTCCCCAGCCCAGATGCGGCTGAGCCATCTGTCCTTCTCTCTCCTAGGCACAGGACCCCCAGATGCTGGACCAGTTATCCAAGAACATCACCCGCTGTGGGCTCTCAAATTCCACACTCAACTACCTCCGAGTAAGTGTGCAAGGAGAGGGGACACAAAGCTCTGATGCTGGAAGGGGACCTTGGGTGGCCACATCTTGTGCTCTCAGCTGCCCTGGGGTGTGGGGAGGCAGCAGGGCAGGCTCTGCAAGAGGGGTCTTGCAGCTGGGCTGCAGAGAGCTGTGGGGCAGTGGGTTTGCCAGAGCCTGCAGGCTCCCAGCATGGCCTGGGTTGGTGCAAGGCAGCCAGCTGCCTGCCAGAGGGGCTTTTGCTGGGACCTGGAGCATCATGATCTAACCCTGTGTCTGTCTGCTCCCTGCAGCTCTGTGTAATCCTAGAACCAATGCAGGAGCTCATGTCACGGCACAAGACCTACAGCCTCAGTCCCCGGGACTGCCTCAAGACTTGCCTCTTCCAGAAGTGGCAGCGGATGGTCGCTCCGCCTGGTGAGTCTCATGCTGCCCACAGGTCTTCGGGGCTGCCCACTCAGGCCCTGCCCTCAGTTCAGGCTTTTTGCAGCTCCAGAGCTTGTCCCTGGCCTTGTCTTGTGAGTCTGGCAGCCGGCTTCCTTCTCTGCTGGCCTGCCTTCCTGCCGGGGCGGAGCGGGGCTGTAGGCAGCCGGTGCTCCCTGCCTGCGGGCTTCCAGCTGCCCGTGGAAAGCAAAGCAGGGATGGAAATCTTCCTGCACCCCCTCTGTCCCCTGCGCTGGGGGGATGGTGAAGCTGTGGAGGGGAGGAGGGTGGTGATGCCACCTTGGAGGGGGATGTTGTCCTTGTAGAGGAGGGGCGTTTGCAGATCAGGGGCTGGGGGGCACTGGCTCCTTGTCGGGACTGACCGTGTCTCCTTCCTCTGCCAGCGGAGCCAGCACGGCAGCAGCCCAGCAAGCGCCGGAAAAGGAAGATGTCGGGGGGCAGCACCATGAGCTCCGGCGGGGGGAACACCAACAACAGCAACAGCAAGAAGAAGAGCCCAGCCAGCACCTTTGCCCTGTCCAGTCAGGTACCTGTAAGCATCCCGTTTCCATTCTCTCTTCCTCCCCTGGGGTGGAGGGGAGGGCTCCCTGCCCCAGCTCCCGGGAGTGACTAGGGCAAGACCCCTGGGGACTGCCTGTCCAAGCCCCCCGGCTCTCTCCAGGTGATGGGAGGAGGCAGTTGTCTCAGCTTCCTTCCCTGAGCTGCTTTGTTACCCTGTGAGGGGGTAAGGATGTGCTGCCCAAGCCTCAGGTCCTGTGATTGAGATGAGGAGGTGGCCCTGTGGCTGGGGGAAGGGTCTGTGGTGCTGGGGGGGTCTGGCGGCCCGGGCTCCCCCCACCTCGATTATGTTTCGGGACCGTCTCCCCTTTCAGGATGTGATGGTGGTAGGCGAGCCCACGCTGATGGGGGGGGAGTTTGGGGATGAGGATGAGCGGCTCATCACCCGGCTGGAGAACACGCAGTTTGACGCCGCCAACGGCATCGACGATGAGGACAGCTTCAACAACTCGCCAGCGCTGGGGGCCAACAGCCCCTGGAACAGCAAACCGCCCTCCAGCCAGGAGAGCAAGTCAGAGAACCCCACGTCGCAGGCGTCGCAGTAACAGCCCCCCCGCTGCCCCGTGGACTCAGTCCCAACCGATCTACCTGTACATTTGCAATGGAGAGTGACTGGGAAGCGGCGAGGTACCGGGGGCAGATCGGCTCCGTGCGGCTGAGGGGGTGCACGGCCCAGGGCGTGCGCCAGGCGAGCAGCCCCCAGCCCTCTCCCCCCACCGCCTCCCCACTCCCCCCACGCCTGCCTCCCCGCCGGACCCCAGGGCAGGGGTGGGTTTCCGGGGCCGTAGCTTCGTTATTTGCCCTTCTCCCTCTTCCTCCCTGCTTCTTCCCCGGAGAACTTCTCATTCCCTGCCCATGTGCCCAGCCCCTGCCTGCTAAGCGGGGGGAGTTAGGAGGGAGGTGTCAGCAGTGTCTGGCGCAACTGGGAAGCCGGTGGTGTGCAGATGCTGTGTGTTGGGGTCTGGCACAGCCCAGAGACCCTCCTCTCTTCCTCTTCCTCCTCCTCCTCTCCAAGTCCTGCGGTTGGGGTTTGCTGGACAGCTACCTGCAGCGGGGTTGCACGTCTCCAGCCCGACCTGGGGCTGGGCTGGGCAGGGGGGGCAGTGATGGAAAGCCTTCCGTGTGCTGCCGGCTGTGCCACAGAGCCTCCTCTGGCCGGGGTCGGATCCTGCTGTGCTGGGGTGGTGTCGAGGATAGGGCCCCCCGTCGCATTTCCCCGCTCTCCCTCCCCTTCCCCTCACTCCCCAGGGGCAGGAGCACAGCAGGGCCATGGGGGGACTCTGTATATAGGAAGTGCGTTGCGGGGGGGCTTGGGAGGCTGGGAGGGGGCATGGAGGACCCACAGCTCTGCCAGAGCAGCCGGTGCCCTGGCTCCCTGCCCGCAGCCCCTGTGTTTCCCCCTGCTCTGTGTGAGTCTGCCTGGGGCCCCTTTGCAACCCCTGGCTCCTGGTACCTCCTACTTTTGTCTTTTTTTAAGAAAAAAAAATAATATTATTAAAATTGTAAGTTTGAAAAAAAAGGAAAAAAAAAAAAAGGAAAAGCCCTCCCCTAGCCCCCTTGCCAGTTCTCCCCTCCCTGCCCTGAGCCCTCTCACCCTGTCCTGACTTTTGTACAGGCTTCTTCTCTTGGGAGTCTCATTTTATATCCAGTTCGGAGAGCTTCAAACCAAGGAGAGACTTTGCAGACTTCCTATCTAATCCCTCCAGGGGCCGGGGGCAGCAGCCCCCCGCCTCCCTCCTCAATGTAAATCTTGTGTGCTGTTGTCCCCGCTCCCCCCCCCCC
>NW_020799105.1:11227376-11229961 GCF_003259725.1 Athene cunicularia
TTAAAAAAAAAAAAAAAGGAAAAAAAAAATAATCCCTCCCAAGGCTTCTTCCAAGGAGAAGATGGGAGGTGCCAGGGGAGGGTGTTTGTGCTCACCAGCTCACCCCAGCAGCCTTGGAGGGGGGTTTTGGGGGGAGCTGTGGGCACCCCCCGGCATGGCCCTGAGGTGGGGTTGCAGTGAGTGCTGCCACAGGGGTGGCTGGGGCGGGGGGCACTGCCCTGGGCTGGGGGGGGTGTGTGTGTGCAAGAGCGTGTGTGCAAGAGGTCTGTGTGTGTGAGTGTGTTAAGGAGCCTGGGGCAGGCAGAGCAGCCCTGCGGTTTGGGGGAGAGGGGTGCACCCCACTCTCTCCACCAGCCTTGGCCTCCGCCCCAGCTCCCCACCGGGGATCCCACAGCCTGTGTCCCACTGCCCTGTGGGGCTGGGGGCTGGCAGGCTGCGCCGAGGGGCTGCCCCCCTGCGCGGGGTCTCTGGCTGCAGCAGGGGTGTTGCCTGCACCCTGTCTCTTGCCCGCTCAGGGCTGAGACTGCAGGGAGGGGACAACACACACACACCTTGTGTCCCCCCCTCCCTCTGCTGTCCCTGGGGTTGAGCAGGGAGACAGGAGCCCCTTGGCTCAGCCCTGGCCTGATCTCAAGCCCAAAATCCCCGGAGAGACGCCTGCATCGGCCCCTGGGCCCCTCCATGGGCAGCCTGGAGGCAGGGAGCTCAGCCCCGCGGACCCCCAGCCGCAGGCATGGGGGGGTCCCCATGGCCCCTTCGCGGGTTTGGGGGTAGTCTCCCAGGGTGGGAGCCCAGCGTGGCAGGGAGGGGGGGCTCTGCTTTGAGATTAAGGTACGATTCTCGCCACCGCACTGCTGGGCTCCTGTGGAGGGTGTGGAGCCCCTCACTGCCCTCCCCGGGCACACTGTAATGCCTTTTTGTTTCTTTTTTTTTTTTTTTTTTTTTTTTTTTCTTCCTCCCCTCCATAGTTTGTGCCATTTATGAGTCATGTATGGTACCAATAAAATGACTTTTCGGTTTGAGGCTGTCCCGAGCACTTATTTCTGAGCATCGGACCTGTCTGATGTGGGCAAGGCAGAAAGGGTTCCCCTCGTGCTCCCAGTGCCCTGGCAGGGGGTGTGGGCACAGGGCTCGTTGTGCTCCCGGGGACAATGCTGGCTCGCCTCAGGCTGCTGGTTCCCAGCCAGGCCCCAGCCGGCTCCCTGCCACGCTGTGGAAAGCAGAAATCCCAGCAAGGACGGGGCACAGGGCTGCTGGGAAACGGCCCTGTCCCCCGGCCAGAGCAAACAAGCAGCTCTGGGCCTTCCTGGAGACCAAGGTGATGGGCATGTTCCCTGGGGAGCAGCGGGGCTGGCACGGTCCTGCTGTGGGAACAGGGTAGCAGCAGCTGAGCAGCATGGAGGTATCTTGGGGGGGCAAAGGAGGGACAGTTGACCCTGCTGGAGGGGGAGGCACAGCACCAGCTTCCACGGGAGATACCCAGATCTAGAATCTGGAGGACCACGTACCAGCAGTGGGGGCAAGATGCTGGTTCCACAATTCTCCCAGACCAGGGGAGATAGCTGACCCCAGAGATGGCATTTTGCTGTCCCCACTGGGTGGGGGGGTCAGGGAAGCTGGGTCCAGCCCCCAGCCATGGGAACACAGTGGGGTTAAACTGCAGGTGCCTCATCCCATGTAACACCCCCCTGGCCAAACAAGCAGGGCAAGGAGCCTGCAGCTGCAGGTAGTGCTGGGGCTGAGGTGTCAACCCACTCGCTCCTGATGTGCACCAATCTCTAGTGGCCTCAGCGGGATGTCCCAGGCTGAAGGGGAGCAATGCCCTGCAGAAGCAGATCCTTCCATCTGGGAAGGATCCCATGGGTTCCTGGCCGGTTTGCTGCCCACACGTGGCCGTGGGAGCTGGGCACGCGCCAATTTGGGGGAGTGCAGCACCCCGGGCAGCCGGCCCTGTCCCATGCAGGGTCGCTGGTGCCTGGCTCCACACATGGCCCCTGCTCCCAGGGGCTGGCAGAGGGCCCTGAGGCAACACTTTGGGGTTGAAGTCTGAACTGGAAAGCCCAAGGATGCCCACAAAACCCCCAGGCCTCTCACCCCACATCAGCCCCAGTGCTGTGAGAAATTTGCTAGTTCCTACTTTTTTCCTTTTTTGAGGGAATGCATCTGTGTCCTCCACTGCCCTGCCCTGGTACCAGTACTGAGCTGGAGGGTCTCACACGGTGCCCCGGCACCTGGTATGGTCCAGGCCAGGAGGAAACCCCCAAGGCAGGGCTGCCTTCCTCCCCGTGCTGCCTTGACCGAAGGTCGTGGAGAGCAGCGATGCCTGCTCGTGCCAGGGAAAGTTAAGCAGTAACCTGGGAGGTGGCATCCAGCCAGCCACCGGCGCTGGAGGTCCGGGGATCCCGTCCGTGCGAAGGACATTGGGTAGGGCTCAGCTGGAGCCCCTGCGGGTGCCCGTCTGAAAGCACATGGTCCCCATGAAGGGTCCGGGGCTGGGGTAGAGGCCAAGGACCTGTGGGGCACGGCTGGGGGGGCAGGGCGGGCAGTGTGGGGAGCTCTGGGCACAGGGGCTGGGGCAGGGTGGG